>NC_045030.1:48855272-48881064 GCF_008632895.1 Mastomys coucha | reverse complement strand
TTTTGTTTTGTACAGGGTTTTTGTTTTGTTAGAAAGAACTTGCAGTTGGGTGTATAGGGAGGGGAAGAGGGAAGACTTGGGAAAAGGGAAGGATATAATCAAAATATATTTAAATTTAAATTTAGTATAATAATAAAACATAAAAAAAATTAAACAGAAATCATGAATAGGGACTCCAAAAGTGACACCATAGAAAAACAGATATTTGTACAGAAAATAGTATAAAGTATTGTTGAAAGACAGGGAAATATATACAAATAAATAGAAAAATGGACTGTGTAAATGGGTAGAAAAATTAATATAAAATTTCCTATACTGCCTAAAGAAATTTAAAGGTGCAATAACCTATCATAATTTCAGTAGTATTATTACATTAAATTGGAAAATAACCTACAGCTTATATAGAACCTTCAAATATGTCAACAGCCAATGAAATATAGAGTTTAAAAGGACCAAACATGGAAGGTTTTGGTGGCATGTGTATCATTTTATCACTTGTGTGGTGGAGTCAGGAGAATCATGAATTTATAGTCACCCTGGCCTACATTACAAGACACTTTTAGAAAAGAATAGAGTAATGGAAAGAAGTATTTCTGGTTGTGAAATTGTGTTTCAGTTCTACAAAGTGAGACTGGTGTTATACAACTATATTGTGAGGACTCAAATGGGCTAAGGAAAGATTATTGCCTTTATATGAAGGCCGGCCTGGGTTTCATAAAGAGGACCAAGTTAGTAAGGAATATAGAGCAAGACCTTTTTTCAACAGAAGAAAGCTGTAGTTTCTTCCAGCTTTTCCTTAATTCAACCACTGGGGTCCCCAGCTTCTGTCCATTGGTTGGGTGTAAGTGTCTGCATCTGACTCTTCCAGTTACTTGTTGCTAGGCTCCTGTCTGTAAGGGCACCATAATAGCATCAATAACAGTGTCAGGTCTTGGAGCTTCCTCTTGAGCTACATGCCAATTTAGGCCTATCACTGGACCTCCCTTCCCCCAGGCTTGTCTACGTTCTTGCCCCTGCAGTTCTTTCAGACAGAAAAAATTCTGTGTCAGAGATTTTGACTGTGGGATGGCTACCCCATCCCTCTACTTGATGTCCTGTTATTCTACTGGAGGTAGACTGTACAAGTTTCCTTTCTCCATGGTAGGGCATTTCATCTAAGGTCCCTCTCTTTGAGTTCTAAGAGTCCCTCAACCCCCAGGTCTCTGGTACATTTTATAGGGTCACCCCCTATCTCCTACCTCCCAAGGTAATTTGTTTCCATTCTTTCTGCTTGCCAACAACCAGGCAACATACACGAGCTGATATGAAGTCTCCTAATACATATACAGCAGAGGACTGCCTGGTCAGACCCCACTGAGAGAATATGCACTTAACCCTTGAGACTTCAGGCCCCAGGGGGCAGAGAGGTCTAGTGAGGTGGAGGTGGGGGGGTGTGGACATTGTCAGGAAGACAGGGGAGGTGTATGTGATAAGGAACAGTCAGAGGACAGACCAGGAGTGGGATAATGACTGGACTGTAAAAAAACGATTAAATAACAACAACAACAACAACAATAAAGAAAGCTGTAATGATCCAAAGACCATGATACTGGCATAAATAGAGAACAAAAAGATACAATACTCACATAAAAAATAAACTTACACATGTGAATACAGCTGTTTGTTTAATTGGCCTAAGATATTTAATATGAAAAGGATGTGTTTTGTTTGGTTAGTTTGGTTTGTGTTTTGTTGTTGTTGCCACTATGATTGTTGTTCTTTTCTACACAGGGTTACTCTGTGTAGCTCTCCTGGAACTTACTCTGTATTCCAGGTTGGCCTGGAACTCTGAGATCTGCCTCCTTCTGATTCAGGAATGCTAAGATTAAAGGCTTGTGCTATCAAGCCCAGCTGGAAAGGATGTTTTCAACATTTATAAGCAAAATATTAGAACTGAATATTTGTCATCTACCATTAATGTAGATTACAGCATTAATTGTCAGAGGTGAAATAATAAAACCTATATCTATGTGTAAAGTTCCATGCTACCATTTCAAGTAGTGATTTTTTAATGACATTAAAAACAAACAAATAATAAACAAATGTGACATCTTGAAAGCAACGATTTTCAGTGCAAAAAAGAAAATAACCAACTAAATGAACATGTTCATAATGAATAGATGAAAGTGCTGGTGAATCTAATGTATGTGGGAGAAATTAATATTCAACATATATAACTAAAACCTCAATAGACAAGCAGCAGTTACCCAATAAATATGACCAATTTATCTGAAGAAATGCTCACCTAAATGACCAACATCTGGCACTAATATTCAACAACCAGAGATGTTTAAGTCAATGCCAAGAGGAGGGAATATCTATATCTATTGAAATTCCTGAAGTCAACCTGAAGATATGTGTTGGTGAGCCTGTTATATAAAGAGAAATCTTTTATTGTTTCATATGATCTAGAAATCTCATTATTCAATATCTATGTATAGGCAATGAAATCAGATGATAAGGAAACATCTGCACTCCTGTGTTCAAATGAAGCACTAATCACAATAGTCAAAAATAGAAATAAAGCACTGACTAATGGCTGAATGAATAAAGATTATTGCATTTGGAAAATTTTCTTTATTATTTAAAAAAGAATAAGATTCTTGAAACATGAAGGAAATGGGACATGAACATGCTAAGTAAAATAATCCAGACAAAAGGGAAGATTAATGAATAATTGAGTTTATGAATGGAATCAAAAACTGTCAAAATCATATATGCAAAAATTTAAAAATAGTTACATAATAAAGGGTACTAAGGGAAGTGTTAGTATATTAAATTATACTGTTTTGAAACTTTTATATAAATGTGTCCTGTAGATATAATTTTAATAAGGTGACTTTGCTTATCAATAATGGATATTGTACAGGTGAAAAATCCTAGGCTAGATTTTAGCCACTGTGAATTTTCTTTATTGTAATATTTCAAATTCCATGTACAAGTATACTCACTGAATATTGGTATTCGAAAGAGTTTTAGTTAGGGATAAAAAGATGGCTTTCTCAGTCTAAGCAATGGAGCATAATTTGATCAGCCAATATTTTATGGTCTGCAAGACCTGAAAATTTTCTTTAACCACAGCATGATTCAAGGAGAAGCTAAACATGATAAAAATTCTTCTTTTCTTTTTTTCACTGTCAGACACTAACAGAAAACTTTCTCAGTTTGCTAATGGAAATACATTTCCTTTTTTAGATAGGAACTCACACTGTGGTCCAATGTGATCTTGGCACTGCACTTCTCATTACGTAGTCTCCAAGTGCTGGGACTATAGATTTCTGTCATCATATCCAAGTAAATATAAGATATTTAAGCAGATAAAAAATATAAAATACTGACTTTCATTTTTAGTTTTATGATTTTTCTAAACCTAAAACTTATACAATTCTATATATTGTGCTAAGATCCACTGACAGTATATTAAGCCAATATGTTCAAATACAAAGGGATTATTGTTAAATAGTAAATAGTTAAAGAGCTATTTCTGATCACCTTGTCACCATATGCTTTTTGAAAGGAAAGCACATGTATACATGCATACCAGAACACTAAAACTGACATGTTTTCAATGATAATGATCCAGATATCAACTCCAGCCTCATTAAACATAGATAATAGTAAATATTTGTCAATAGAGAAATCAAAAAACCATTACAGAGTTTAGGCTAAATAACAGTTAATAAAATATACATAGTAGAATACATAACTTTATGTATTAATGTGAAAAAATCCACAGCAAACTAATTATGATAGCTTATAGGAAAATATGAATTTATATACACATGTATATAGTTATGGCAGAATTTATAACCGTCTATTAAAAGTAGTCATTCAGATAATAGAAAAGAACATTCACATTTTTTTTCTTTTTAAAATTGATTGTTTGGGAATCTTACATCATATACCCCTCGATTATGCTCAACTCCCAATCCTTCCACATACTCCCCTCTCCCCTATGACCTGTACTTCCCCAAAAAGTCCATTTTGTGTTGTCCATACACTTACCAGAGCATGGCCAAACCCCTAGTGACCAGGCCCCCAAGGGGAAGTGTGTCATTTTCCACCTGAAATCCCCATCCTGAATCCATCAACTGTGGGGAGCCTTGTAGTAGCTGGCAAAGGGCAGAGCCCACTCAAGATGACCCACAATGGACATCCACATATCCTTTGGTGATAACATAAGCCACAGACATAAACAATGCCCCTGACTATATCAGGACTGTGGTCCCATTCATTGTCCTCAGCAGCTACAAGGACCACGGCTCTTAACATGGCCTCAGGTGACTACACATACCACTCACATCCAGATGTGTGACCTGACCTCCACCCTTGCCCAGCAAAGCCTTAGGATATCACCAAGGGATCAATCAAGTGCACAGCCGACCTATGTCAGCATGCCTCTTAAGGGAAGCAGCATGGACCACAGATGTCAACATGGCCTCTGATGTCATCACGGACCATGGATATCCAATCCAGAAACCTTTCCTCATTTCTGATCTCCATTATTGCACAGAGTCAGTGCTATCTCTTGGCAGGTGAGTATATTTAGGGGCTGAGTTGGCTTCCCTCAGCATAAGCTTTAGGTGCTTATGCATTGGGGTCCACATGACCATGTAGACCTTACTGGGCAATGGCAGCACATTGACCTCAGCCTTCTCTCTCACCTATTACTGAGATCACATCTCCAGTTTTGTCTCTCTCCTTAGTACACACTGCTATATATTTGTATTTTCCCCTCCTATCAGATAGATCATAGCTGTGGCACCCTCTTCAGGCAGGACAGAATAGCCTCTTTCCTGCTGCTCAGCACTGCCTCAAATTATCTTAAGTGATTTCATATATGCCCAATAAGGCTTATTCATCATTTCATGTATAAATTAACAGAGTGAAACAAAACAAATGATTGAATATTAAGTAGACATATAATAATTTCATGTTCATAAGTATGAACATACACATTTTTATATGAGTGAAAAAATGAAGGATATACATATCTAATTTTAACAGTGATTTTCTCAAGTGGTGGAATTCTTGAAGAATTGTCATATTGCTTAAATATTTTGTAAGCAACATGTATTTCATAGTAATTTACATATGATAATCTTAACTATTATATAGATTTTGCTTTATTTATTAAATATTAGCTTTATCTGAATGATGAGAGCACTTCACTTTGTGTTCTTTACATAAATATGAGGATCTCATATTTAAATGTTTATGAAAATATCTAAAATCTCAAAGGAAAAAAGTAGATGTCTGTTTCTGAGATACATTACAATTTTAAATTTCATTTGAACTTATATAACTTTCATTTGATATTTGATAAAATTTAATATTTTTTCATTAAAGAGATCCACATAAAATAATTATAATAAGATGCTTTTGCTAGTTAAGCAGACTATGAAAACATATATTGCATTTTAACATGAGTCATTTGGGGTAACTAAAACTAAATTACAATTTTGTTATTGAAATTCATTTGAGAACACAATTTAAACAATTTCACTTTTTCATTTACAGTCCAGAAGTTGTCCTCCTTCCTGGTCCTCCAATTCTGAATTCCGCCCCCACCTTTTCCCCTTCTTCTGAGAGGGTGCTCCCCAAACAGGACACCTACCTCTTCCCTGGCACATCAAGCTTCCACAGGATTAAGCTCATCCTCTTCCATTGAAGCCACACAAGGCAATCCTCAGCTACACATGTTCCCAGGGCCATGAACCAGCCCATGTATGCTCCTTGGTTTTTGGCTTAGTCTCTGGGAACTCTGATGGGTCTGGTTTAGTTGATACTTGTTTTTCCTATGGGGTTGCAATTCCTTTTAGTTCCTTTAGTCCTTCCTCTAGCTCTTCCATAATGGTCCCTGACCTCAGTCTAATGCTTAGCTGAATGTATCTGCATTTGTCTCAGTCAGCTGCTGGTAAAGCCTCACCGAGGACAGCCATTCCAGGCTCCTGTCTGCACACACAATGTGGCCTCACTAATAGTGTCAGGATTTGGTGCTTACCAATGGAATGAATTACAAGTTGAGCTGATCACTGGGTGGCCTTAATTTCAGTCTCTGCATTTTTCCTCTGCCTTTCCTTTAGACTGGAACAATTCTGGGTTAAAAACTTTGAAGATGGGTGGGTGGCCACATCCCTCAACTGGGAGCCATGTCTATCTACAGCAAATGGTCTCTTCCAGGTCCATCCCCCATTGTTGGGCATTTTGGCTAATGCTATCCACATTGAGTCCTGGTAGCCTCTCACACCCCAGGCTTCTGAGACTTTCTAGAGATTCCTCCACTATCTCCACATACTTGATCCTGCCCTTCCTTCTGCCCTTTTCCTACCCAATCCCACAAAGTTTCTTCCACCACTGCATCTCCTGATTATTTTGTTACCCTTCTAAGTTGGTTTGAGGTAGCCACACTTGGGCCTTCCTTCTTGTTAAGCTTCCTAAAGTCTATGAGTTATATTATGGGTACTCTGAACATTTTGGCTAATATCTACTTACCAATGAGTACATACATTGCATGTCATTTTGGGTTTGGGTTATTTCACTCAGGATGATATTTTCTAGTTATATACACTTTCCTGCAAAATTCATAATGTTCTTATTTTAATGGCTAAATGCTATTCTATTGCATAAATGAATCACATTTTCTGTATCCATTCTTTGGCTAGGAACACCTAGGTTGCTTCTAGCTTCTGGCTATTATAAATAAGTCAGCTATGAACATAGTGGAGCCTGTGTTCTTGTGGTATGGTAGAGCATATTTTGGGTATTTGCCCAGGAGTGATATAGTTGGGTCTTCAGGTAAAGATATTTCCAATTTTCTGAGTAACTGCAATTTTGATATCCAGAGTTGTATCAGTTTGTACTCCCACTGGTAATGGAGGAATAGTCTTTCTCCACATCCTTGCCAGCATGCACAATCACTTGAACTTTTCATCTTAACCATTATGATTGGTGCAAAGTGGAATCTCATAGTCGTTTTGATTTGGATTTCCCTGATGATTCAAGATGATAAATATTTCTTTAAGTGTTTCTCAACCATTCAAGATTCCTCTGATGAGATTTCTCTGTTCAGGTCCGTACTCTACTTTTTAATTGGGTAATTTGTTTTTTTTTTCTTGGAGTCTAAATTCTTGAGTTCTTTGTATCCTCTACCTTACAGAAGTTTTTCAGTTTCATGAGGTCCATTTGGCAATTGTAGCTCTTAGATGCAGAACCACTGGTGTTCTCTTCAAAAAATTTTCCTCTATGCCAATGCATTTGAAGATCTTTACCACTGCCTCTTCTATTTGATTCAGTGAATCTGGCTTTATGTGGAGGTTCTTGATCCACTTAGACTTGAGCTTATACAATGAGATAAATATTGATCACTTGCTTTCTTCTACATGCAGACCACCATTTAGACCAGCATGATTTGTTGAAAATGCTTTTTTTTTTTAAATCACTGTATAGTTTTGGCTTTTTGTCAAAGATCAATTGATCCCATGTGTGTGGGTTTATTTCTGGGTATTCAATTTTATTCCATAGATGACGTGTCTGTGTCTCTACCACTACCATGTGTTTTTTCCCCCACTATTTATGTAGTACAGCTTGGGGTTATGATTGGTGATTCTCCCAGAAGATCTTTTATTACTGAGAATTGTTTTGTCTATCCTGTAATTTTTCTTGTTTCTCCATGTGAATTTGAGAATAGCTTTTTCCATGTCTGTGAAAAATTGTGTTGGATTTTGATGGGGATTGCATTGAATCTATAGATTACTTTTTGTAGGATGGCCACTTTTACTATGTTAATCCTACCAATCCATAAGCATGGGAGACCTTTCCATCTTCTGAGTTCTTCTTGGACTTCTTTCTTCAGAGACTTGAAGTTCTTCTCATAAAGATGTTTCCCTTGTTTGGTTAGAGTCACAACAAGATATTATATATTACTTATGACTATTGTGAAGGGTGTTGCTTCCCTATGTTCTTTCTCAGCCTGTTTATCATTTGTATAAAGGAAGAGTACTGATTTGTTTGACTTAATTTCTTATCTATCTATTTTGCTGAAGTTATTTATCAGCTATAGAAATTCTCTTGTAGAATTTTTGGGGTCACTTTTGTGTACTATCATATTATCTTTAAATAGATAACTTAACTTCTTCCTTTCCAATTTACATCACTTTGATCTCCTTTTGTTGTCTTATTGCTCTAGTTACAACTTTGAGTACTATATTGAATAGATGGGGGGGGGCAGTGAGAAGCCTTGTCTAGTCCCTGATTTTAGTGGTACTTCTTCAAGTTTCTTTCAATTTAATTTGATATTTGTTGTAAGTCTGCTGTATATTGCTTTTATTATGCTTTGGCATGGTTTTTGAATTATTGTTCTTTCCAATACTTTTAAGATGAAGGGGTGGTAGATTTTGTCAAAGACTTTTTAAGCATCTAATAAGATGATTATATGATTTTTTTCTTTGAGTTTGTTTATATAGTGGGTTACATTAATGGATTTTCTTATATTGAAACATCCCTGCATACCTAAGATGAAGCCTACTTGATGGTGATGATGGTTTTGATGTGATCATGGATTCAATTTGAGTTTTATTGAATAATTTTGCATTGATATTCATAAGTGAAATCGGTCTGAAATTCTCTTTGTTTTTTGGGCCTTTGTGTGGTTTATGTTTCAAAGTAACTGTGGCTTTGTAACATTGGTTAGGCAGTCTTCCTTCTGTTTCTATTTTGTGGAATAGTTTGAAGAGTATTGGTATTAATTCTTCTTTGAATGTTTGGTAGAATTTTGCACTAAAACCATCTGGTGTTGGACATATTTTGATTAGTAGGTTTTTAATAACTGCTTGCATTTCCTTAGAAATTATGGGACTGTTTAGGCAGTTTATGTGCTCTTAATTTAACTTGGGTATGTGGTATCTGTCTAGAAAATCATTGTACTTGATCTAGGTTTTCCTGTTTTGCTAAGCATAGCATTTGATAGTAAGATCTGATAATTTTTTGAATTATTTTTGTATCTGTTGTTTTGTCTCCCTTTTCATTTCTGATTTCGTTAATTTGGATCCTGTCTCTGTGCCCTTTAGTTAGTTTGGTTAAGGATTTATCTATCTTGTTGATTTTCTCAAAGAACCTGCTCTTAGTTTTTTTGATTCTTTATATTGTTCTATTTCTTTCTAGTTGGTTGATAACTGCCCTGAGTTTGATAACTTCCTGCAATCTACTCCTCTTGGGGGTGTTTTCTTCTTTTTGTTCTAGAGCTTTCTAATGTGCTTTGTTGCTAGTATAAGATCTCTCTGATTTCAAGAAGGAATATAGTGCTACAAATTTTCATCATAGAATTGCTTTCATTGTGTCCCAAAAGTTTGGGTATACTGTGCCTTCATTATCATTGAATTGTAGAAAGACTTTTGGATTTACAGATACAAGTGGCCAAAATATTAATAAATATCTATGACAAACTTAGCCATAAAAGTAATAAATATATTGTACATCTTCCCCTCAAGGACTAGGGAACATTAAAGGAGAGCAGTGTGTGGAGGAATTGTGGGAGCCAAAGGTTGGGGAAGACCTGAATAAAATGGTGTCTTCTAGAAATCTCAGGACCGCTGTATTCATGAACTCACAGTAATTGTTGTCCCTTGTTCAGTACCTTCTAAAGGTCAGTCCAGTCAACATTCCTACATGAATAGGAGAGGGGCTCACAAACATTCAATATTACCAAAAGAGCTATTTACAATTGATACTTGCTTGAGGATCTCTTCTTAGGAGATATGGCCATAGTAGATTACCCATGGTACAAGGTATGTCCTCAGAGCCAAACACGTATGAGCAAGGCTAATGGGATTTGGTGGATTATGAACAAATATATATATATATATATATACATATATATATATATATATATATGGATACGAATTTTGGAGGAGGATATGGGGATCCAGTAGGATTTGGAGGGAGTGATTAGGAGAAATTTGTCAAAACATGTTATATGCATATATAAAAAAATCTCAACAAATAAATTTTAAAATATAATTAGAAAATAAACAAATATAATTATTTACCAGGAAATATTTGTTTGTACCTAACTTATCTTGATTGAGTCAAGTAATTCTATTGATCAAGGGCTAAAGTAACAATACAAATTCTTCTATCATTGAAGTTGGTTCTTTTTGATAAAAAAATTATAATCCACTGAAATAATAATATAAGGACTATACAACAATAGCAAAAAGTCACTTATTTAATATCAAATATTATGCTATGAGCTATATAGAAATTATTTTATTTAATGATTACAACTGCATATATATTTTTCTTCCATCAACCAGATTATAATTTAAAATTTAAAAATTAGGAAATTTTTCTTTGAATAATATTTAGACAACATTAGATGAAACAGAGAAAGCCAGCTTCTAAAATTCTTAAAAACTATGGAAGTCTTCTAAATATTAGTAATGTTTTCTCAGAGGAGAATTTTAGTATATTTATTACTGTCTCTCATATTTTTAATTTTGTAAATTCAGCACCTATTCCATATATATGTTTATATATATTTCAATATATGTATGTATTTTGATAAATGCTATTTTTTACTTCAGATATCAGGATCCCTGTAATAATTTTGAGTTTTTGTCTGAAATAATTATACTTTCTGGGTGTTTATTATATAGCTTTCACTTATGCTACTACAGTTCTTTATCTTAGATAAACATATAGAAAATGGAAAATTAGTCATCCTTAAACCTTAGTTGTAGGGCAGTGGTCTGCTCAGGTAACTTAGAGTATTTGGCTTCAAGCCCTGGAGCATCTATGGGCAGTTTTCTGCTTGCAGGGGGTAGAAGGAGCTCAGCCATAACTCCTGAGTCTTTGGCTCCTGTTTCAGTCACAACCTCTCACAGCTTCCCAAACAGGAGATGTGTGATCTATCAGGTAGACAATGCCCAAGCTCCCAGCATTCTAGCTGGATCCTACACTCAGTAATCTGACCACAGCACAGCCAGACATGCCATGCCCCATACAATATAAGGGGAGATTTGCCCCCTCCTCTCTCTCTTGCTCTTTGTTCCTCTCTTGCCCTATTTCCTCTCTTGCCTTTCCTCTCTTTTCCTGCTCTTTGATCTCTTCTCTTGCCTTCTTGCTCTCTTGCTTTCTCCCTTTCCTTTCTCTCTCTCTCTCTTCTTCTCCTTTCCTTCTTTCTACTTGACCAGCCTAGTTTCTCTTTCCTATAATAATATATCTTATTTATACATTGCCTTCTTTTTTAACTAAGGCACCATGCAGGCAAAGGTCAGTACCAGGGAGAGAGAGAAAGCATCAGCCAGGCCGAAGCAGGTGGCCCGCCTTTGGTACAACACTTAGGTATTATATAAAGGTATTATTTTCTACCTCATAGATGACAACAATTGATCCCAAAGTTGGGCACATCATAAAATTTCCTTGGAATTTATACTAAGAATTCTGAAAAAGATATTCCTTTCCTCTTGGGCTAAAATGCTACAATGATAAAATTTTAGAGCTATTATTAACCATTTTCCCTAAAGTCTGCAGAAGCCCTGTCTTGCAAATTAAATCAAAAGTGGTAAGTAAAAATGTGGCACAGTTATTTTCTAACTATTTGGCCCTAATTGTTTCCCTTACATTCATTCTTATTGCACTTCTTACTTTGCATTGTACTAGATTTGAGTTCTTTACTATTATTATAACTATTTCAATAATATTTTACTTTTTAAAATGTTTTCTTCAGAGACTTGAAGTTCTTGTTATACAGATCTTTTACTTGCTTAGATTCACTCCAAGATATTTTATATTATTTGTGACTATTGAGAAGGGTATTGTTTCCCTAATTTCTTTCTTGGCCTGTTAATCCTTTGTGTAGAGGAAGGCCACTGATTTGCTTGAGTTAATTTTATATCCAGCTACTTTGCTGAAGTTGTTTATCAAGTTTACGAGTTTTTTGGTGGAATTTTGTGGTCACTTAAGTATACTATCATAGCATCAGCAAATAGTGATAATTTGACTTCTTCCTTTCCAATTTGTATCCCTTTGAAGATGGAAATTCCATTTCTTGGATTGGCAGGATTATTATAGTAACAATGGCCATCTTGCCAAAAGCAATCTACAGATTCAATGCAATCCCCATCAAAATTCCAACTGAATTCTTCACAGAGTTAGAAAGAGCATTTTGCAAATTCATCTGGAACAATAAAAAACCTAGGATAGTGAAAACTATTCTCAACAATAAAAGAACTTCAGGTGGAATCACCATTCCTGACCTCAAGCTGTACTACAGAGCAATTGCGATAAAAACTGCATGGTATTTGTACAGTGACAGGCAGGTGGATTGATGGAAAGGAATTGAAGACACAGAAATGTACTCACACACCTATGGTCACTTGATCTTGGACAAAGGAGCTAAAACCTTCCAGTGGAAAAAAGACAGCATTTTCAACAAATGGTGCTTGCTCAACTGGCAGTTAGCATGTAGAAGAATGCAAATCGATCCATTCTTATCTCCTTGTACAAAGGTCAAGTCCAAGTGGATCAAGGACCTCCACATAAAACCAGATACACAGAAACTAATAGAAAAGAAAGTGGGGAAGAGCCTCAAGCACATGGGCACAGGTGAAAATTTCCTGAACAGAACACCAATAGCTTATGCTCTAAAAATAAGAATTGATAAATGGGACCTTAAAAAATTGCAAAGCTTCCATAAGGCAAAAGACACTCTCAATAAGACAAAATGGCAACCAACTGATTGGTAAAAGGTCTTTACCAATCCTATATCTGATAGAGAGCTAATATCCAAAATATATACAGAACTCATGAAGTTAGACTCCAGCGAACCAAATAACCCTATTAAAAATGTGGTACAGAGCTAAACAATTCTCAACTGAGGAATATCAAATGGCTGAGTAGTACCTAAGGAAATGTTCAACATCCTTAGTCATCAGGGAAATGCAAATCAAAACAACCCTGAGGCCCAGCAGTGGTGGCACATGCCTTTAATCCTAGCACTTGGGAGGAAGAGGCAGGCAGATTTCTGAGTTTGAGGCCAGCCTGGTCTACAGAGTGAGTTCCAGGACAGCCATGGATACATACAAAAACCCTGTCCCTTCCCCCCCCCCCCCAAAAAAAACCAACCCTGAGAATCCACCTCATATCAGCCAGAATGTTTAAGATAAAAAATGCAGGTGACAGCAGATGCTGGCAAGAGTGTGGAGAAAGGGAAGCATTCTTCTATTGCTACTAGGACTTCAGGTTGGTAAAAACACTCTGGAAATCAGTCTGTCAGGTTTTCAAAAATTGTACATAATACTACTACCTGAGAATACCACTTCTGGGCATATAAGAAAATGATGCTCCAACATATAACAAGGACACATTATCCACTATGTTAATTAGCAGCCTTATTTATAATAGCCAGAAGTAGGAAACAACATGGATGTCTCTCAATAGAGTAATGGATACATAAAATGTGGTACATTTACACAATGGAATACTACTCAGCTATTAAAAACAATGACTTCATGAAATTCTTAGGCAAATGGATGGAACTAGAAAATATCATCCTGAGTGAGATAACCCAGTAACAAAGAACACATGGGATGTGCTCACTAATAAGTTGATATTAGGAAAAAAAGTTGGAATACTCACTATAAGACTCAAAGGTTATATAAAACGCAAGAAGAGGGCAGACCAAAGTGTGGGTGCTTCAGTCCTACTTACAAAAGGCAACAAAATAATCACAGGCAGTAAATAGAGGAAGGGATGTGGGAGAGAGAGGACAGGAAGGGAAACAAGGGGCAGTGGGGCAGAATCAGATGTGGTAAGAGATCGGTGAGAAGTTCAGAGGGTCAGAAAATTGAATGGAGGTGTATAGCAATTGGGAATGGGAAACTGGTGGTGGTCACTAGTAAGTCTCCGACGCCAGGAAAGCAAGAGGCTCCCAGGACTAAATTTGGATGACCTTAGCTGAAATACCCACAAGAGGGGAGAGAGAACCTTTAGAGACCATATACAGTCTTGGCATGGCTCCTGGTTGAGGGATGGGGCCACATACCCATCTCAAAAATATTAAGCCAGAATTTCTCCTGTCTAAAGGAAATGCAGGGATAAAAATGGAGCAGGGACTGAAGGAAAGGCCATTCAGAGACTTTGCCACCTGGAGACCTACCCCATCTCCAGACACTAAATGCAGACACTATAGCTGATATCAAGAAGTGCTTGCTGACAGGAATGTGGTATGTCTGTCTCCTGAGAGGCTCTGCTAGAGCATGACCAAAACTGATGAGGATTCTCACAGCCAACCTTCAGACTGAACACAGGTGACCCCAATGGAGGAGTTAGAGGAAGGACCTCCCAGAGCTCCTGGGAACTAAACCACCAACCAAAGAGTATACATAGAGGGACCTATGGCATTTTCTTTAGATAGGAACTATTCTGTGTTAATATTTTTGTCATGGGTGGGTGGCCCCATCCCTCAACTGAGGGCCATGACTAACTTCTAGATATGGTCTCTACGGGTTCATCCTCCCTTTTGTTGAGTATTTCAGCTAATTTCATCCCTGTTGGGGCCTGGGAACTCTTGCTTTCCTGGCATCTGGGACTTTCTAGTGGTTACCCCCAGTTTCCCACCCCCACTGCTACACACTTTTGTTCAATTTCCTAACACACTTTATTTCTCCTCATCTCCTTCCACAGCTGATTCTGTCCCACCCATTTCCCTTCCCATCCTTACTCTCTCCCATATCCCTCCCTCCATTTACCTCCTGTGATTATCTTGTCCCCTCTTTAACATAGGACTGAAGCATCCACACTTTGCTCTTCCCTCTTTTTGAGCTTCATAAGGTCTGTGAGTTGTATTGTGGGTAGTCCAAACTTTTTGTCTTGGAATGAACATTTTTACTAACATGAGATTTATTAGGTTATCATATGCTATGTAGTTCAGGTAGTTCAACAATGGTTTTCTCACACTACAGAAGCCCATAAACCAGTAGGTAGGTACTCAGTCCTTGAAGCTGGAAGTCTTGGAAGTTCAATCCAGTGTTGACAGGCTGTAGTATTACAAGTATGCACTCTACTCTTTTTTTTTTGTTGTTGTTGTTTGTTTCTTTCTTTTTTTTTTACTTTTTAACTTAATTTTTATTTTAAAACTCTTATTTTTACAATGTATTCATACTTTGTAATACATACATATATTGAAATTAGGGAAGTGTAGTCTAATATCACTGAAGGAAAGCAGCAGCAATAGGATAGAGGATCTTTCCAGCAAGAGAAAAGGCAGGTAGGCACAACAAACAAAAAAATCCAGTTTTCTTCTTCATGTTCCTTGATCTCAGCTAATACCAGAAGATGATACCCATATTTAGGGTCAGTTTTAAAACTTCAAGCAATCTGACCTCATAGGAATATGTTCCCAATAGGAATGTTAATGGTTTAGGATTTAGTTGATCTGTTTTGTAGTCTACGTGCCAAACAAGCTTAGAAATCATATGCTGCTTGTGACTCATTGCCCAAGTTTATTCTACTATTTTGACAGAAATTGATTCATCCAATTGTGATGACAGTAAATAGAACTATTACAATATACTTACCCACTTATTTTTAATAGAATTCCTGTCACAGAGGAAGTATTCAATAACTATTGAAAAGATGCATAAACCTTTGTCTTTAGGTTTGGTCTTACTATTATTTTTTGGTTTTTGTTTTTATTTGAAACAGGGTTTCTCTGTGTAGCTCTGGCTATCCTGGAACTCACTCTGTAGACCAAGCTGGCCTTGAACTCAGAAATTTACCTGCCTCTGCCTCCTAAGTGCTAGGATTAAAGGTATGTGCCACCACTGCCTTGCTGGTCTTACTACTTTTAAAATAAATTCTCCAATGGACAATTTTACACAATGATATATAAAAAATATGTTTAGAGAAATTAGTTACAGCAAGAAAATGAATAATATATACAAATATATATGTATGTATATATAGATATATATTAAGACAAATATATATGTATGTATGTATGTATGTATACATACATACATACATACATACATACATACATACATATTTGTCTTAATCAGGGTTTCTATTCTTACACAAATATCATGAACATGAAGCAAGTTGGGGAGGAAAGGGTTTATTCAGCTTACACATTGTACTGGATGGTTTTGTGTCAACTTGACCCAGGCTGTAGTTATCACAGAAAAGGGAGCTTCAGTTGGGAAAGTGCCTCCATGAGACCCAGCTGTGGGGCATTTTCTCAATTAGTGATCAAGGGTGTAGGGCCTCTTGTGTGTGGTGCCATCCCTAGGCTGGAAGTCTTGAGTTCTATAAGAGAGTAGGCTGAGAAAGACAGGGGAAGCAAGCCAGTAAAGAACATCCCTCCATGGCCTCTGCATCAGCTCCTGCTTTCTGACTTGCTTGAGTTCTAGTCGTGACTTCCTTTGGTGATCAACAGCAATGTGGAAGTGTAAACTGAATAAAACCTTTCATCCCCAACTTGTTTCTTGGTCTTGATGTTTTGTGCAGGAATAAAAACCCTGACTAAGAAAAATTGGTACCAGCATAGTGGGGTATTCCTGTGACAACCTGACCATGTTTTGGGGAGGACTGTAGAAGGACTTTGGAACTTTGAGCTAAAAGAGACACTGGTTGTTAAGAACTCTGTCAGATGTGTAGGAGCTTGGAAGATCATGTTGAAAACAGCACAGAAGATGCAGCCCTGGCTTGTGAAATTTCAGAAGGAAGATTAAAGACTCTATCAGAGCTGTTGCTATTTTGATTGTGACAATTCTGTGATTTTGGTTAGCTGGGGCTGAAGAATCAGCTGTGATTAACAAGATACCAGAACTACTAAATCGAAAACTTTACATTACTGGGACTACTGATGCTGGTTAAGAAATTAGTGGTGATTAAGAAGAGACCAGCATCACTGAGGTGACATCTTCTGATAAGTGTTTTCTGAGAGCACAAAGAGGCTGTGCTCCAGAGATAGCCAAGCTGCAGCAGGATTTGGTAATGTGTAAGAGTCACCCAGGTTGTACTGGTTTTGAAAGCATGAAGGGGTCATAAAGAGCAGCTGAGGCTTGGCACAGTGAGAGCTCATGGAAGGCAATTGGTGAAGGTGCACCCTGAGTTGCAATTGATGGCCCAGGACTGAAGGGGTCATGAAAAGGAGTTGAGGCTTGGCACATGAAGACAGTCTATGAGAGGCTATTGGTGAAGGCTAGTTACAGTGAAAGACAGCAATGTTTTCGAAATGCCAGTACCATGTGATGACCACCAAGAACAGCAGCAGCAGTAGAATATCGACATCTAGAGCCTGGAAGACAAGGTGTATGCTACAAAGAACAGAGATGGAGAAGTGACCCAAGCCCTTAGAAGAATCCAGAATATTGTGAGTGGATCCCAGACATTAGACGGTTGGATTTTGATTTTTGCTTTTGATTGTGACTGTGCCCTGATATTTTTCCCTCTTGAAGAAAGGTTCTGTGCCTCGATGTAGGGGAATGGCCAGGGCCAATAAGTGGGAGAGGGTGGGATGGCAAGCAGGAGGAGGGGGGAGGCAACATGGGTTTGTTCTTACTTTTTTTTTGAGGGAAACTGGGAAAAGAGAAATCATATGACATGTAAATAAAGAAAATATCTAATAAAAAAAGAAAGTAAGGGTTGAGGCTTAATAGTGATGTGTTTGTGTGTCAAGTTGACAAGGGATCAATTGTACTGGCTGGTTTTGTGTCAATTTGATCCAGGCTGTAGTTATCACAGAAAAGGGAGCTTCAGTTGGGAAAGTGCCTCCATGAGATCCACAGTGGGGCATTTTCTCAATTAATGAGCAAGCGGGTAGGGCCTCCTGTGGGTGCTCTGGGCTGGTAGACTTGGGTTCTATAAGAAAACAAGCTGAGCAAGACAGGGGAAGCAAGCCAGTAAGGAACATCCCTCCATGACCTCTGCATCAGCTCTTGCTTTCTGACTTGCTTGAGTTGTAGTCCTGACTTACTCTGGTGATCAACAGCAATGTGGAAGTGTAAGCTGAATAAAACCTTTCATCCCCAACTTGTTTCTTGGTCATGATGTTTTGTGCAGGAATAGAAATCCTGACTAAGAATATATATACATACATTCATATATATTCCTACACTTGCTTTTTCCATAACTAGTTGGAGTCCGAACTAATTCTATCCTGCTATGCATTTCTTGCTGTCATTTGACTTTGTTATCATGTATAGCAGAAGGTTTCATTGAATAAGAGTGAAACCATGTCTGTAAAGGTGTCAGGGGTAGTTAAATGATTTCTAATGTGATATTGGCCCAAGAGCTCAGGCTAAAAATTACTGAATGGCCAGTTAGCCGATCTGAAAGGAGAGCACAATAGAAATTTTAAACAATTCCCTGATAATCACCCAGGAAGGATTTGGGAAGTATGCTCTTATAGATAACATTCACCAAAAATATTTAAAATTAACGTTTGAAAACCTTCATGCAAATGTGTTCTAATCCATATGATATTACAGCTTTCTCTTTTAGCAGTGAGACTTCACATTAGGCTTTCATGTCATTTAAAGTATAGAAATAGAGTAGAAATTCATACAGTTCCTTTTGTAAGAATAATTTCACGACATTAACCTGGCCAAAAAATGACTGCATTCAGCCAATGAATACACTCTTGACATGATGATTCAGTACAATCATTGCCCAAAAAGCTATGCTCCATTAAAAATCTTTTCCTCTCATCCCCACAGCAGTTTTAATTTAAAATTAATGTAGATATTAACAGTAAAAGAGCTTTAGCCTCCTGCAAAACAATGACATCTACAAAAATATTTGCCCACTATTATGTAGGGTTATTATAACAAAGGAAGCTAAAATTAAAATTGCTGCAGTAGAAAGCATAATAAGAAACAGTGCCAAAAATTTAACAAGTCCTGCCCATAAATCAAAGACTTGGTAGTGAAATGTTACTTTTTAATCTCTTGAGTCAACACAGGTGTGTTTATTCTATTAACATTACATTTTGGAAATGACAGTTCAGTTTTTCTAAGTATAGTTCTTGTGGTTCTCATAATATATTCCACAGAAATAAGCACATGTTTTCCTTCTGAGTCTCTGAGTTGCACAAGTTTAATTTTAACTTTACCTTCCATATATTAACAGCCTTTGTACTCAATACATACAAGAGTAATATGTTGTTTATTTTCTACATTTGTTAGTTTATTCTTACTAATAATAAATGATAGGTTACCCTATTTATTCTTTGTTTTATAGATATTTCACATTCTTATTAATCAATTTTGAATATAAATATAATCAGGTATAAATTATTTTACACCCATTTTGAAAATAGGAAACCTAAATATCTGTTGTCTATAAAAAGATGTATTTTGTCTCTGGCATATAACATTTTCTGTTCTACCACTTCAAAACTGGGTAAGACTTTTAATATTCCTACTGATTCTATGAGAACCCATAATACTGTGAATCCATATCATGCTGGGCAAATTTCTAGACAAAATAGCTTTCTTTATTGATTATATTAAATTCTCTATTCCTAGATAAATGCCTGAGGATTAATAGCTACTTTGTATTAATTGATCATTGCAATTATTAAATTTTATTCATTAAACTGAGTGGCTCCAGTAAAAGAAATATGTTCCCATTTCTTTCCCTCTCTTTCTGCTTATCCTAGGACAGTTTAATTCAATCTAACTTCTCTTAAAATTAGGAGTGATATCAACTCTGATATTTCTCAGATCTTCAGATATAAGTTAAATTATCCCACTGTTTTTTCTTAGTTTTGAGCTTTAAGGCTGCAAATCTGGGATTTCTCTCTTTATCTATAAAATAAGTCACTCTATTTCTCTTTCTATTCATTCATCAATCAGTCTTTCCATCCATCCATTCATCCATCCATATATTCATCCATCAATCCATAATTCATATTAATTTATACATCCATTTTGTTTCTTCATTGGACCATGATTTTTATAGTACTTAAATCAGTTATACTTTTGTACAACTTTATATATATATATAAGTTCACATTAAATATACCTGTATGAACTATGCTTACATAAATCAGAATTTTGTTGGTAGAAGCAGATAGAAAATTAACTATGGAAATGTTTAAGTAAGTGATTTGTTTTAGTTACAATCATGAAAAACTATGGTCTCTAAAAGGTAGAAATGAATGTATTTTATCTCAACTACAAGCAGTTTATTTTTCCAATTAATAGATTACAGGTTTGCCAATTTAATATAATAACTTTTTGAGAGAATGGATAATGTCACTTTAGAATACAAGTTTTCTCTTTGTGGTCTCTTTATTCCCAATGTAACTGTTCCAAAACAACAGATATGCTTTATTTTTTGCTTACATAAATATGGCACCTTTTTTTTTCTTTGTAAAAACCATTAAATATCAATTTTCCTTCCTGAATCTCTAGTCATGAAATTTGAAATTACTTTTTATAATTATACATATCACAGAAATCTAGAAGTACTAGTCTTATTAGTACAGTAGGACAAATAATGTTGATTTTTTCCAAATACTACTTTGTTTTAGCCTTCAAACTTATGGATAGGCTATGTGACATAGAAAGCTAAACTTTGGAAATAAATGAAGGTTAAGAGCCTTTAAGACAGGAAGATTGTAGTGGATCATCTTGGCGTCTATGTTATGAAAGCCATATCTGATGATATAAGTAGGAACAATAGAATACTTACACAGATGGCCTACACTCACATAATAATATAGCTGCTAGTCACTGAACATTGAGTCAGGTACATCAATAATATCATCTACTTTAATAGAGTTATAACCTTAATTTGTTTAGCTGAGATAACTGAAATGAATGGAGGCTAAATAACTGGCCAAAATGAACAAGCCAAGGAGAGTTCTTTGATTATTTGAACAGTTTGGTTAATTTTAAGCAATTTTCCAAGCAGAATGTTGCTCTGCTTATGTGTAGCACTATATAAACTCTGTAAGGAAATCATAGCATATTAATTTTGAATTTATAAATACTAGTTATTTATTGAGCTATAACCTATAATCATATACAGATGCACAAAAGATCTACTTTGTTTTCTGCTGAAAAAAATATTTTCTGGAAATAAACCTAGAATCTATATTATATCATATAATTTTATATCACATGATATTTTGATTTTAAAGACAATTTAGAAAGTATATATATTGTAATTATATGTGGTTAAAATATTTTACAAAACATATATAAACCCCTGAATTAACATAATTGAAATTATACCAATTATAGATCAATGTCTTGTATTCCTTTAGCATAAAACCTGCAGATTACTACTCTAGTCTATATTTCTATGACTTTTACTGATTCATACTTAGAGGCATATATTTCTACTTGATTGCTCTATTTTACTTTATATTATTGTATTCTTTGTTCTTCATTGTCTTATTTTACTATATTATTGAATATGGGTGGGCTACATTGAAGTTCTTGTCATATACGTTGATAAGTGTACTTTATTGCTTTATAATATTATGTTGTTGATATATTTTATGCACTCATTATGTAGATTTCATATTTACATTTTAACATTGTCATTACTGCTATAATTAACATGAGCAAAGTATAAATATTTCTTTTATATTATCATTTAAATTTATTTTGGGATAGATATGGAGAAGTGAGAATGCTTGTTTCAGCTTTTAATATGTTTGAAAAAATCTATACTATTAATCCATCATTAAAGCTTTACTACATACTTTTCTAAGCTATGGTCAAGGATTCTTATTTTTCTGTTTGTGACAATTATTTCCACATTTTTTATTTAATAGTCATTTTATGAAGTGCAAAGTTATGTTTTATTGTGTTTTATTTCTATCTTCCTGATGTTTAGTAATGTTGGATATCTTTTGTATACTATTGGCCATTTATGTCTATGTAAGTTCATTGGCTATTTCCTATAAGTAGTTGGGGTGCTATTATTTCCTTAAGTTGATCTCTTATCAGTTATATGGTTTACAAGTACTTTGTTCTATTATATAAGCAGGCTTTTAGCTCTTGATTTATTATTTTTTAAAAAATGAAGTCAGGCAAAGCAACTTCATAATTTACAAATACAATGCAATCACAATAAGAAGACTGCATTCTATGACAAACCAGTATTCTAACATGCAAAAATGGAAAAAGTACTGTAAGTACAAGAGGCATCATCACCACTTAGCATTTTGTATCATGAAAACATTCAGCACTTAGACTTACCCTTACAGCACAGCTGGCCATGTAGAAAACAATGTTACACAGCATCTTCTTGGGAGGCAAAGTAGGAGTTCATTATCTCTGCATACAATCTACAGTATATTATACCCTGTAGAGCTACAGTGAAGGGGCAAGTCTGGTTCTGAGCCAAGATTATCCTGAAACTTATCGTCCTGTGAATCTAGATTAACATGAAATGCACTTGTTCATAAAGATCATTCAGATATTTATGGCATTAAGTCTAGTCTCTTTAACTTCTGTTTTAATTTATTGAGCCATTGTTTGGATGTGATAATTTAGTTAGGGTTTGTTAAACTTTCTAAACTTATCCAAACAAAACTGTTTCTTTGAATTTTGTTTATTTATTATTTCTAACATCATTATGGTAACTCCTTTGTTTGTCAATGATTTGATATCTCATCTATTTTTCCATTTCTAGTTATTTAGTCGTTAGTATTGTTATTGTATACATTTTCAAAAAAGTAACTGTGGGATGTTATAATCTCATGATATGATAGTTATTTTACATATTATTAGTAATCATGCTATATTGTGACTTCTGGACTGTCTTCAAATTTTCTCCAATGAATTAACTTTTTCATCAACTTTCAGTGAGGCCTTTCACAAACTCTTAGGTTATGAACAAAAGGTAAATAATATTAGTGAAAACAATGTAGTAAAAAACAGCCTGGACGACTGTTCCCTACAGGGTTTAGATTGCTTTCTGAAATTTCTTGGAACATATTCTTTATTTTCTATATTTGCTCTGGTATTCCAGTTTTCTGAATTCCCAAAGAAAGTGTCCATTAAAATCTGGTTAAAGCTATCTAGTTTTTATCTATCTTATTTCTCTAAAATATGCCAAATTCTTCAACACAATATTTTGGGGTGCTTTTGTAGCCCAGGAAGAGTTTTATGGAACCAACTGTATGTTATTCATACTTATCATACATGACACATACCATAGAGAACAGGTTAAAGTAGGAAAGATTTACTTTGGCTTCAAGTACAATTTCAGTTTCTAAGGTTTTAGTGATTTTTAGGAGGTGTAGCTGTGGCGGAGCAGAGTGCTTACCTCAATAGAAGCCAGGAAAAAGATGGACAGTCTATGTTCGTGTGTAGTATATTTATTACTACATTTTTTCCTTTCAATCTATAATATGCTCTTAGTGACAAAGACATTATCTTATACACATCAACTTTGGTCTTAATTTTTAATCCATTCAGCCTCTATGTATTATTTGGGGAATTTAGCACATGTATAATACAATTAGCCATAAAGATGGAATGACTTCTTACTATTTTATTAATTAATGTCTATCAGCCTGTAATTACGTTGTCGTATTTTGTTTCTGTATGTCTTCTTTTGTGCTTCATTGTAAATTGTTTTCTTTTTTAACTTTTGGTATGTCCTTTGTAGTTACTATGTGATTTATATAAAATATCCTACTTTATTTTTAGTCTACATTAAGCTTATAACTGGTTCACTCATATAAAATTCCAAAAGTTTTAATGTTTTATCTTTTAATATTATTTAATTATTTTATTTATTTCCATCCCAAATATCACCCCTCTCCCTGTCCTCCTTGCAGAGTTCTTCCTTACATTTCCTGTTCGCCTCTGAGAGAGTGGCCTACTGGGTATCCCCCTTCCCTGGGACATCAGGTCTCTACAGGATCATGCTCATTATATCCCACTGAAGACAGATAAGGCAGGTGTGCCTACAAGTGTTCAAGGGACCTTGGACTAGTCTGTGTATGCTCTTTGGTTGGTGGCTTAGTCTTTGGGAGCTCTGAGTGGTCCAGGTTAGTTGATAATGTTGGTCTTCCTATGGACTTGCCATTTCCTTCATCTCCTGCAATCCTTCTCCTAACTCTTCCACAGGTGTCCCCAGCCTCAGGCCTATTGTTGGCTGTAAGTACCTGTATCTGTCTCTGTAAGCTGTTGGTAGGGCTTCTCAGAAGCCATGATAGGCTCCTGTCTGCAAACACAACATCTATAGCATTAAAAAAGCAACAACAAATTGGAAAAAAAAAGAAAGAACAGATGTGTATTTAAACTGATGTTATGCACACTCTTCCTAATGATCTCTGTCCCCCTAGCACTCCTAGACAACTGAATTTTAAGCTTTCTGTTAAGTAGTCTCTAAAAATTCAGATTGTTCAATACTGTATTCAGCACTTTGTTTCACTTGGGATGCTGGCATCAAAGAATATTTGCCTGGTTTTTATTGTTGTTATTATTGTTTTGGTTCATGTTGTTGTTTTGCTTTTGGCTTTTTTTCTGTGTTAAGAGAGTCATACTATGGATGTTATTAATCTAGTCTCCTTGTCTATCTTTTGTGTAAGGTTGCAATCTGTTTCCAGTCCACCTTAACATGCTTATTATCCTTGCTCAGCTCACTTTTAGACAGTGATCTTGGTGAGATTTCATGGGTGTAGCTTCTGACATTACTAGAAGATACAATCTTAGAGAAAACTCCCTGGTAGTGTGGTTCCTACAATATTTCTGCTCCATCTTCTAGAATACATATAAGTAACATTAAGACTGAACATGTTACATTTAGAAATATGAATGTATATGCATACTTGCATGTAAGAACAATTAATGTAAAAAAGGTTATGATTTTGAAGAACAGGGATAGGTATATACAGGAGAGTTGGAGGGAAGAAAGGGAAAGCAGAAATGTTGTAATTAAATCCTAATCCCAAAAATAGTACTATAATTGTTAAGAAATGTATCAAAATGTGTCATTTATACATATCATAGAGTAATGAATAATTAAAATGCTTCTGAGATTTTATTTTATTCCATTGAGAATGGCTAGATCAAGAAAATAATCGAAATTTTATGGATTCTCATACTATTATTGTTAGCAGGTTAGCATTCCTTCTCGGCTCTGCCCAACAGGTGGGAGCCTGGACTGCTAAAAAAATAAAATGTTTGCCCTCTCACAGGCTTCTCTGTCCCTTTTCTCTATCTTTGACTCTTTTATCACTCTCTGATGTTGCGGGAATTATTTAAAAAATGAATCCACCCCACAAACTCCCTTTCCTGTCATGCCATGTTCTTGTTCTGGTACCATATGGCCTCAATATTAAGTTCTGGCAGGTTCTTATTATTCTCTCCCAGCTATGCAACACCTCACTTTCATGTAACTCTTTACACACCCAATCTAGCTAGCATCTAGTACCCGGTAGGTAATGCATGATTCTTAAGTTATTCTTAAGGCTTTAATATTGAATCAGGTCCATATAATAATAAGATCACAATTTACAAAATGCCAATACAATAATTTCAGAACTAAATAATAAAGACAATATTTTGATCCAATTAATTTAACCTTTTAAACATTAGCCTGGTTATAACCACACTGCGTCTGACTCATCCTCATTGTCTGACTCCATGATGAAAAAAATCTCTTTTCCTGCTCCTGATCTTTATCCTCCTCCAACTCTAACTCCACCTCTCTATTCCTGTCCAATCTCTCTCTGTCTCTGTCTCTCTCTGTCTCTCTCTGTCTCTGTGTCTCT
>NC_045030.1:48852912-48855262 GCF_008632895.1 Mastomys coucha | reverse complement strand
TCCTCCTTTTTCTTCTTCCTTCCCCTCTTTCTTTTTCTCTACCCCTCTCTCTATGTCCTACTCTGTCCCCTCTGTTTATACTCCCTATTCACCCCCTTCCCATTTCCCCAAATAAACATCATTCCATACTAGACCGGTCTTATGACTAGTACCTTGGGGAAGGGAGAGATCTCTCAGCATGGGCTGACTAAGGCACCACTTCCCACTGCATCATACCATGTTTTATAAAACATATCAATTATTGTCCATATTTAAGAGATGATATTATGTGTTTGTATTTGTGAATCTGGGTACTTCATTTAATATATTTTTACAGTTACTTCACTTTTAACCCTTCAATTCTAAGGTAGCATTTATCTTTGACAGAAAAAAGTCTGTTTTCTGATCACTTTTGGCATTGTTTCTGCCCAAATCTTTTATTTCTAATATTTATATTGGTGTCCCTGAGTGTGTTTCCACCTATTCATAACAATTTGTTGCACTTTAGTACACTGGTATCACAAAGAGCTCCAAGTAGAATGATGCTTCACCTTCTTTACCAGTCTATTCCATCACATCGTGAAAAACTATATGTCTTTTCAAAACTTGTTTCAGGTACAACTTAACTAAAAATACATGTTCTTGTTCTGGGGATATTATGTGATTATTAAACAATCTGTCTCAGCTCATTAGATGAAGTATTTTTTAAATTAAATCAATGAAAATTATAAGTGTTACATGTATTTAAAAATTGTAAGAATGCTTACTTTATTGTATTATGAAATTAGCAAGCTATTTATAAACTAGTAGTTTAAAGTGATTCTTGGCTGATATTTTTAACAGAATAGAACATGTTAAGTAGGAGATTTCATTGACCAAGGATGTCTATACTAAATTTGTTTAAACAAATGCCCTATGCATATGTTTATGGTATTGAAAATAACAGCTTATTATCATAGTTGCATCTTTTATTAGACTAAAGTTTAAAATGTAAAAACTTCTAATCTCATAGTTGAGATTTTCTACATTAACATATCTTCTTTGGAGTTTTTATTTGATTTCATCCTGTGAGACATCTTGGGCTTGGAGCTCACTATGGCACCCAAGCTGACCCTAGACTCCTGATTTATAGTCATAAAATGCACATAAAGACTGCCTCTTGATCTGCTGCTGACCAAAGCTTTCATTTGCATTCTTTATCATCCAAATTGTCTAGATTTTTAATAGCTGAAGGCAACAAACATTTCCTCCTTTTAAAAATTCAGAAAAAAAAATTCCATTATCTTGTTGGATATTGTTCCACACATATATCATACAGGTCAATTTTAATACTACTACTACTACTACTAATATTAATCAGAAACTATAGACAAAAAAGAAAAAGGAAATCTTTGATATTTGGCCTACTTAGCCATCTACTTATAGTGCAGCTATGTACATACACATTTAAAAAGTTACTGGAATGCTCAGATTAAGACATTTTCTTCTTGTTGCTGATTTTTTACAAGTTTTTTTTCCTCCTTTGAGATTAGAATGAACATGGTCAAGCCAGATCTCTGGAACAATTCAAACATGGCTTTTTGGAACAATTAGTGAGGTCAGACAATAAAGACTTTAAAACTAAATTTTATATATTAATATGGCTCATGTTCAAAGTATAAATACATGACAAAGTATCTATAATACCTCATTCTTGTAATAACAATACTTGGGAGTTAGAAACAGGAGGGATAACCAGGACCTTGAGGGCAGCTTGGACAACATAGTGAGTTCCAAGCCAAACTAGTCTGATGTAAAGAAACCGAGTAAAACCTCAAAAAATAAGATACATTAAAAAGTGAACAAAATATCAAGAGAGGAATGAGACATTATTGTCTCTTGAAAAAATGAACAGATCAAGTTATCATTTTATTTTATTCATTACATTAAGTAAAATGTAGATCTGAATGATAAATATTAGTAATATAAATGTAAATATACAAGCCTAATATTGATATTCTTTTGTTCTTCAGTACTATCCCATGCTTGCTCTCTCTCTAAGCCAAGAATATTCAAATGTCAGATGAAATGATCAGTTTTACAATTGATTTCTGTCATTTATTCTATTAATTTATTTACTATCTACCCACACACCCACACAAACATGTATGTATGTATGTATGTATATGTATATTTACATATATATATGTTTATGATAAAAGTGATCATATACTTTTACCTCCTCCAATCTTTCTAGGATCTTATATTGTGACTTACACTTAATTATGTGTTTTCTTTTGCTAGTATGTTCTCAAAAAAAGTAAAAAAATCAAAAATCAAAATAAACTAATTTAAACATGTGAACAATAACCCCAAAATGACCAAAACAAAG
>NC_045030.1:48848742-48852902 GCF_008632895.1 Mastomys coucha | reverse complement strand
GATTGGTAAATACAGCCTCACTCCATTTGAGAAAATGAAATTTTATTTTCCCAGCAGGTATCAATTGCAAATAACTTCATGGGGTTGGGCATTTTTGTGAACTTCTCAATGTTGAGATTTTTGTCTGCCTTAAACCTGTATAAGTCTTGTGCATGCTTTCACAGGCTCTGTGAATTCATATGTTTAATCTGTTCTACTATTTTTGAAAGACCATGCTTGGCTTGGCCTACCACCTCTGACTCTTACAATCTTGATGATCCTTCTTCGTAGATCACTAAGCCTTGAGACAAGGGATTTGATAAAGACATCTCATTTATTGTTGAATACTCCAAAGTCTGACTCTCTTTTTATTGTCCAGTTGTTAGTCTATGTTAATTAGCATCTTTTGCAATGAGGGTTGACTAACACTCTTATTTATAGGCATAGCTATTTATAATTAGGAATAATTTTATTGCTATATTTCTGTAGCAGAATATTAATAGGCTTTCTTCTAGAATTCATGAGCTATGTAGTTTCACTCATTTTTTGAATATTGATTAGGGTTTCCATCTCATGAAGTGGACTTTAAATATCGAAACCCAAAGTTGATTATACCATAACATTGCATCACTATCTCACCAGTATATCTTGCGGATAACTTGCTATGGTAAGAGTTCTAGGATGATTCTATTCATTGCCTGGTCTCTTACTAACTGCTTACCCTCTGTGGATACACTGTAATGCAATACCTAAACCTTAAGAGATGATACATATGTATAGGAGAGAACATGGACTATTAAACAAAAGTGGGAGAGAATATCCAAATTAATAAAATTATAAAGAGATTTATTACAAAAGACACTGAGAAAATTTAGAGAATCATAAAGATATACATTTAACAAATGAATTTAATCAAACTGAAAAACTTAAAGAAATTGATGAATTTCTTGGTATACATAATTTACTAAAGTTAAACCAATATGAAATCAACAATTTGAAGAGGCCTGTCATCCTAATGATATAGAAGCAGTAATCAAAACTTTCCCAACCACTAAAATCATACATTCAAATAGATTCAACACTAAATTCTACCAGACCATCATAGAAGGGTTAATACCAGTACATCTCAAATTAGTCTACAAATTACATTCTGATAGAACAGTTTCTGTTTCTTTTTATGGAGCCACTATTACAATAATACCAAAACTATAGAATATTAACCCTTATGAATAAAGATATAAACATTCTCAAGAAAATATTTGCCAAACACAAAAATATATGATCATCCATTACCATGAGAAAGTTGGCTTCATCCCTAAGATACAGGGATTCTTTAACATGTGTAAATCAATAAACATAATCAAACACATAAACAATCTGTTAGTCTAAAATCATATGATCTTCTCATCCAACACAGAAAAAAATCACTTGACAACATTCCATAGGCATTTACACACATAAACACTTGTATACAAAAAACTAATTGCATTGTAAGGTTGACTTGAATAATTATGGTAAAGTTTTCATCAAACTATTAAGTTGTAGGAAATATAGCACTACATAATACACTAGCCCTACATATCTTGTTGTTTTCTCCAATACTGGACACTGAAGCTATAGCTTCTTGGCTGTGAAACAAGTTTGAAAACCCTCCTATTCTCTTTAGCCCTATATGATAGTTCCTTAAAGCATGATTCTTGAATCATTAATATCATTGAATCCTGTTCATAATAGTCATCAAATGGACAAAACATAGGTCTATAATATTATCTTCTGTTTCAAGCAAGTTTTATTCCTGAACGAGTTAGCAAAATTTTAGCTTGCTAATATCCATGGAAATAATTTCTAGAAATGTGTTATGCTACTGTAACTTTTCTAAAATTACTTGATCAAAGTACTCTTTGCTATCCATGATATATTAAAGATTTATTTTATTTTTAATTGTATGTTCGTTTGGGTATCTATGTGTATATGTACATGTGTGAGTACCCCTGCTGGCAGAGCCCAGAAGCAGAAAAAAAGATCAGAGAAATTACTTATGTTTGTGAGATGTTAATGAGTTCTAGCAACTGATCTCTGTTTATCTGGATGAGCAGCAGGAATTTTTAACCATTAAAGTATCTTTCAAACCCCATATCTCATGCTTTATAATAAATACATGGGATAAGAGTCAGGTTTTCTAAACTACTGTTTACAAATAGTAGAAATAAAAAAGAAAGTAAAAATAGTTAAGAATCAAAAAGTAGAAAAAATAAACAACCACCTATAAACATCATTGCTAGCACAGTTCTTGATGCATTGACAATATTTGTAAATATTCAGGAAATGAATCAAAAGGTGACTGGATTGATTATTACATATAATCTTAGGTATATATTTTCTCATAATCTTAGATATAGCTATTATTCTCTAGAGATTATAGTACTACCTTTTAAATATTATCTTATCATGAAAAAAGTAACTGATTTTACATTAGACACATTGTGAATTCACTCTACAACTACATCCCTCAGAGAAACTGTTAACACTAAAAAAAAAATAATATAAATCTAGTTCTTGAAAACTGAACAATGCTATATTGATTTCGCTTGTATGATTATATTTAGTATTAATCTTCAAAGTTTATAGGCACAATATAAAAATTCAAAAACTGTCATATTCCTTTCTTCTCAAGTTATTTTAATTTTTATTTTAAATTAGTATTGAGAAAAATTTTACAAATGTGAAAGACAGAAAATACATAATATTAATGTCTGTTAATATATTTATTAGCATTGTAGCTCTATGAAGTTTTAATATTTCCTTCATATCAATTTGATAAAGTGATAATTATATCACCAAGCTTTAGGTACTACTGAGATCATAAAAATATGAAGTACCATATAAAATCCTTTATGAGTGACAGGCATCATTCCTGATTTCTATGAGATTCTAGAATGAATATCTATCTATCCAACCTATTTTAATAATTATCTAATGTCAGTTTTTCTGGATTTTCAACAATAGAATTTTAATATAAACTCCACTTAAAAGGAGAAAATGTTAATGTTAGATAAAGATGTAACTATTTTAGTGTACCTGCAAGAAGTTCACTCAAAGTATAGTCAATTTTAAATTCATTTATTTCTTTCATCAGTCCAAATAAAGCATAAGCAGGATGTAATATAATTGTTAAATTACCTTAAAATCACTCTTGAAAAAAATGAGAATGGTAAGCAAAGAGTAATGTAAATGATCATAAATCTTTAGTTCTAATTTAGCTATACAATGCTTCTTTACATTTTTTTACTTTGCTTGCTAAACTCTCATAATCTTAAAAATTGTTTTCTTTTCTTTTCTGCATATCATACTAAAAATACAAATTTTATTTGCGTACCTAAGTTCTACCATATATATATGAACATGTCCATTCAGGTACACACGCAAACATATGCATGCATACACACTCATTTACTATACTATAGCATCCAAATAGATTTCATTTATTGCATTCCATGTTTAAAAATGATAAGAGATGAGGAGGACACAACATCTGTCCCAACACCTGGAGTAACTGGAACCAGCTGGACCAGGCACACAGGAACTCCACCAGCCCAGTGGCTCAGGTTTCTTCCAGTCTGTCTGAGCTGGTGCCCTGAGTAGACCTTGGGCTCAGCTCTGCAACCAGTCCCACAACAACCAGAGGAAACTTCACTCCCAGGCACTCTAACATGTCCAGGATTAGAGATGAGGAGGACACATCAGTCCCAACACCAGGAGTAACTGGGACCAGCAGGTCTAGGCACACAGGAACTCTGCCAGCCCAGTGGCTCAGGTTCCTTCCTGTCCCACAACACCCAGAGGAAGCTTCACACCCAGGCACTCTAACATGCCCAGGATCAGAGGTGAGGAGGACACAACATCTGGCCCACACCAGGAGTAACTGGGAACAGCAAGACCCAGGCACATAGGAACTCTGCCTGCCCAGTGGCTCAGGTTGCTTCTGGTCTGTCTGGGCTAGCAAGTGCCCTGAGCAGACATTGGGTGCAAACTCTGCAGTCATTCCCAAAACACCCAGAGAAAGCTTTACTCCCAGGTGCTCTAATAAGCCCAGGGTCACAGGATTCCAAAATAACAGGATCACAGAGACAGCTTGACTCTGAGGAGTTCTGACACAATCAGGATCATAGGAAGGACAGGCT
>NC_045030.1:48839203-48847633 GCF_008632895.1 Mastomys coucha | reverse complement strand
CTGTTAAATTGATTGTTGTTTTACATCAAACAACTTTTATAATACTTATTTTTATTGTTATAATATTTGTAAATTTTAAAGAATATGACAAAAAAGATATTATAGGTATTGAAGGAGGGTCCCTGGGAGGAGTTGGTATACAAAAGGAAAACAAGAATGTGATTTAATTCTATTTACTTAAAATATGTTTTTAAATGTTAACAAATTCAGATAAATTGAAATCATGTAATTTTTCTCTTAATGCAATAAAACTAAAAAATAAAAGAAAAAGAAAAGAAAAGAAAATGTCTTCAGAAAAATGAGACATCCTTAGACACTATCTTGACTACTGGACAAATTCCCTCAGCTGAGTTACAAAAGAAAGGAAATAGAGGTTTGTAATTGCAAAGATGACAGATTTTTAAGTAGAATGGAAAATCACACATCTGTAATTTAACTTTTTATTTAATTCAGACAAGAGACTCCATAGATCACAGTTTATGGCACTCTGGGAGTTTCCCCATTTCTGGGAGGAACATCCCAGAAATCACATAATTTAGTGAATGTATGTTGAATATTCTGTCAAGAAAAAGAAGAGATGATTTGTCATTTTTCTCAAATGCCACAAGTCAGTTTGGTAATAAGAACAAGATGGAAACACCAAGAAAGAAACATATCAGAATTTTATATGGAAGTGATATTTTTGTCATATTTGTCAGGTTAGCTATAACATTTATCTATCTATCTATCTATCTATCTATCTATCTATCTATCTATCTATCTATCTATACCCTTGATTGATCTTAAACTCACTATGTAGATGAAACTGGACTCAAACTCAGAAAGGTCAACTTGGTTCTGCCCCTTGAGTGCTTCGTTAAATAGCATACAACATCAGAACTAATAACCATATGACCTAATGTCAAGTTCTAGAAGGCAACTTTTTACAATACAAGTGGTTGGTCTGGGATGGATCCCCAGGTGAGGCAATCTCTGTATGGGCTTTCCTCAATCTCTGCTCCACACTTGGTCTCTGTATTTGCTCCCATGAGTATTTTGTTACCCCTTCTGAGAAGAGCTGAAGTTTCCATACTTTGGTCTTCCTTCTTATTAAGCTTCATGTGGTCTGTGAATTATATCTTTGGTGTTCCAAGCTTTTGGGCTAATATCCACTTATCATTGAGTGCATACTGTGTGTGTGCTTTTGTGATTGGGTTACCTCACTCAGTCTGATATTTTCTAGTTCCATCCATTTTGAAGGCTCGATACCCCAGTGTAGGGGAATGCAAGGGCAGAGAGAAGAGGAGGCAGGAGTGGGTGAGTGGTGGAACACCCTCATAGAAGCAGGGGAAGTTGGGATGGGATAGGGGGTTTCAATGGGAAACTGGGAAAGGGGATAACATTTGAAATGTAAATTAAGAAAATAACCAATATAAAATAAGAAAAAATTGGTTGATATAATCAACAACAAAAGTTTTCCATGCCTATCAACAAGACTTTTATTTTAAATATTCCATGACCCTTGGCAAAGCATTATCCTCCAAAATCATTTAACTTCATTTCAATTATTTATATACACACATCTTCATACACACACACACATACACACACACAAGAGAGAGAGAGAGAGAGAGAGAGAGAGAGAGATATTTTTAATTAAACATAAAAATAAGGTTCCTTATGACCTCTTCAGTTATCCTTAGTGTTCTTTAATTCACACTACCCAACACACTCTCTTTATTGCTCTCCTACCATATGCTTATTTGAATGAGATTGTCCTCCATAGACTAAAGTACTCAAACACTTGGTCTCAGTTGGTAGTGATTTATGGGGAGGTTGTGGAATTTTTGATAGTTGGAGGTGTAATGCTTCCATCAAGTATATCACTGACATAAGGATTTAAGTATTAATAGTTTATCCCCACTTCTTTTTCACTCTCCAATAAGTGGTTGAATTTGAAGATTTTAGATGTCTGTTTCCATTTCTTGCTGCCATGCCTGCAATTGCTGCCAAGCCTACTTGCCATGTTGGACTCTTATCCTACTGCAAGTGTAATTCAAATTAAATTATTTCTTCTATACGCCACTTTAATCCTGTCTTTTATCACAGTAAGAGAAAAGTAATTAATACTTCTGCTCAGATGTTCTTTTTTTTTAAAAAAAAATTCTTTAATCTTATTTATAGTTCAGTAGTTATTCCCCTCCTGGTCTACCCTCTAACAGTTTCTCAATTCCTCCCCCTGTCTCCAAGAGGATGTCCCACCCCTAACCCCACCAGACCTCTCCACACCCTGGGGCCTCACATCTCTCAAGGGTTAGGTACATCTTCTCTCTCTGAGGCCAGACTAGGCAGTCCTCTGCTGTATATGTATCAGGGACCTCATATCAGCTGGTGTATAGAGCCTGGTTGGTGGGTCAGTGTCTGAGAGATCTTAGGGGTCCAGGTTAGTTGAGACTGCTGGTCCTCCTGCAGGGCAGCCCTCCTCAACTTCTTTCAGCCTTTCCCTATTTCAACCACAGGGGTCCCTGACTTCAGTCCATTGGTTGGGTGTGTATGTCTATCTTCCTCAGCTGCTTGTTGGGTCTCTTGGAGGGCAGCCATGTTAGGCTCCTGTCAGATATTCTTTTAGGAAAGTTTATATAATATTCAAATATATGAACTGTTATTTATAATCTCATAAGAAGGAAGTACAGTGACTGTGAGAAAGTAAAGGAGTAGTGAGATACTAATAATATTCTATTGCCTAATCTGTATGATAGTTAAGTTGATTAATAAATTTTCTCATTACAAATTCTGTTATACCTAAATATTTTAATCTTATGAGGATGTATTATATGTCAAATGTGAATTAAAATTGAATTGTAGAAATAACAGTGTAATGTTAACATAAATTGTCCTATGGGAAATTTTATGACTGTACCTAAGTGATAAAACAAAAGAAAATTAATTTTCTATATAATGATGGAAAATAGGTTAGTTTTAATTGAAATCTCATTCTTCAAAGATAAGTGGAATTCATTTATTTCCTGATAGGTTTATGATAATATAACTTTATGAAGTAATAATGTTGTCATTCAATGATTTAGTCACATGAGTAACAAGAATTGCAAGAATGTTGTCAGAAACAAAGTAGAGTTGAAAATCCTTAGTGTTAGCCCACAAAAACTAACAATTTCAAACTAGTAACTAAAAAATGATGTGGTGAATTTGAGTCACTATAAGGAGATGTATCTAGGCATTGGAAGAAACACTCGAAAATACTAACCCAAAATGGTAAATAAGGTACATAGAATGTTTTTTGTGTTTATCGTGCATCATCCCTTTTGCTGGTGCTACTCAAAGCAGAATGTACTCAATAACTTGAAACATAAAAGTTACACAAGAAAAGAAAGCAAGGAGAATTCCTAGCCTCCTGTGTCTTTGAAGATGACATTTATTATGTCTTAAGTAAGCTAAGAACAAAGAAGCTAGGGAGGAGTTCCAGGATAAGCTTTGTGATAGATGGATACCTCAATTATTCTCAGTGACTTGCTCTGAGTAAGATTCAAGCAACCCTGGCTTCTGGGAACTTCCTTTTCTATAACTGTCAATAATGACATCTCCCATACTTTTATTGCCATGGAATCTAATGGCCTAATCTGCAGAAGACCTCAGTAGAAAAAGTTACTGAGGAAGCAAATACTGCACATCTACTACACATTTCAAAAAAAATTCACTGTTGAATATAATAGATTTCATCATTACAGATATTTTTCCTCATTGGTCTACTCCACATAAATCTTTTGCTATGCCCTGATCTATTCAACTCAGAACTACTACACGTACTCTACCCACCAGATGAAACAGACACTAAAGGGAAATATGTGTATTGATGACCCTGTCCATTGACAATAGGAATATTCACAACTCAACAGGTATATTAACTTCTGATTCTGTAGCTTTATGTATATATGTTTGCATCCTAATTTTACTGCTAGCTCTGATAACCTTGTGTATACTCATAGTAAGCTTATGAAGCTACATAGATGTATAATGATATCATATCTAGCCAGAGAATGAACAGATACACAGTCATTTTAAATATCAACTCCTAACCCTGTTTCCAGAGTTGTGAATTGAAAAGCCATCATTCATAACCACAGAGTAGTAGAAGTAAATGGCTATCAGCCTGAAATCCCATTGATTGTCTTAAACTTCAAACATACATCAGAAAAATATTTTGCCCATTGCTTGTATCTACTCCTCATTGTCACTTGTAGCTCTTAAGCCTGTGTCCACACTGCTGTTTATAAGTTTCCATTTCTAACCTATGTACCAAGGTATTGAACTTCCAGCTCGACAATTTTTACTGACCTGTGATACTTACAGATGAGTCACTAATCCCCACTGCTTAATCTAAATCTGTCACACCTGTGTTTTACCTTCATTACATATCTCCACGTCAAGGCCTATACAACTGAAAATATTATATAGACCAACACTTCACATTAAGGACTTGCTAGGCCTTCTTTGTCTCAGATCTGTTATACGCCCTTAATATTTTGTAGAGGCAGAAGATACTATTGAGTATAGCTTTAATGTCAAGTCAATCTCAAAAAAGTCTTCAAGTATTAATTTACTATTTTGTCACAGGTGAAGATATTTAGAGACAGCTACAAAATCCAAAAAAAATCAGAGACCCACAATTCTATGAGAGAAATGCACTAACCTTTCCTAATCATCAACAACAAAAAACCTATGAGTTCCCTGATAAAATACTTCTGAGTAATTGTTTTAAGATTAATATGGTGAAAAAAATTATCCTATCCAGATGAATCTACAGATTCATAATATTGATTAATGTGAATATTGCATTAGAAAAATTGCTGTAGAAAAATTTCATTTTCAAAGGAAGGGATCTTCTTCAAAAGGACACTAATATAATAGCACAGGCATTAAAACCAACAATAAATAAATGGAAGATCATTAAAATAAAAAACTGTGTGAGAAGGAATGCTATGTTTCAAGTAGTGTGACAATCTATAGAATAGAAAACTTATTAATTATATGTCTGATAGAATGTCAGTATCTAGAATCTATAAAGACCTAAAATAAAAAATCAATTAAGTAACAATAAATAGTATATAGAACCAAAAGAGAGTTCTTAATAAACAAAACACAAAAGGGAAAGAAACACTGAAAATATTTAATATTTTGCTATCAGCAAAATGAAAATAAAAACTATTATGAGATTTTATTGCATACCACCCAGAATCACCAAGACCAATAAAATAAATGACAGCACATTCTAGTGTGCATGTGGGTTAAAATGGAACACCTATTTATTGATGGTGGGAATACAAGTTCGAAAATACACAGTGGAAATCAGAGTGGACATTCCTCAAAATGCTGAAAATTTATCTACTACAAAATCCAGCTATATCACTCTTAGTCATATTCTCAAAGGACTCTACATCTTATTACAGAGATACTTACTCACCCATATTTGCTCCTTATATATTCTTAAGAGCAGAAGATTGGAAATAGGCTAGGTATCTAGCAACTGATAAATAGATAATGAAAATGTGGTACATTTACAAAATGGATCATTATCTAGCTTTTAAAGAACGAAATTATTCAGTTTGCAGGCAAATGGATGGAGGTAGAAACAGTGATCCTGAGTAAGGTTATCCAGACACTAAAAGAGAAAAAAAATGTATGTTTCCCTCAGATGTAGTTGTTAAACTTTCAGATGTTCAATGTGCATGCTTCAATCTGAAAAAAAATCCACAGAGGTAAAACATTAAAATCTATAATACAGGAAATCTAGGTTGTTTCCAGTTTCTAGCTACTGACAAATAAAGATCCTATGAACATAGTTGAGCAGGTATCCCTATAGTATAATGAAACATCTTTTGCGTGCATTCCCAAGAGTGATATCGTTGGGTCTTAGGGTAGATCTATTTCTAATCGCCTGAGAAACCATCAAATTGACTTCCAATGTGGTTGTACTAGTTTGTGCTACCACCAGCATTGGAGGAGTGTTTGCATTGCTCCAAATCTTTGCCAGTATGTTCTGTAATTTGAGTTTTTGATCTTATCCATTTGTAATGGAATCTTAGAATTGTTTTGATTTGTATTTTCCTGATGATTATGAACATAGAACATTTCTATATGTGTTTCTTGGCCATTTGAGATTCTTATGTTGGAAATTCTCTATTTAGGCCTGTAGCCCATTTTTTCGAGTGGGCCATTTGCTTAATTAGTGTCTAGTTTTTCAGTTAATTATATGTATTTAGATATTAGCCCTCTGTAGAATAGAGAGTTAGTAAAGGTATCTTCCCCCTCTGTAGGCTACCATTTTGCCCTATTGATGGTGTCTTTCCCTTACTGAAGCTTTTAAATTTCATGAGGTCCCATTAATTGTTCATCTTAGTGCCTGTACTATTGGTGTTGTGTTCAGGAAGTTGTTTCCTGTTCCAATAAGTTAATAGCAGTTCCCTACTTTCTTTTCTATTAGATTTATTGTGTTTGATTTGTTCCTCAACTGAAGAATAGATAGACAAAATGTGGTAAATCTGCACAGTTGAATGCTACTCAACTACTAAAAAAACAAAAGACACCATGAAATTTGTAGGAAAACTGATGAAAGTAGAAAACATCATCCTGAGTAAGGTAAAGGCAACTCAAAAAGACACATATGGTATGTATTAACATATAAGTGGACATTATTCATGAAGTAGTACAGGATAACCACTCTACAATTTGCAGGCCAATGAAACTAAGTAATGAAGAGGAGCCAAGGGAGTGTGTATGAATCTCACTTAGAAGGGGAAATAAAATAGCCACTGGAGGTGGATGGAGAGAGGGAACTGTATGAGAGAAGGGGTGAGGAGGACAACAGAGATGACAATCAGGTATAGGGAGGAGGAAGAGAGCTCTGTGAATGAGAATGGCAATCAGTGTGGGCCATCTCTAGGAATGAATTAGGCTAGGGACAGGGGAAGTTTCATGAAGTCCATGGGGGTGACCCTAGCTAAGGCTCCTACCAACAGATGATGTGAAGACTGAAGTAGCTATTTCCTGTAGCTAGGCAGGACTTTCAGTGGACGGAAGCAGATATCAACACACCCACAAAACTGTAATTGTAAAATTTACCCCACCTACAAGATGCATAGGGATAAAGAGGGTTCAGGGATTAAAGGAAGTGCCATTTAAGAGACCCAATCTCTGATACTATTAATGATACTATGCTTTGCTTACAGACAGCAGCCTAACATGACTGAGTTCTGAGAGGCTTTATCCAGAAGCTGATAGAAACATATGCAGAGACCTACAGCTAAACATCAGGATGTATTCAGGGAATTTTGTAGAAGAGTGGGGAATAAAGTTGATTGAACCAGAGGGGTCAAGGTCACCACAGAAGACATACAGGGTCAACTAACTTGGGCTCATGGGGGCTGGCAGAGATAGAACCACCAACCAACGATCATGCAGTGGCTGGAGAATTAGTAGGGCTCCTATACATTTGTAACAGATCTACAGCTTAGTCTTCATGTGGATCCCCTAACAATCGGAACAGATGCTATTTCTGACTCTCTTGTCTTCCATTGGACCCCCTTCCCCTAACTGGACTACCTGGTTGGGACTCAGTGGAAAAACATGCATTTAAATATACTGCAACTGGTTGTCCCAAGGTGGCAAGATACCCAAGGAGATGGAGAAATGGTGGGGAGGAATTTGTAAGTGTAGAACTGTGAGGAGAGTTGGGAGCTGTGATCAAGATATAAAGTGAATAAATAAATAAATAAACAAATAAATAAATAAAATCTAGTAAGAGAATTGAGGTATGTAGATTTTCCCAGGAAAAGGAAATGGAATTTAATTTTCTAAAGAACTGAAGAGGAAACCAGAATAGAATTTAATCAAGAGTTTGTTGGGATGAGCAGGGTAAATTAGAAGACATGTTCAGGGCCAAGTAACATTAGTGGACTTTTGAAAAAAAACCTACTACTGGAATAGCTTCCAAAAACATACAAATATATATCAATTTAACTGACATTATCATATGACAGAGAAAATGCACCTACTAGACATCCTATGCCTAACTCAACTTTCTAGTGCCAGAAATGGTGTTCATCTTGTTAAGTCATTGGCCAAAGAGATCCCAAGCACTCTCCCAAGCATCACTGACTATTGTAAAGACTACCTGTAACTCTCTACCATCTGATGTTAAAGCTCTATGGCTTAAGATGCTACTGACTTATATCATCAAACATGGAGAATTCATGTTGGTGCCCAAATAGAAGTTTCACCTCTAATGACTGATTCGTGTTCATGGTGCTCAAAGACAACTTCCCTCAAAATACACTAGTGCAATACATTATGGGAGTAAGCAACTACTTTTCGATTGTATATACAGTCTACTCTGTAAGACAGAACTCATCCAATATTTCTAAAATGGTCAAGAAT
>NC_045030.1:48834606-48839193 GCF_008632895.1 Mastomys coucha | reverse complement strand
CCTATATCCATATTGAAGAATGTCATTCAACTCTCATTACATTACAAACTTTCTTCATGCAGTTGGTAGTATTTAAGACAGAGACCTATAATCAGGCAATGTGCACAGAGTGAGACTTTGGAACACTCAACTCAAAACTCTTTCCTAAAGGCTAAGGGATCTATGCAGAAGGGGAGCCAGAAAGATTGCAAAAGCCAGAGGTAGTTAATGACTCCAAGGGAACAGTATTTCCCATATACAAAAGGACTGATACACATATGAACTCACAGAGAATATGACAGCATGAACAAGATATATACAGGTTTACATCAGACAAAATCTAGGCACTGTAAAAGGGAAAGTTGACACAAATCATCACCCTTAAACAAAAAAACTATTTGCAACTGATTTCTTTGGAGAAAGGGAAAATGCATTTTCTTCAATGGAGTAAGGCAGGATATATCAACAATAGTTCAAAGCCAGGGAGTTGTTGGACAATATAAAACAGGCTCTCTGAAATTTTGTGTTTGTGTTTGTATGTGTTCTTTAGTTTGCTTTATTTTGTCCACATTGTATTATGTTTGTCGTGTTACTTTTTATTTGTTTTAATTTTTATTTTTGTTTTGTTTTAGTTTTTGTTAGAGAAAGAGAAAGTAAGTGAGGGAGCACATAAAGTAGACGGATCTGAAGATGAGGAAGACCTGGGAGGAGTTTGGTAAGAGTGCAAACCTGATCAAAATCACTGTGTTAAAACTGTAAAGGAGACTATTAAGATAAAATTTTAAAATATCTTCTATACTGATATAAATTCATAAACTAATATCTTGTAAATAATATAAAGTAACTGATCACTAGGAGCATGAGTGATGCCTCTATAAAGTATGTAGTATATTTTAAAGTGTTAAATATTCCATCAAAACATGATAAAATTAAGTATTCTACTATAATTATATAATAACAAATTCAAGAGGTAAAATTAATTTTTAATATATAATAACAATTAAAAACAGAAAAGAGAAAACTATAAACAAAGAAAAGTAAAATAATGAGTCTATATTATACAAACTAATATCCATTTAAATGCTGTTATCATTTATATTTTAATGAATTGCTCACAGAAAAAAATCTTCAAATTTATGTAGGATCATAAAATTCTCCAAATTAAATAAACAATGTATAGCAAGAATAATGCTATTGGAATCATTAAACTTCCTCCTTTTAAATTACAAAGCCATAGAAGTTAAAATTTTATGACATTGGCATAAAATGGAAACTAGAAATGTTGATTACAATATAATGGAAGAAGAGGTCCATAAAATATGAAAAACTAATTTTAAGTAGGCATATATAATTTACAATTGATAAATCATAGTCTTCTTAAAATATTTCTGGGAAAATGTCATGTATACACTTAAACACATATATTAATCATGTGCCATCAACAAAAACTAAATGATTTTCTAATTTTTAACTTCTAAATTGGAAGTAATAAAAGTATTAAAGGAAATATCAATAGTACACAAATGGGCAACTGAGAAAGGCTATGAGTGGTATCTGGACCTTCCTAAGAAAAAGCAAACCAACTTGTTGTCCAATAACCAATGGCCAACCCTAAAAGCATGCTTACAAGTAACATAATGTGGAGTCAACAGGTCATAGTTTGTATGTACAAATACATATATGAATGCAATAACAATTGGTAAAAACAGATACCATGAGGGAATGAAGGGAGGGATATAAGAGGATCTAAAAGGAGGAGAGTAATGTGAGAAGTACTGCTTTAAATTTGTTGAAATAATGCAGCATAAAAAGGCTCCTTGTCAGTATTCTAATCAATATATTTTTTAAATGTGATACCAAAAAAGATACTACAAAGCAGGAATGTACATGTCACAATAAAGCAAATTAATATATTTCTATCCATCATAATTAAAAAGAAACAATAAAAGATATTTATATGGTATAAGAAATGTTTGAAAAACAACTTGCAATTAATATATAAAATATGTGAAAAATTCATTGTACTTGCTAGCAGAATGTATAGCTTGAATTTGTATATCAGTTTTTATACAAAATGAACTTCATATGGATGAACAAATAATGCCAGAGGGAGAGATAATGGTACTGAATTGATAAGATATTTGCAGTGCTGAAGAGAGGAAGGAAACATTTGTCTATACCACTGTTCTTCATCTTAAGAAGTGTGCTAGTGTAACTAACTCCAAACAAGAGTTCCCAAATGGCCTCAATATGTGCTATAACACAAAAGAAAAATTTGTAACCCAGTGAGACATTGACCTGGATAAACACCAATTGTAGCTGGTAGCAGGGGAGGGTTTCCTTGTGCACACAAGAACTTGGTTTGACATTTGTGAGATTTTGTGTGAACAAATTTAGTGTCAGTCTGTAAATCAAGGTATTGACTTCATTAAGACTACTTCAAACTATGTAGCACAACATAATGGAACAAAATTAGATTTGCTCAAAGTAGGAAAGTTGGCATGAACAGATAGGGTCTTGTAAATACGTGTTCATTTCACATAGTGATGAAACACTTTGAAAATAATTACAGCTCAATTTCTATATTAATGTCTACAAGAAGGCTCTCAGAATATAGACCTGGTATCAATTGTCTCACTTTATTTTTTTGTTATGTAATTTGTAGTGTGTTGCAGCAGTCTCTTTAAAGTCCACCTTAACAGTAGTAAGTAAGCTACACGCTCACAATCATATACAATACTGTCGCCCATAAGCATGGTTAAAGGAGTTTGAGAATGTTCCATCCAAAGTGTCTCCCCAGGGTGGTAAACAGAATCCTGGGCTGAGTCTTCCAATCACTATAAAGAAAGCATCTGGGCCAATCCTAAACACTTCTACTTTTCCCTTTGAACAACATATTGAAAGTAGATTTGAGGAAAACTTGAACTTGAATTACATTCTGCTAGTGAAATAATGAGAATATATAAACATCATACATTGATCATCACTGTTTTGAGGATTCCATATATTGATAAAATAGAAGTGACTATAGAGCCAGAAAAAATGAGTGGTTCCTAGGTCCCTACTTCCAAAGAATAACATTTTGTTGTGGTGGTTGTTGCTGTTTTGGTGATTTGTTCTTCTTTTGTTTTGGTTTTGGTAAATGTTTAAGGTGTTGTGATTTGTAAGCAAGCACCAGGAATGTATTAGGGAGCCAAGATTTCACTTAACAGTTAAATAATAATAATAATATAATAAAATATCTGAAGGGAAATTTAAATAGTTTTTCTTTTAAAAGTTTGGTGAGCTTCAAGATAAACTAGAAAAACAACTGAATATTCTAGAAGATAGTTAATTGGACAAAAGCAAGATTTTAAAACCAGTTATCATAATCTACAAAATAATAAAAGCTCCTAGGTAAAAGACAGACTGTTTGGAAACACATAGTTGTAGAAGAAGAAAGACAAAAATAATAAAATGAGTGAAATAAATTTTAAGGGACTGCAGAACAGTAAGTGTGTTAATGTGTATGTGTGTGCTTCTGTGTGTGTGTGTTTGTGTATGTGTGTAAATGAATTATTCTTCATTATAAGCGTAACAGTGAATTAATCTGGCTGCTGAATTAATCTGGCTTCTTTACCTAATGCTATTCCCCAATAACCACACAGAAGAAATAAAATTTATTCAAAACTGTACCTCAATAGTTGAGCAGATCAATGATCTACTTTTACCTCCTATGATAATCTAGGTACCTCCTAGTGCCATCCCATGATACTTGCATATTATTATTGATCTGGCTCTTCAGATCCTTTCTTTATGGCTCCAATTCCTCCACTGATTTGTCTCTCTGCCTCTACCTCTCTTTTCTCTTTTGGCAGACATCCTACCCTGTTCTCTGCTCTGCCCAGCCACTGGGCGATAATCATTTATTGACAAGACAGAAAATAATTGGTAAGGACAATTGCCCAAACTTGAGACAGGAGATTCTTGGTATAAACATTACAATGTCTTGTCCAGACTGAAACAAGATATGAAGATAGAGAATTCAGCATTTGAATAACAGAAGATTAAACTTTAGACAGCATATAAAACATTATGTCTATATATGTGTGTGTTTATGTGTATATGTAGTTATTATTTGTTTGCCTCTTGAATCAGGTTTTTAAAGAGAGAGAAGAAAAAGGTGTAGAGGGTAGCTGGATAGATGAGAGGAATCTGGGAGGAGTCAGAGGAGGGAAAACCATGTTTAGAGTGTATTGTCTGAAAAGGCTTTCTTTTATTAGATATTTTCTTTATTTACATGTCATATGATTTATCCTTTCCCAGTTTCCCCTCCAAAAAGAAAAAAACAGACCAAAAAACAACAAGAACAAACCCCTGTTACCTCCCCCCTCCCCCTAATTGTCACCCACCCTCTTCCACCTATTGGCCCTAGCATTCCCCTATACTGGGGCACAGAAGCTTCACAGGGTCAGGGGTCTCTCCTCCCATTGATGCTTGATTTTGCAATCCTCTACTATATGCATGCTGCCAGAACAATCAGTCCCACCATGTATAGTCCTTGGTTGGTAGTTGAGACCCTGGGAGCTCTGAGGGTACTACTTAGTTCATATTGTTGTTCATCCTAAG
>NC_045030.1:48830499-48833767 GCF_008632895.1 Mastomys coucha | reverse complement strand
TCTCTGGAGTCTAACTTCTTGAGTTCTTTGTATACATTGGATATTAGCCCTCTATCAGATATAAGATTTGTAAAGATCTTTTCCCTATTTGTTGGTTGACGTTTTGTCCTATTGACAGTGTCTTTTGCCTTACAGAAGCTTTGCAGCTTTATGAGGTCCCATTAGTCAATTCTTGATCTTAGAGCATAAGCTATTGGGGTTCTGTTCAAGAAATTTTCCCCTGTGCCTCTTTGCTCAAGGTTCTTCTCCACTTTCTCTTCTATTAGTTTCAATGTATCTGGTTTTATGTGGAGGTCCCTGATCCACTTGGACTCGAGCTTTGTACAAGGAGATAGAAATGGATTTCTATTGACTTGCATTTTTCTACATGCTAACTGCCTGTTGAGCCAGCACCATCTGTTGAAAATGTTGTCTTTTTTCCACTGTATGATTTTAGCTCCTTTGTCAAAGATCAAGTGACCATAGGTGTGTGGGTTCAATTCTGGGTCTTCAATTCTGTTCCATTGATCTACCTGCCTGTCACTGTACCAATACCATGCAGTTTTTATCACAATTTCTCTGTAGTACAGTTTAAGGTCCAGGATTGTGATTCCACCAGAGGTTCATTTATTGTTGAGAATAGTTTTAGTTATCGTGGGTTTTTTGTTTTTCCAAATGAATTTGCAAATTGCTCTTTCTAAGTCTGTGAAGAATTGAGTTGGAAATTTGATGGGAATTGCATTGAATCTGTAGATTGCCTTCAGTAAGATAGCCATTTTTACTATATTAATCCTGCCAATCCATGAGCATGGGAGATCTTTCCATCTTCTAAGATCTTCTCCCTAGGGTAAAGCACTCCCTGAAGGCAGGATCTCTGCTTTCTTGGAATGGGCAGAGAGTGTTGCAGATCTACGGTCCTCACTTGGAGGCTGAGAGGATCCTGTCCCTGCCACCCTGTATGACTTGTGAGGCCTGTGCCTCCTGTCTGGTCCTGTCTTAAAAAGTCACCAGAGAGAAAATGGTGGATCTCACCTGAGTCCCTGGGTTAAAGTACTCCTTGAAGGCAGGGTCTCTGCTTGCAGGGAAAGGGCAGAGAGGGTTGGTGATCCACTGCCCTCACTCGGAGGCTGAGAGGATCGAAAAAACATTTTTCAATAAAAGTATAAAAGTTTTCAATATAAATATTTGGCTTATTGGATTTTAAGAGGGACTAGAGAATCTCAAAGATATAAAAAAATTGAAACAATAGAATTTCTTAAACAAAGTATAATTCAAATATCTGGTAACAAAAAATAAGGTCTCAAATAATATCATAAACAAGGTTATAAACACAAGATCTGAGGGCAGCAAGAGACAGAAAGAGAGAGAGAGAGAGAGAGAGAGAGAGAGAGAGAGAGAGAGAGAGAGAGAGAGAGAGAGAGAGAGAATGTCTCTCAGTTCTGATTCCAGGATACTTCCCAGAAGAAACCTTGCAATGGATGTGATAACGTGCTTTTCATATTACCAAGGGCATATCGAATCTGCCCCAAGTAAGGTTAGCATATTCAGAAAAGCCCCTCCTTTAGAAATCAGCAAAGAATAAACTTCTGTAACTTTTGTATAAGAAATGAGGAATTCTTCAAATTGATTAAAATATTAATAACTAAGTAATCATTAATATGTTGCCTTTATTTTAAACTGTCCCAATACAATCAAAAGATACTTTGTCATGTTTTGTTAGTCTTGTGGTAAATGACAAACTAATAATCTGGACAAGACAAACAAAAGGTAATAAACAAGAATTCAAAACACTGTTGTGTGGTAAAGTCATTTACCATAAAACAGTGCCTTTCTTAGAAAAAAATCACTTTGAATGAGATGAAAGAAGCATCGTATTTTCTCACTTATAAGTGGGTATTAGCAATGAAGTAAGGAATAACCATGCTACAATTCACAGACCAAGAAAGGCTAAGTAACAACAAGGGCTCATGTGGGGACTCATGATTCTCCCTGGGAAATGGAAATAGCATATATGGCACAGGCAGACTTGGGGAAGGTGGACAAGGGAATAGAAGAAAGCTGGTAAGGGGAGGATGAAGACAGTCCTGGTAGAGTATTGGGGAACATTTGGGGGGCAAGGTAGAAACCTAGTATAATGGAAGCTCCAAGGAATCTATGAGGGCACATAGTAATGGGGATTATGGAGCCTTAACTGGCCCTCTACCATAACCAGGCAAGACTTCCAGGGGAGGAACTGGAACAAGTCAGCCATAAAAGCTTTGACCTAAAATTTATCCTACTTTCAAGATATGCTGGAGTAAAGTTGGCACAAAAATTGTGGGAGTGGCCAACCAATGACTGTTCCAGCTTGAGACCCATGCCAAAAGAGGAAGCCCATGCCTGTCACTATCTGGAGGACTAGGACCCACAAGCCAGAGGCCAAGGATCTATGATAGAACCAGACATGACTGTCAAACCCCAAACCAAACTAAACTGAAACCAAAATTAAATGAAAGGATTCATAATGAAATTAAGCTATGTGCCTGTATGAGCCTGAACGGGTCTGACCTAAGCCCTCTGTACATGTGTTATGTTTGTGTAAATTGGTATTCTTGCGGAACTCTTAAAAGAGGGAGCAAGGACTGTCTTTGAAGATTTTGCCTGCCTTGTGGACACTTTTCCTCCTACTGGGCTGCCCTGTCTAGCTTTAGTACAAGGGGTCCTGCCATCTTATTACAAATACAGGAGATATGGCAACCTGACCAAGTATCCAGTCCTAGAGCAAGGGCTTTGATTTAGCCTACCCCAACATCTACCTCATTTATGAAATACTAGAGCATATGAAAGAGCCAGTCCTGCAGACACAAATCTTAAGATTCTACATGATACTGGACAAAAAAAGGATATCCAGGAGGAGTATAGTGATGATCCAGAGTTAATGGTGTAGCTGAAGCCAAAGGCTTCAAATAAGATCAATGACTCATTGCAAAGAAGTGTGCAAATAAGGATATTCTGTGGGACAAAACTATGACACATTACAACTTGTATGTTTTTCATTTTTTTATGGTTTTACTCATTTTGTATTTGTTGTTATTTTCTATTCAGGGACTTGTAAGGGTAAAAGATTGTAATGCTTCTGTCAAAAATCTCTTGTCTCAAGTTTGTATAAACATTCTTGCCATTTATTCTCCCCCTTATCAATAGATTCAATAAATTCTAATCACCCAATGGATAGACAGAAGAGAGAGAAGGGTGGAACTTCTGCCAGCCAGGAGAAGGAGAAAGAGAGGGATGTATAGGGAGGGAGGGA
>NC_045030.1:48820577-48829893 GCF_008632895.1 Mastomys coucha | reverse complement strand
TCTTATACCCATAGACCTGTGCCCTGTCCAGTTGTCATCAGAGAGTCTTCCTCTGGCAGCATACAGGAGCAGGTGCAGAGATGAAAAGCCAGACAGTCTAAATTAGAGGTCTCCATTGGGTCCTTCCCTTCCAGAGCTCCCACTGGAAGGGGAGAAGAAAAAAAATTGTAGGAAGGAGTCAGATGTGATGCAGGACATCAGGAGACCCCAGCCTACTAAATCAGCTATGCAGGGCTCACAGAGACTGGCAGGCATGGGGGCTGCAGGGGGCTTGGTGTTCTTGTGGGAGTCCTAACAGAGGGAGCATGTGTGTCTCGGACTCTTTTAAGTGCTCTTGGGAAACTTTTCTTCCTACTTTGTTGTCTTGTTTTGATTCTATTTGATACCTTTTCTTTTGTGTTGTCATATCTTGTTTTGTCCTTTCCGGCTGCTGCCTCTTGATCTCTCTCTTTTCTGAAGAGGAAAGGAAGTCGAAGTTGTTCTGGGGAAAAGTGGAGGTAAGGGGGAACTTGGAAGAGTGGACGGAGGGGAAACTGCATTGGGGTGTGTTAATTGAAAAAATATATTTTCACTAAAAATAAAAATAAAAAAGAAATATTGACACAAGTACATTTCTTCATCTTTTTAAATACATAAAATGCTTTCCTATTTTTGGATTCTGAAATGTCTCCTAAAATTTCATTCTTTTTTAATGTTCTGTGTTCATTGTAGCAGAGACTTGAAATAGCTATGACACTCTTTGTAGGTGATTGGCTCTCTAATATTCTCTTTTTATCACCGGATCAATCTTTGTATTGTTTAATGTTATATTGGAAAGTGTCAAATTGTAGAGGTGGACTTACTTAGAGGATGTAGATCTTTGGAGTTATGGACCTGAGAATATTTTGCTTAGTCTTTTTCCTCTCTTCTTGTGATTTCTGTCCAATACAATATGATCATACTTGTAATACTGTATACTATCAAATACGATGTTCTCTTTTACCACAGTGAAGTCAAATTATTAATAATCAAACCTCTAGAAAATATAAGCCAAAAAAAAATCAGTATTTGCTTCTAGTGCTACAGTAGCATTGAAGGTCCATCAAGAGAAATCCTTGTGTCCTAGCCAAAAGAATGGAATCTACCTCTAAGTGGGGACATGCCATTGCCTCCTCCCCTGTTCATCCAATTTGGTCAGACAATTACCTACCCAAGGGACCACCCTTCAGAAACATCAGCCATGATGCTTTACAAATTTGCTTGTTTTTCTGCTTAACTTTGCTTCCCTCACCCCTTCTTTTAAGCATTGTTTCCCTAACACTTTGCACCTTACTCTCTTATCTTCTTGAGATGTGGCTGCTTACCCAGAATGCAGTTGACCTCCATGCCACTTTAATTCAAAACATGACCTGTTCCATCTTCTCTGTTCCATTTTCTCTGTTCCATCTTCCTCTTCCACTCAGCTGTTATAATTTACAACTTACTTTCCCCAGAGTTTGTTCAACTCATAAAATTATCAACTACCTACTCGTTTAAAAAATCTTTTATTGAAGGGAATAAGAACCAAACAGCCAGACAGTGGTGGCACATGCCTTTAATCCCAGTACTTGGGAGGCAGAGGCAGGTGGATTTCTGAGGTCGAGGCCAGCCTGGTCTACAGAGTGAGTTCCAGGACAGCCAGGGCTACACAGAGAAACCCTATCTTGAAAAAAAAAACAACAACAACAAAAAACCAAACAGATGACTCCATCATCATTATTAGATAATTAATATTTGGTATATACTTACAAGTGATAGTTCTATAGAAGACTACTAAAGATATTTTCCTTAGAAGCATAAGAGATGTGAGCATTACTTTTTCTATCTCTTTGAATTTATATTACCATATTAAAAGATGACTGTTTCTTAGTGCTATTCAAGTTCCACTTGTAGCTTCTGTAGGGACCTAACATTCCAAGCAACACGAATAGAGAATAGAAGGATAATTATTCCTTTATTTTGAAGTTGTAATTTTCCTTCCCAGAAGCCTCTTTGCAATAACTAACACTTGCAGAAGCTTCCACCAGGCATAACTATAAAGCTGCTATCATATAGCCACATCAATTTTTAGGTCTGACAAAATAATAACTTTTATTTCTTTCTCTTAAAATATACTTTATATTCTTTTAAACAAAATATTAATACACTTTCCACCTTTACTTTCCTCCCTCTAGCTCCTCATAAGTACTCTCCATCCAATTCCTCCTATGCCCCACTTTTCCACATCCCTCTTCTCGAATTGGAAGTATCTTTTTCATTCATCAGGTATTGGCTAAAGGCTAAGCATGCACCACCCTGCATTTGTAACATGTTCCCTCCTTCTTTGAAGTCCCCCTTTGTTTTTGCTATATCGCTGCTTGTCAGTGTCTGTTTTAATCTGCATGCATTTCTGGTTTTCGCTACACCATTTTACTTGTGGCAGCTACTGAGATTTTGAGCTTGTGTGTCACATTATTTTTATCTTAAAACTTTAATTAAATTATATGCTAGTTTCCTTTTGAGTTTATTTCTAAAGTATGCTATTAAAGAATCCAATAATTCCTAGATAGGAGGGGTTTTAGTTATCTTAGTTGTAAATGTTGCTTTCATTTCCTCAGATGGTGGGATAAGATGAGAGCCATATCTTAGCTGTGCATTGAGCTGAATGCACATTATTATCTCTGTTTAAATATCCCTTGGCCTAGGCCTGTAAGCTTCTCGACTGCATACGATCTAATCTAGTCTTACCTTCAGCATTCAAATATAGAAAATGTATCCCATATTACCAAATCAAAAGAATCCAACAGGTATATATTCAGAGACAGCTACTATAATAAAGCTTTAGGAAATGATCCACTGCAAGGTTCAATATTATGAAAATAGTTTTAAAGTTGTAGGAAATCTGCATGATCAAGTACTCAGCCGTTAAAACAATTAACTGAAGGCAGCAACCAAAGCAATGTTGTTAATACAATCAGATAAAACTGTCAAAATTTGATTGGGGTTGCAGCGTGGGAATAATTATTTAAAGTATTTTCACACAGAATATCCAATGATGGGATACTATTACAGTATTTGTGATATTGTACTTTCATAAAGGTTATATAGCTGAATCTGGAGGTAGATAGAGATTCCCATCTTTCTAAGGAATTGTCATATTGATTACTATACAAGTTTGTATTTCTACCACCCTTGCATGAATGTCCCCCTTGCTCTACATCTACATCAAAATGAGCTATCACTTGCTTTATTGATCATGGCCATTCTGGCTGGTGTATGATGGAATTTCAAAGCAGTTTTGATTTGCATTTATTTTCTGACTAAAGATGTTGAATATTTCTTTATCTGTTTTCCATGATTTTGTTTCATCTTTTGAGAACTGTTTAATTCTGAACTACATTTTTAATGTGTTTTATTGATATCCATTTTTTTCTATACTTGATATGTTTTAGATATTAGCTGTTTATCAGATGTGTAGTTGGTAAAGTTCTTTTTTTTTTTTATTCGGCAGCCTGTTGCTTTGTCTGAATGGTGGTGTCCTTTTCCATACAGAAGCTTTTCAATTTTGTGAGGTTCCATTTATTGTTTGTTGTTTGTAGTCCCTGTGTTATCAGTGTTCTGTACAGAAAGTCTTTTGCTGGTTGATCTTGAGGTCTTTGATCCATTTGGAATTGAATGTTCTGCAGGGTAATAGCTATGGCTTTATTTGGATTCTTCTATGTGAAGTCATCCAGTTTAAATAGCACCAATTGTTGAAGATGCAGTCTTTTTCCAGTGTTTATTTCTGGCTTCTTTGGCAAAAATAAATAAATAAATAAATAAATAATTAAGAAAGAAAATTTAAAAAGAAAAATGTGAATGGATTGATCTCTGTGTTTTCAACTCTATTTCTTTGATCAGTATGTCTGTTTCTATGTCACAACAATCCTGTTTTTATTACTATAGTTCTGTAGTACAATTGAGTTCAGGGAAGGGGATATTTAATGGTTCTTTTATTATTCAGAATTGTTTTAGCTCTTATGTTTTGTTTTGTTTTGTTTTTATGTTGGTGATTACATATGAAGCAGAAAATTATCCTTTCAATTTTTTATTTTTATTGGTTATTTTACTTTTTACATTTCAAATGTTATCTCCCTTCCCAGTTAAACTTCCTATCCCTTCTCCCATTCCTCCTGCTTCTATGAGGGTGCTCCCCCACCCACCCACTCATTCCCACCTCACCACCCTGGCATTCATTTATACTGGGCCATTGAGCCTCCAGAAGACCAAGGGCCTCTCCTCCCATCGATGTTGGACAAGGCAATCCTCTGCTACATATGGAGCTAGAGCCATTGGTCCCTCCATGTGTAGTCTTTTGTTGGTGGTTTAGTCTCCAGGTATAGCAAGAACTGCAGGGCTGCCTCTATGTATATGCTAGAGGCCATGCAGCTGCAGTAGCATCTCCTACAGGAGGACCTAACTGAGGACTGACTGTGACACCAGAATTCCTGCAGGAGGACCTAATTAAGGACTGTCTGAGAGAGCAAGGATTGTTGTCGCAAATAATGCCAGCCAATCAGGAACTGCTAATTAGAAAAGATACTTTCTTGTGGCTAATGGGGGAATGGGTGGAGATCATTATTAAAGGAGCTTGCAGCAGTGCTAAGATGAGCTTGCTGCAGCATTTCTCATCTGCTCTTGGAGTCTGTCATTGACTCTGCTCTCCAACTCGACCCCAATCCCCAAGAGCAGGTAGGGTTGGGCAGAGAGCTGTCCAGGGCACAGTTAACTCCCAGGGACTTTGGGTGTTTAGCTGGTTAATTCCATTGTTCTTCCTGTGGAGTTGCCAACCCCCTCAGCTCCTTCAGTCCTTCCACTAATGCCTTCATTGGAGTCCCTGCACATAGTCCAATGGTTGCCTGCAAGCATCCAACCACATCTGTATTTGTCAGGCTCTGGCAGAGCCTCTCATGGGACAGCTATACTAGGTTCTTGTCAGCAATCCCTTCTTGGTATCAGCAATAGCCTCTGGGTTTGGTGGCTGCAGGTGGGATGAATCCCCAGGTGGGGCAGTCTCTGGATGGCCTTTCCTTCAGTCTCTGCACAACTCTGTGTCCTTGCATTTCCTTTTGACAGGAGGAATTTTGGATTAATATTTTTGAGATGGGTGGGTGACCCCATCCCTCAACTGGGGCTGTGCCTACCCACTAAATATGTTCTCAACAGATTTTCTCTCCCCTTTTTTTGAGTATTTTAGCTAATATCATCCCTGTTAGATCCTAGAAATTTCTCGGGTCCCTGGCATCTGGAACTTTCTAGAGGCTACTTCCAGTTCTCCATCCCCCACTGCTACATACCTCAATGTCCTGACCCTCTGTACTTTCCCCCAGTATCCTCCCATACCTGATTCTGGCACCTTTTTCCCCTCTTCCTCTTGTCTCCCTCCCAGGTTCCTCCCTCTACCTTCCATGATTATTTTTTTAACCTTTCCTAATAGGCATGAAGCATCCACACTTTGGTCTTCCTCCTTCTTGGATTTCAATCCTTGTGAACAATTGAGTTAGAATTTTGGAGGGTATTGCATTGAGTGTGTGGGATGCTTTTCATATGATGGCTGTTTATACTTCATTATTCATACTGATCCATATGGATGGGAGATCTTTAAACCTTCTGCTATCTTCTTCAACTTCTTTCTTCAATATATTAAAGTTTTTATTATACAAGCCTTGCAATTGCTTGGTTAGAGTTACCTCATGATATTTTTGAGACTATAATGAATGGTGTTGTTTATAAGCTTTCTTTCATAATCAGCTCATCATTTGTCTATAGGAAGGCTGATGATCCTGCGAGATAATTTTTCACTCTTCTACAATGCTGAATGTATTTTTCAGCTGTAGAGTATTTTTATGTGAAAATTTTACTCACTTATATATGAATCCATATCATCTGCAAATAAAAGTACTTTGTCTTCTTCTTTTTCTTTTTCTATTCCTTTAATCCCTATCAGTTGTGTTGTTGATCTAGCTTAAACTTAAAGTATTATGTTAAATATTAATGGAAATGTTTTCCATTTCTCTACTTTTAAGTTGATGTTGTCTATTGGTTTGCTGTAAATGATATCTAATATAATGAAGTATATCCCCTGTATCTTTAGACTTTTCAGAAGTTTTATTAATGTGGCATGTTGGATTTTGTCAGAAATATTTCTGCATTGAGTGAGATAATCACACAGTATTTTGTTCAATTTATTTTTTAGTGGATTAAATTTATTGATGTGTGTATATTGAACTGTGCCTGCATCTTTGGTAGATGATCTTATTGATATGTTCTTAGATTTAATTTGCAAGGATTTTATTGAGAAGATTTGCATCTATTTTGAGAAGATAAATTTGTCTCTGATTTCTTTCCTTTGTTAGGGTTAGGTTTTAGGGTAAATGTGGCCTTAAAAAAGAATTTAGCTTTTGTTAGGTTGGCCATTTTTACTATGTTAATCCTACCAATTCATGAACATAGGAGATCTTTCCATTTTCTGATGCCTTCTTCGATTTCTTTCAAGTTCTTTTCATACAGATCTTTCACTTGTTTGGTTAAAGTCACACCAAGATATTCCATATTACATGTGACCATTGTGAAGGATACTGTGTCCTTATTTTCTTTCTTAGCCCATTTATCCATTGTGTAGAGGAAGACTACTAATTTGTTTGAGTTAATTTTATATCCATCCACTTTGCTGAAGTTGTTTATCAGCTATAGGAGTTCTCTGGTAGAATTTTTGGAAAGCCTTAGGTATAATTTTATATCATCTTCAAATAGTGATACCTTGACTTTTTTGCCAATTTGTATCCTCTTGATCTCTTTTTGTTGTCTTATTCTAGCTTCAATATGGGGAGAGTGGGCATCCTTGTCTTGTCCCCAATTTTAGTGGGAATGCTTCAAGTATCTCTCCATTTAATTTGATATTGGCTATTGTTTTGCATCATATTGCTTTTATTATATTTAAGTACAGTACTTGATTTCTGTATCTCTCCAATACTTTTAACATAAATGTTGTATTTTGTCAAATGCTTTTTCAGCATCTAATAAGATGATCATGTGATTGTTTTTTCTTTGAGTTTATTTAGTGGATTTTCTTACATTGAACCATCCCTGCATTCTTGGGATGAAGCCTACTTGATTGATCACAGTGAATGATGGTTTGATGTGTTCTTGAATTCAGTTTGCAAGAATTTTATTGAGTATTTTTGCATCAATATTCATAAGTGAAATTGGTTTAAGATCACCTTCTTTGTTGGGTCTTTGTGTGGTTTAGAATCAGAGTAACTATGGCTTCATAAAATGAATTAGATAGTGTTCCTTCTGTTTCTATTTTATGGAATAGTTTGAGGAGTGTTGGTAATATCTCTTATTGGAAGGTATGCTAGAATTCTGCACTAAAACCATCTGGTTTTTGGCTTTTTTTTTTCTTTTTCTGGTTGGGAGTTTTTTAATGACTTCTATTTCCTTAGTGTATATGGGGCTGTTTACATAGTTTACAAGCCCTTGATTTAACTTTGGTATATGGTAGCTATCTAGAAAATCATCCATTTCATCTAGATTTTTCAGTTTTTGTGGAGTACAGGCTTTTATAGTAGGATCTGATAATTTTTTGAATTTCCCCAGTTTCTTTTGTTATGTCTCCCTTTTCATTTCTGATTTTGTTAATTTGAATACTGCCTCTGTGCTCTTTAGTTATTTTGGCTAGGGGTTTATCTATCTTGTTGACTCAAAGAACCAGCTTTTGGTTTTGTTGATTCTATTGTTCTCTTTGTTGGTTGATTTCTGCCATGAGTTTGATTATTTCCTGCCATCTACTCCTCTTTCAAAGTATGTCCCTATGTTTTCTCTATTTTCTCTCCATTTATTATGTAACCTCATAGTATTATGAAATTGTGTCTTAGAAATACCTTCATTGTTCCTTATAAGTTTTTGTATGTTGTACTCTCATTTTCATTAATTTCTGGAAAATTTTAATGCCTTTCTTAATTTCTATGTTGACCCATTTTTCATTCAGCAGTGAGTTATTCAATTTCTATGACTTTGTAAGGTTTATTCTGTATTTTTTCTTGGTTTTGTTTTGTTTTTTGATAATTTGTGCTAGTCAGATAAGGTACAGTGTATTTAGTGATATTAGCTACATAGCAATGTTTTGTTTATCACCTAGTTTGCCTTTGTGCTTGGTACATGAATGTTTAGAATTGCAATATCCTCTCAGTGGATCCTTTCACAATTATCTAGTGTCTTTCACTATTTCTTTTGATTAATTTTGTTTTGAAGTCAGATGTTAAAATAGTGACCTTGGCCTGCTTCTTGGGTATATTTGCTTGAAATATCCTATCCATCCTTTTATCCTGAGATGATGTTTGCTCTTCATTTAAGGTGTATTTCATGGATGCATCAAGAGTACGAATTCTGTTTTTTAATCCAATCTGTCAGTGTATATCTTTCTATTGGGAAATGAGAAAATATATGGTGAGTTGTCCATGAGTAGTTTTGTTGATTCCTGTTATTTTATTTTAGTGGTGTGTTATTTCAGCATTTTTGATTTGCTTGTCTGAGATTATTTATTTCTTGTGTTTCCTTTGGTGTGGTAATAATCTCTATTCTGATCATGAATTTATTTATCTAAATTTAATTCAGACATTAAATATTTTACTTGAAAATTTCAAATTGATTTATTTTTATTTTTTTCTGACAGGAATACTAGTTCCAAAATATATCATAGAATAAAGTTATATTGGTTGTTTTAACCTTTTGTATAATAATTATAACATCGTGCAGTTGAGATTTGATTTTTTTCTCTCCTTTATAAGTTGGTTGTATTTTTTTATTTATTAATGTTTATGGTGCAATGGGTATTGTTAAAATATTATTATTTATATTGTTATTTATATGATTATTTGTGTGCTTCTATGTGTCTATGTCATAGGATCTTCAGGAAGAATAGCATTTGCTATTAACTACTGAGTCATCTCTCCAGTCTCACTATGGGCATTGTTAATTTATATTTAGATATTCTCAAACTTATTAAAATATTTAGAAGAAATTTGTCTTTCTTTGAGCAATCAATTTACTCTATGGGATCTACCCAATTCAATGGCTCCATGTTTCTTTCATCATGTTTCTCTTGTGGGATTAATATATAATATAAACAGTGTTGAATATAATATATCCAAAATGAATATCCTTGCTCTGCTTCCTTGGATGTCTTCCACACATGTGAGTCTGGAATTTTTATCAGTTTATGCACAACTGCAGAGAGCCATTTTTCCAATTTCCCATCTCTCAGATTTTCAGGTTATTC
>NC_045030.1:48815027-48820567 GCF_008632895.1 Mastomys coucha | reverse complement strand
CATATTTTCAGTTTATGGTGAATCATCTTTGGCTCAGGGAGAACAGCAAGAGAGAGCAGAGAGACACAAAACAAAAGGAAGAAACACAAACTCAAGGAGATTGCTTTGAACTTCTTTGCAGTACAGATGTCCCCCTTCCCCCTCCTTTTTGTCTGGTTATTTTATCCAGAGACAAGTTACCACCAAACAGCAGTGTGGTTGAGCAGTGGATCTTGGCCTCAGGATGGGAAAAAAATAGAAAGAAAAGAAATAAAAGAGAAAGAAATCCATCCATTCCCAGTCACTGGCTGAAAGCTCACTTTTTATTCTGCTGTAATTTAGGGATTTTTTCTCTTAAAAATTTCACTGCAATTTTTGCATCATAATTACCCAATGTGGCTTGTCTTCTGGTCAAATATGTAAGTAAAAGAAGGGAAAAATAAACTTGCATGTGAAGTTTTATTTTTCCTTTACATTTTGTATTTTCTCTCAGTCTGTCTGGTATTATTTATATTTCAGGGTTTGCATTGTTTTCAAATATACATCCAATGCCTGAATTAGAGTTAAGTCCAAATTAGATTACTGTAGGTTTACATTTCTTCATCAAGTACTATTATTTTTATTTAAAATTAATCTATTAGATATAGGTAAAACAAAATAAGATAAATTTCTCTAATTTCAACTTTGAAACATTTTCTCAGTTTTAGTTGCTAGGAAGTATTGAGAACATTACTCAGATTTCCCCGAGTGTCCCGCAAGGCACTTTTGCTTGAACCCAGGTGTTCTGACTTCAAATGATTTTTATCATGTGTTCATAGAGGGAGAAAAAACATACCTTAAATCACATTAGAGTAAATACATCAAATACACAATTTTTAATGAAAAATTTAAAAGTTCTGTGCAAGCTTAGAAGTTAAGTAATAGCCATCCTGAGTTTCTGGACAAATGTCATCAATACATACTTACCTTAATCCATAAAATGCCATGAAATTTTGCGTTTCTTATTCAATAATTTAGCAAATAATTTTGTTCTCATCTATAGTCACAGTTTCAGGGAAATCTGATTTATCTCTTCATAAAATTTTGCTTGCTTCTCAAACCCATCCTCTCTCCCTTTTTTCCTGCCCTCCCTTATTCTTCTGACCTAAATTCAGCCCACAGGGAAATATAAGAATCCTTAAGTTGCTTTCCAACTTTCAGAGTACATTTTCTTGGCAGAAAACTACAACTCTTGTTTATATGGAAAATCATTTAGCCAAATGAATATCCCTGACCCACTTTACAAAGCCATGGTTCTTTTATGCTTATGTGCTTGGATGACTAATTTCTGTGGGATAATATCGAGGAATAATGCATAAAAGTGTTCTTTTTATTTTAACCTGATATTTGTACCATTAATTCTTAGTAAACTGAAATATTTTAAGAAATGTAGAGTTCTAGAAAGGAACATAAAATATTATTTTACAGTTGAGTGAACTACCACATAAGTGAATAACCTGGAATTTAATATTTGAGTTAAGAGAATCATTTGATTTTAATGTTTGTTTTGAAACTGAGTTTACATTTCAGTAATCTTTCAGAAGCACAACATCATTTAAATCACATGTCATTAATTTATACACTTCAGAACTAAATGTGCATTTACAGGAAATAGAACATCTATCCATGATCACCTTCATAGCCTTACAAGCCAAGTGAATGCATGAATAACTTGTTTTGCCCCACAAATGTCTTTCTTCAGAATGGAATTATTACATTAAAGTGCAATCAAGGAAAATAGAATCATCTTGTTCATGATTTTTTTTAAATAAAAATAAACACTTAAATCAATACCCTTGTGTATTTTACATTTCTTTACAGTAAGGATAAACATACTAGCTAAAAGATGTTATTATCTTAAGTTAGCACACAAAGGTAAATTACATAGAGCATATATGTATACCCTTTGTTCTTAACCTAGGCATTGCCCTTCTTCTACCTCACAGCTATTTTATTTTTAAATTTCTTTTCTTATTTTTTTTTTAAATTAAAATATAATCATTCCACTTGGTTTTCTCCTCCCTGGGGAAGATGATCGCTCCTGTTCCCAGCTGTTCTCAGTTGTCGGAGCTCTTTCCATCGCGTTGAGGCTATCTGGGCTTTTTCACCATCCATTTAGGCATGTTACCTGGTGTCCTCCTCTTTCAGCTCACATTTGACTAGTCATGTTGTTGAAAGTTTATGGGTGTGGTTGATGACATTACTAAGCTATGCAATCTCACACCGAACTTCCTGGTCCTCTGGCTCCTACAGTCTTTCTAACCCTCTTTCTCAATGTTCCTTGAATCTTTGGTGTCTGAGTGCTTTTTGGTGTCTGGAGTGGTATTCTTCTCTTGCAAAGAAGACATTCCTTGATAAAGGGTGAGAACTACCCTTATCTGGGCTTATATGAACAAAAGTTTATAGATTGTTTTAGGTTTTATGCTGGATTACTTCAATAGACATCCGTGAAAACATACATACAGGTAACATTTATAAAACTAACCAGGGGATCCCTGAGCACACGGACAAGTTAGGGGAAGTTCTGAAGGAGCTGAAGGGGCCTTATCTGGCATAAAGGGGAAAGGAGGCCCTTGGTCCTATTACGTATAGGGGAATGCTAGGGCAGTGAGGCAGAAGTGGGTGGGAAGGTGGGGGTACACCCTCATAGAAGCAGGGGAAGGGGGGATGAAATAGTGGGTTTTCAGGGGGGAAACCAGGAAAGGAGATAACATTTGAAATGTAAATAAAGAAAATATCCAATTTAAAAAAGGAGTTCTTTGTAGTGTTAAATTTTAATTTAATTTAGATTCCAGAACAGCTTGGGGATTATGGCCTGTTGATTGCAACAGAAAATATAGTATTTTACAATATGAGAAATGAATTTAATTGTTTCAAGTATTAGTAGGTTTTAATAGAGACATGGATAAACAAAATTTGTCTTTGCATTTCAATTGTGGTTTTCTTTATTCTGCGTGAACACATATTTAAACATCTTATCTGAAAACCCTAGATATGTAACACTCAGCAAACTACCCTATTGTGAAAAAAATGCAGTTTCTCCATCTAAAATTATATATGGTTTCACATATTGTTCTTTTTCTCTTTTTTCCTTAATGCTGTGAAGATTTTTCCTCCCTCAAAAGATTTTTAATTAGACATTTATCTAAGACAAGATAAGCATAATTTTATACATCCATTAGCTAATATGCATTTAGAAATCTGTGATTAACAGCTTGAAAGTGTGCCAGTTCTCTATGCTTCAATTAAATATTCACAAATAAATGTGCAATAACCATCTTTAATCTTGATAACTCTTCCCTGGAGTTAAATTGTTCCCACCTACTGAAACTAAAAATAGATGAGGTTTTTTTGTTGTTCTTTTTATTGAAGATGGCAATCACTTTTATTAGAATTTTGTTTTTTATTTTTGTTTTTTAAAAGTCCAAGTACAGCTAACATTATTTTTTTACTATAGTTTATGAAATGAAACTCTGGTTAATTTTAGGCTAACATCAGTGTATTTCCTGTGTTTAAGATGATTTTTAAAATAATTGGAAATCCTGCACAGTTTTTTTTTAAATAAATTATTTTATTTTATGTACATTAGTATTTAACTTACGCATGTATCTGTTGGTTCCCCTAGAATCAGAGTTACAGGCAGTTTTGGGCTGCCATGTGAGTGCTGGAAATTGAAACCAGGTCCCCTGGAAAAGAAGCCAGTGCTCAGAACTGCTGGGCTATCTCTCCATCTCCAAGAAAAAATCCCTAAAATAACAGATATGACAGCACTAACTCTCAAAACTCACATGAATTATCTAATAATAATGATCAGAAAAACAGAATTGAGCCCAACAATTCAATACTGGATAAAGACCAGTTTGAAGAAAAATGTCTTGAAATTACCTACACTTTCACCTCCATATTTCAATAAAAGATCAAGTTAATAGTAATGCTTGTTTCCATACGTACCTAGTGGCCAATGGTGTTAATTATAATTAGAGGCACAGACCCTTCATAGCCCCATTTCTGCATTTTTATTAGATATTTCCTTTATTTACATTTCAAATGTTATCCATTCCCCACTCTGGCTGATCACCCACCCACCCACTCCTGCTTCCTGGCCCTGGCATTTCCCTAAACTGAGGCATAGAGCCTTCACAGGACCAAGGGCCTCTCCTCCCATTGATGATCGACTAAGCCATCCTCTGCTATATATATTCTGCTGGAGTCATTAGTCCCACCATGTGTACTTTTTGGTTGGTGGTTTAGTCCCTGGGAGCTCTAGGGGTACTGGTTAGATCACATTGTAGTTCCTCTTATGGCGCTGCAAAACCTTTCAACTCCTTGGGTCCTTTCTCTAGCTCCTCCATTGGGGACCCTGTACTTATTCTAAAGGTTGACTGAGAGCATCCACCTCTGTATTTGTCAGGTACTGGTAGAACCTCTAAGGAGATAACTATAACAGGCTACTGTCAGCAAGCATTTGTTAGATCCACAATACTCTCTGGGTTTGGTGATTGTATATGGGATGGATTCACAGGTCTAACAGTGTCTGGATGGTCATTCCTTCAGACTCTGCTCCATACTTTGTCACTGTAACTACTTCCATAGGTATTTTGTTCTCTTTTCTAAGAAAGACCAAAGTATCCACCCCTTGGTCTTCCTTGTTCATGAATTTCATGTGGTTTTCAAAATTGTATCTTGGGTATTCTTAGCTTTGGGGCTAATATCCACTTATCAATGAGTGCATAACATGTGCGTTATTTGGTGCTTGGGTTACCTCACTCAGGATGGTATTTTCTAATTCCATTCCATTTGCCTACAAATTTCATGAATTCATTTTTAATAGCTGAGTAGTACTCCATTGTGTAAATGTACCACATTTTCTGTATTCATTCCTCTGTTGAAGGACATCTAGGTTCTTCCTAGGTTCTGGCTATTATAAATAAGGCTGCTATGAAGATAGTGGAGAGTATGTCGTTATTACATGTTGGAGCATCTTCTGGGTATATGCCAAAGAGTGGTGGAGCTGGGTCCTTAGGTAGTACTATGTTCAATTTTCTGAGGAACTGTCAAACTGATTTCCAGAGTAGTTGAACCAGCTTGCAATCACACCAGCAATGCATGAGTGTTCCTCTTTCTCCGCATCCTTGCCAGCATCTGCTGTCATCTGAGTTTTTGATCTTAGGTATTCTGACAGGTATGAGGTGGAATCTCAGGGTTGTTTTGATTTGCATTTCCTTGATGACTAAGGAGGTTGAACATTTCTTTAGGTGTTTCTCAGCCATTCCATATTGCTCAGTAAAGAATTCTTTGTTTAGCTCTATACCCCATTTTTAATAGGGTTATTTGGTTCTTTGGTGTCTAACTTCTTGTGTTCTTTGTGTATATTGGATATTAGCCCTCTATCAGATATAAGATTGGTAAAGATCTTTTCCCAATCTGTTGGTTGAAATTTTGTCCTATTGACAGTATCCTTTGCCTTACAGAAGCTTTGAGATTTTATGAGGTCCCATTTGCCATTTCTTTTTTTTTTTATT
>NC_045030.1:48806617-48814452 GCF_008632895.1 Mastomys coucha | reverse complement strand
CAGCTATTAAAAACAATAAATTTATGAAATTCTTAGGGAAATGGATGGATCTGGAGAATATCATCCATTTGCCATTTCTTGATCTTAGAGCATAAACTATTGGTGTTTTGTTCAGGAAATTTTCCCCTCTGCCCATGTGCTTGAGGCTTTCCCCCACTTTCCTTTCTATTAGTTTCAGTGTATCTGGTTTTATATAGAGGTCCATGCACTTGAGCTTTGTACAAGGAGAAAAGAATGTATCGATTTGCATTGTTCTAAATGCTGACCACCAGTTGAGTTAGCACCATTTGTTGAAAATTTTGTCTTTTTTTCCACTAGATGTTTTTAGCTCCTTTGTCAAAGATCAAGTGACCATAGGTATGTGAGTTCATTTCTGGGTCTGCAGTTATATTAAATTGATCTACATGCCTTTCACTGTACCAATATCATGCTGTTTTTATCACAATTGCTGTTTGAGACCAGGGAATGGTGATTCGACCAGAACTTCTTTTATTGTTGAGAATAGTTTTTACTATCCTGTTTTTTTTTGTTATTCCAGATGAATTTCCAAGTTGCTCTTTCTAAGTCTGTGAAGAATTGAGTTGGAATTTTGATGGGGATTGCATTGAATCTGTAGAATGCTTTTGGCAAGCTGGCCGTTTTTACTATATCATTCCTTCCAATCCATGAGCAAGGGAGATCTCTCCATCTTCTGAGATCTTCTTTGATTTCTTTCTTCAGAGCCTTGAAGTTCGTCTCATATAGATGTTTTACTTGCTTAGTTAAGAGTCACACCAAGGTATTTTATATTATTTGTAACTATTGTGAAGGGTGTTGTTTCTCTAATTTCTTTCTCTGTCTGTTTATCCTTTGTGTATAGGAAGGCCACTGATTCACTTGAGCTAATTTTATATCCAGGTACTTTGATTAAGTTGTTTATCAGGTTTAGGAGTTCTCTGGTGGAATTTTAGGGGTCACTTAAGTATACTATCATATCATCTGCAAATAGTGAAAATTTGACTCATTCCTTTTTAATTTATATCCCTTTGATCTCCTTTTGTTGTCTAATTGCTCTGGCTATGACTTCAAGTATAATGTTGAATAGGTAGGGAGAGAGTGGGCAGCCTTGTCGAGTCCCTGATTTTAGTGGAATTGCTTTGTTTCTCTCCATTCAGTTTGATGTTGGCTACTGGTTTGCATGATATTGCCTTTACCATGGTTAAGTATGGGCCTTAAATACCTGATCTTTCCAAGACTTTTACCATGAAAGGGTGTTGAATTTTGTCAAATGCTTTTCAGCATCTAATTAGATGATCACATGTTTTTTTCTTTGAGTTTTGTTTATATAGTGAATTACGTTGATAGATTTCCGTATATTGAACCATCCCTGCATCCCTGGGATGAAGCCTACTTGATCATGGTGGATGATTGTTTTGATGTGTTCTTGGATTATCTTTATAAGAATTTTATTGAGTATTTTTGCATTGAGATTCATAAGGTAAATTGGTCTGAAGTTCTCTTTCTTTCTTGGTTCTTTGTGTGGTTTAGATATAGGAATAAGTATGGCTTCATAGAAAGAATTAGATAGTTTTCCTTCTGTTTCTATTTTGTGGAATAGTTTGTAGAGTATTGATATTAAATCTACTTTGAAGGTCTGATAGAAAGCTGAACTAAACCCATCTGGTCCTGGGCATTTTTTGGCTGGTAGACTTCTAATGACTGCTTCTATTTTTTAGGGGTTGTGAAACTGTTTAGATGGTTTATCTGATCCTGATTTAACTTTGATACCTGGTATCTGTCTAGAAAACTGTCCATTTCATCCAGATTTTCCAGTTTTGTCAAATATAGTCTTTTGTAGTAGGATCTGATGATATTTTGAATTTACACAGTTTCTGTAGTTATGTCTCTGTTTTCATTTCTGACTTTATTAATTTAGATACTTCTTCTGGGCCCTCTGGTTAATCTGGCTAAGGGTTTATCTATTTGTTGGTTTTCTCAAAGAACCAGATTCTGGTTTTGTTGATTCCTTGTATAATTCATTTTGTTTCTACTCAGTTGATTTCAGCCCTGTGTTTGATTATTTCCTGCAGTCTACTCCTTGTGGGGTTATTTTTTTCTTTGTGATATACATCTTAAAGATGTGTTGTAAAGCTGCTAGTATATACTGTCTCCAGTTTCTTTTTGTAGTCACTCAGAGTTATAAGTTTTTCTCTTACCCTGCTTTCATTGTGTCTCATAATTTTGGAATGTTGTGCCTTCATTTTTATTAAATTCTGAAAAGTCTTTAATTTCTTTCTTTAATTCTGCCTTGACCAAGTTATCATTGTGTAGACCATTGTGCAGCTCTCCTGTACATGTGGGCTTTTTGTTGCTTTTGTTGTAATTGAAGATCAGCCTTATTCTGGGTTGATCTGATAGTGTACATGGGAATATTTTAATCATCTTCTATCTGTTGAGGCCTGTTTTGTGATCAATTATATGGTCAGTTTTGGAGAGGTACCGTGAGGTGCTGTGAAGAAGGTATTTTCTTTTCTTTAAGGATGAAATGTTATATAGATATCTGTTAATTCCATTTTGTTTATAAATTCTGTTAGTTTCACTGTGTCTCTGTTTAGTTTCTGTTTCCATTGTCTGTCCATTGCAAGATGTAGGGCATTGATTCTCCCACTATTATAGTGTGTGGTACAATGTATGCTTTGAACTTTAGTAAAGTTTCTTTTATGAATGTTGGTGCCCTTGCTTTTGGAGCATAAATGTTCAAAATTGAGAGCTCATCTGGGTAGATTTTTCCTTTGACGAGTATGAAGTGTCCTTTTTTATCTTTTTTGATAATTTTTGTTTGAAAATGATTTTATTCAGTTTTATAATGGCAACTCCAGCCTGCTTCTTGGGACCACTTGCTTGGAAATACTTTTTCTAGCCTTTTACTCTGAGGTAGTGTCTGTCTTTGCCACTGAGGTGTGTTTCCTGTATACAGCAAAATGCTGGGTCCTGTTTACGTATCTAGTCTGTTAGTCTATGTCTTTTTATCAGAGTATTGAATTTATTTATTTGAAGAGATATTAGGAAAAGTGATTTTTGCTTCTTGTTATTTTTCTTGTTAGAGGTGGAATTATTTTTGTGTTGCTATCATCTTTTGGGTTTGTTGAGAGGAGATTACTTTCTTGCCTTTGCTAGTGTGTAGTTTCCCTAATTGTGTTGGTGTTTTCTTTTGTAGGGCTAGATTTGTGGAAAGATATTGTGTAAATTTGTTTTATATTAGTCTGTTATTATTATTCTTACAAAAGAACAAGAGAAAAAATCAAAGACTAAATAATTTTTCTGGACTCACAGTTTCAGAAGATTTATTCCAAAGTTGTATGGCTCCCTCCCAGAATATCTGTTGATGCACACCATCATGATAGACATGGCTCAGTAGAGCAGTACTGATCATATAATTTCATTCAGTTAGCAGAGAGGACATGGAAAAATTACAGCCTATAATGACATGTGTCTAATTATCTAATTCTTCTCTTACTTATTTTGCACTGACATAAATTTACAATACAATCAAAGGACTCATCCATTAATTAGGTCAGATTCCTCATCATTTAATCATAGTGATTATCAGTCACAGAACAAGCCTAGAAAAACATGCTTTTTGATGTGATACCTAGTATTCAACAATTGCTTTTATCCTGCATATTCTCTCAACACACAGAATCACAAATATTTTACTTTTGAGATCAGAAACTCAATTTCTTGGAGTCATATCCTTTAAGTCTCTAATTTTAAATATCCTGTCCTATTCTTCATCCAACCTCTGGCCTGGAAATCAATGGACTGTTTCAGTTGCTAAGTCAACATCTACGAGGTCTGTCTTTTGTTTTTCTTTCATTACATTAAAGGGCTGCATAACCTTAAAACTCCTTAGTAACATTTTTTTCAATTCATATAACTTATAGATTTTTTGTGTCATAACTGAAAATTAATGGCATTGCAAAGATAATAAATCTTTTGAATGAATTTCCCATAGCTTAAATATAGGAAATTCTTATCAGGTTGCCTGTGTTAGTTTTATCAACTGGACACAACATAGAGTCATTTGAGCCAATTCTCAATTGAGATGTTGCATAGATTAGTTTAGTGTGTGGAGATCTTTATGAAGTAGTGTCTTGTGTACTAATATTAGGAAGGTCCATGTCACTGTGGGTTGTACATCTTTAGGCAAGGCCTAAAGCATCAATTCTCCATGGTTTCTGCTTTGAGCATGCCAGGAACCTTCCTGGCATCATAAGTACTGAGGTGGTACACAGAGGGAGAGGTAGGCCAAAGATTGACAACTCTCTTACAGTTTTAGGGGCCAGAAGCTTATGGCTTCTAGAAAATGAACAGATTCTGACTGTTTTGGTTTATTTTCTCTATAACATTCTTTTACTATTTTGTGCTAATTAACACTGGTTTCTTTTCTCTGTTGCTTAAGGACATCTAACTGGCTAGGTAAGATGGCTTGACTCCATTAACTCTATATGGACCATAGAGGAAAAAAGAAGAAAAAGAGAATTCATTTACACAGATAACATGCACTAGCATACACACACTCTAGTCAGGCCCTACCACCTGTCTCATCAACTCCACAAGTGTTCATGCATACTTACATATTACATACAAATATACTTACATATATATGTGTATAGACAGACATATACATTTGGATGGATAGGGCAAAGCCCCCCCCCCCTTCAAGCTACCACTTTATTTGTTCTTTCTGGCCTTTTTACACCTTCTTATACCAAAGTTCTTTAGAAAATTACCTCACAGATAAAATATTTCATAAAAAGAGAGTTACAGAAGGATGTTGATATTACGTTCAGAGCAGTATTTCATTTTATAATCTCATCATAAGTTCAAAGCAACAGATTCACATGACCTAGATTTATCACAGTGCACACTTGTAGCTTTATTCATCCTTAGATTTGACTTAGAATGAATGATATTCCTTGATTACAAATTTAACCCTAGTCTGTTTCTATTTTTAGTGTAATCAGGAACCCTCATTTAATTCCTTATTATATGGATTTTAGTATGAGAAATGGGTGCATTCTATTCTTGATTCCAACTTTATTATATCTTTCTGGCAAAACAACTAAAACTATCTACTAAAACTTGCTTTCTGAAATTATTTGAATCAAATCAGGAATTCTATAAAATCACTAATTCATCTAAACATGATTAATTTATGAAAGTTCTTTTTTATGTTGATCTGCAAGAAATCTGCCCAATAGTGTAGGCTAATGCCCAATAATCATTATACTATGTAATAGTGACAGGAAAGGCATATCAGTAGTAAGAAGTAATCCTGGGGCAAAAATCTCTGAATCCTCTGCCATTCAGAGCTTACCTATAACAGCCATGCAAAGTGGTGGACCATCTCCCGAAAACTTATTTGCCTTTAGCCTTCCTTAGATGGCTGCTGACACAAGCTCTGCATCACTTTCCTGTTGCTGTGATAAAATACCAGAAACAATTTATAGAAGAGTTTATTTGAACTTAGTGTTCCAGAGAGATAAGCCCACCATGGAGGGGAAGCTTAGCAACAAGTGGCAGGCATGGTAGTGCGAGCAGGAAGCAGATCACATCAATCACAAGCTAAAGTAGAGACAGAAAACTGGAAAGAAGAGAAAGCTACATACTCTTGAGACCTGCTCCAAAAGACAGAATCTACCAAGAAGGTTGAACCTCTTAAACCTCCTCTAATAAGTCCACCAACACGGAACCAAATATTTGGACACCTGAACCTAAGAGAAACATTTCACATTCAAAATAACACAAAGTCTGCACTTAGGTTCTTTCCTCTGTCTGTTAGTGATAGACGTGTCCTGGAAAGTGTTTAAGTAAATTCTTTCCTTCTATAAATTAATTTTGATCAGTGAGTTTTCTCACAACAAATGGATGCTAGAACACAAAGAGTATTTAAAATTAGGACAATGTGGTGGTTTGAGTGAAATTGTGTGAATAGGCTCAGAGGGACTGTCACCATGGTGGAGTAGATGTAGCATTGGTGAAAGTAATGTGTCACTGATGGTGGGCTTTCTGAAATCACTTTTAAAAAAAATCTAATGAAACCTGGTTATAGTAATTATAATTACTAGTTCATCAACTAGTTTAATAAATGCTCATTTTCATATACAAACCAAATTAACTAACACATAAAATTAAACATGTTATTCTGTTTTGAGAGTAAGTGTGCATAAGAAAGTATTTCGCATCAATATGAAATAGAACTTTTATGAAGGAATTGAAAGTGAACTCTCCAATAGAAATATAGTATTTTTGCTTCACCTTTAAAATAAAATAAGGCCTTTATTGTAAAGCTAGTTTAAGAGGAAAGTGTCAAGAACATCCACCTATATAGATGGATCCTTTTTGGAAACTGAAACAACTACAAAGGCACTTAAGATTAAACTTTCAATTCATGGGTGGAAGTAAAGAGAAGTAGCAAGGTAATAAAGTAGTTGTAGAAAACATATTGCTCAACATTTTGTTTGAGAACATCCAAAATGAGCCATAATGTTTTGATTTTACCTTTTAAATGGAAAGAACTCTTCTTGAACTTTTGACATACGAACATCCACTGTGTTCAATACATTTCTAGAGTCTTGTTCATGGTTAGCCGACACCTAATAAAAATAAATTGAGGTAAATTGAAACATAAATCTGTGGTTTTTGGACTTGTGTATTTACACCAACTATTTTGACTTGGATTAAACTTGTATTGTTTCCTACAAAAATGCATTATAATACATAAATGACTTATGGTTTATGGTTTTATTATTTGTTACTATTTTGACAGTAGATTACCTCTTGAAGAATTTCAGATTAATATTTAAAGTATAATTTTAAAACAATAAGATATTTGTAGTGCTAATATTACATTATAATCTTGTGGATTGATTTGTTTGTATTTCATAATAGAGCATATGTAGCTGTATCAGTCAATGATAGACATAAAAATCTTGGGAAAATTAAAGTTTTATAATATAGCATAAATAATATTTATTTTATATTTAATCATTATTAAGCTGTTGTTTATATAGAGAGCATAAAATAAAGCATAGCCTGAAATATATTTGACTTTGTTAAGATATCAATAGAATATAAAGGTATTCCAAAAATCTTTTGCTCTAATGATGATATCCAGAAATAACTCAAGCATATTATTAATTCAAATGATTTGTCAAGATGTTTCTGACTGAACATAAAATATTCCTTTGAGTAAAATAAGATTTGTTTCTAACCTTAGGATAAACATTTGAATAACTTGAGTTTTGTTTTGTTTTTTTCTTTCTGGGAGACTTAAAATTATCTTGATTGTGAAATTGACTAGCCTGTTTGTTAAAATGTTGATCCTCTCCTCTCTCCTTCACATTCCATCAATTACCATTCAGGTCTATTTTCTTCTCTTTCCATTTTACTCCCTCTGGTACTTACTACCTCTGTGAAGACCCTTAGCAGTGAATCTTTGATGGATTGCTAAAATCTCCTAACTAGTTTTTCTAACTTCATTGTTCTCCTTATTTTTGACCAGTACATCTCCACAACACATTTGGATACATTATGTTCAATTAAATTCTTCAACAGACTGTAGTTGTCTCCCAAACAGATGTAGAATTCCTTGGTTTCTTATTTTTTTATTTACATATTTTTATTAGATATTTTCTTTTTATTTTTTCAGTGACTTTATTTTTTATTAGATATTTTCTTTATTTACATATAAATTCCTCCATTCCAGTTTCCCCTCCAAAAAATAAAGAAACAAACAAAAACAACCAAAACAAACCCTTGTTGCCTCCCACTTCCCCATGCCTGCCACCCCG
>NC_045030.1:48802872-48806606 GCF_008632895.1 Mastomys coucha | reverse complement strand
AGTCCCATATCTGCTAAGGAAATAGAAACAGTCATTAATAGTCTCCCAACCAAAAAAAGCCGAGGACCAGATGGGTTTAGTGCAAAGTTTTATCAAACCTTCAAAGAAGACCTAATACCAACACTCCTCAAACTATTCAACAAAATAGAAAGTGAAGGCACTCTACCCAATTCGTTCTATGAAGCCACAATTACTCTTATACCTAAACCACACTGACCTAATGAAGAAAGAAAACTTCAGACCAATTTCCCTTATGAATATCAATGCAAAAATACTCAAAAAAATTCTTGCAAACCGAATCAAAGAACACATCAAAACGATCATCCACCATGATCGGTTTCTTATTTAAACTTGCAAATCCTGATTAAAATCTTTTAAATTATTCTCCTTCTCATCCTTCTGTTTACTTTTTAGCTGCTATTCTACCTGCAAGTAACCATGGAAACTAAAATAAAGTTATGAAGGTTTTCCTATATGCATAGCAAAATAAAGAATTTTCCCAAGAAACTTCTCAGAAAAAATTGGTAAGTTTTTCAAATCCTATTATAACATTATGGTTCTTTATCTGAACTTTATATGATACATAACTCAATATGTAATTTCAACAGAACTTAACACAGGCAGACAAGTACTTTAGAGATGGTATCTGTCAATTACATCTGTCATCCTGTTCATTATTTTGACCTCTATAAAAGCCTGACAAAGTGGTGCCCTTTGATTCAAGAAAGAATAGTGAAGTTCAAAAATGTTTTTCATGGAACTGTTTCAAATGCATTCCATGGCACTGTGTCAAATGAATCTTTTTCATTTTTTCTGTCATATATGGAGCCTAGCTGGAAAGCAGAGACATAATTTTATGGATTTCTTTCTACCAAGAGCTGCTATAAACTCCTTTCTTTATGTTTCATGCAGCATGGTCCTTGAAGGCAAAATTAGCATGGAGTTTTGAGGCTCACTTTAATATCAGTACCTTCTCACCACAATTTCTCTGTCTCAAAGCACCATGATATTTAAAGCAACCTAGCACTGTCTGTATTATAAGTACAAATGAATTTTCATTGTGATTCATAATGTATAAATTGATTATTTACTTTCCAAAATCTATGGTGAAATTAAATTATTTAAAAGTGACCTGTTGTGTGCCTGTCCACCATTTTCTTTAACACAGCTTTTTGTTATTTTTTTCCTGTCACCAAATACTTCACATTGAAAAACATCATTTCTCTGTTCTGTTAACACAGTGAGTCTTCAAGCTGAAATATTCTAAACCTGGCTATTTTCATATTTTACTTCATAAAACAGTAAGTGTAAACCAGGATAAAGCCCATAGCAACAAGATATTCCTTTTACCTTCTGTTTGATTTATGTTGAATTTACACTCCTTGTATTTTAGAAAGGAATCTGTTTTCTATCGTCAAAAGGATACAATACATCTCTCAGCTGCTAATTTTTAGCACTTAGAGTTTCCCTTGGGCTGCTGTCAACTACGACTTATTGCATAGGTACTTTTCACAGAACTCATTATAAAGTGATTAGCCTCCAGCAAGATTGTGCACTTCTCCAGCCGGCTTGCATTATGTGTAGCTTTGCAACTGAATTCTCTACGGTCAAATCTTATCAGATAGTAAATATAGAATGACTCTTCAGATTCAACATATAGAATTAGGAGGAGGGTCTTATCACATTTTTTCAAGCTATAACTTTGTAAAAAGCATATATATTTATAAAATGCATATACAGATATAAAGTTGAATATATATTCAACTTTATTTTTGACTATTCAATTTTATTTATTCGATTGTTTGTGGTGCTGGGGGTCAAAATCAGGACCTCATGCATGTAAGGGAAGCATTTCCTCAACTAAGCTATATCCAGCCACCAGTGCTGTATATTTGGATACTCACCCTGACATTACACAGTGCCTTCAGTGAGATGTATTAAAAACTCTTCATAAACATATATATATATATATATATATATATATGTTTATACAGAGTACATACCTAAATTTCATGTCACTAGTTTAAAATAAGTGCCACTTTTAATTATCACTCAACATGTTAATCCATAATCCAGTTTATGCTTTATATTCAATATAAATTAAGAAGCTGTCTTCTGGATATGTGACAGTAAGCATACATACATGAAAGAGTGCTGCCTTTGATCAGTTTTTGTAAATTTTAATGATTCTTGCCTTACGGTACAACTTTTTACTATTTTACTTGATATCTACTGATGTCTGTCAGTTTATCTAATGAGCTTGAATTTGGACTACTCATGTAGAGATGAATGTTATTATAAGCAGTAATTTGTTTGGTCATTTGATTAGAAAGTTTTCCTAAAATATGAATTTTGAAGGTTCCATTGCCACCACTTCATTAAAGTAGCAAGAGTCATAAAATATTGACTAATTTATATACAATATTTCAGTTTTATTCTCCTTTCTTAGACTTTACTGGTTATGAAGGCCCTTGTGGTTCAGCTCATATTTCTGAACAATTATATTAGAGGTAGTAAAATTCAGTATACACTTATAGAAGCTTTAACGTATAAATGTTGCATAGTTCTTCAGGGGAAAATAAAAACTGAATTTCACATTCATATATAATTGTTTTTGTGAATGTATACTGTGATGACAATATCTCATATAATATATTACTATGTAAAAAAGGACATGCACCATTGAAGGGGGTAAAATAAATGAAAGAGAAGAATTTTATATGCTAACAGAAATTGTTTGATTGTGGTGCTGGGGCTCAAAATCAGGACCTCATGCATGTAAGGGAAGCATTTCATCAACTAAGCTATATCCAGCCACCAGTACTTTATATTTGGATACTCACCCTGACATTACACAGTGCCTGCAGTGAGTTGTATTAAAAACTCATCATGCATGTACATCATGAATCCTTATTTTATTTGTAAAATACTCTAGGCTATATCTTGAGTTAAGTTATACCAAACAGTAGTCCTCTGGATATAAAGCTGCATTTAAAAATCTTTTGGGCTATAAAGTAGTAACCTTTCAGCAATGGTTACTGATTTATTTACTTTACAGTTTTTAATATACATGCCTACACTTTTCTATGAAAATTTCAGAATTGAAAGTTTCACTAAATCACTAATTCATGGATCCTAAGAATTTTAGGAAGTATACTAAATGAATAACTTACAATCAATACATACTGTCACCTTTCCTGAAAGTTAAATTAAATGTGAGCTCAACATATTCTAAGATTGTGAAAGATGACGTTGTTAAAAGTAAAATGATAACTCAAAACATGTAATTTATTATAAAAGACAAAATAATTTTATATGTATGTATTTATTTTTAGATGATAATATTAGTCTTAAATACTTTAATCACTTAAATATGAACTATACTTTGTAAGTTATTCTGGGGCAACTTTTGTTGCTTAATCAAGATTCTTCGTGACAAATATTCTTTTTTTGTAAGATTTATTTATGATTATATCTAAGAACACTGTAGCTATCTTCAGCCACACCCAAAGAGGGCATCAGATCTCATTGCAGATGGTTGTGAACCACCATGTGGTTGATGGGATTTGAACTCATGACCTTCAGAAGAGCAGTCAGTGCTCTTAACCACTGAGCCGTCTCTCCAGCCTGATGGAAATATTCTTAATCACTCATTTTCCACTATATAGTATGCACAGATAGCAAATATAATATATTAAATGCATGCACATTAAACACAAACATATAAACTTATT
>NC_045030.1:48801550-48802800 GCF_008632895.1 Mastomys coucha | reverse complement strand
TAAAACATAGAATATTTGGTTATGGATCTATTTCATACTTATGTAAAATTTATTTTTTAATATTCATAGTCTGAAATGGTAAGATATATCTTAGAAATAATATTTACTTTTATTCTATATGTTATTTGCTGTTTTATATGTATATGAATATAAGTAATAAGAATTCTATACTTCATAAAAAGTAAATTGATATATTTTGATAAATTTTGTTATAAAACATGAGAATAAAGATTTCTTCGATGATAATATGTGCTTGTTTCAGTATAGAAATCTACAATATATTGGTCTGAGTCTGCACCTCTTTCCAAATAAATATTTTCAAAGTGTTATGTAGTTCTGTATGGTCCACTAGATTGATAGCAAAAAAAATCACTTGAACAATTACACAACTTCTGTTTTCTTTTATTTACATTAGTATTCTGCCTTCATGTATGTCTCTGTGAGGGTGTGAGATCTCCTGGAATTGGAAATACAGACAATCATGAACTTCCATGTGGTTGGTGGAATTTGAACCTTGCTCCTTCAGAAGAATAGCCAATGTTCTTAACTGTAGAGCAATCTCTCCAGTCCAGATTATACAAATTCTAAGCACATTAATTTATTTCACATATTAGAATTGTTCAAAATGTATATGAATATTTTCTATCTTCAAATAGTAATGACATGCTTTTTCCCACTATAAACCTATTTCAAAATTAACAAATATTATATTTTCTAAAACAGACTCATTTACCTAATTTGTGAATACATACTTCATATGTAGACTATTCCCTTATAGGAATATCAAAAAAAATTAGAATTTATCATTTTTAAGTAACTCGAGAAAGATTTACAGAGGTTGTCTTGAGAAGGCTCAGCTTTTCACTAGAAAGAAAATACAGACAGATCTTGTATTTATGTGAGTCTATTTTCAAGAAGCAAAGTCTAGCTTCAAATGAATTTCTCACATTTTCATATCCTGTTTCTTCTCTCTTTACGTAACCAAGGACACATAGATTCATTAAAGTTACATTAAGCAAGATTATGTGTCAGATTGAACACTGAAGACTATTTATGAAGCACTTGTCAGCAATATTTAAACATGTTTTTGGCTGCAAATAGCATACCATCCAGAAACAGAAGCAGATTGATAACTCTTGGGTATTAGTGTAATGCATCAATCCCAATACCAGGCTCTTTAGCTAAAATCACAGCTGCTTTTATTGAAACAAGGAAATAGGATAACTTTTCCAGAGTAACTCCATAGTCCT
>NC_045030.1:48800607-48801539 GCF_008632895.1 Mastomys coucha | reverse complement strand
CACACACACAAAACAAAACAAAACAAAAAAAAAACCAGCCGGACAGTGTTGGTGAATGCCTTTAATCTCAGTACTTGGGAGCTAGAGGCAGGTGGATATCTGAGTTCAAGGCCAGCTTGGTCTACAGAGTGAGTTCCAGGACAGCCAAGGCTATACAGAGAAACCTTGTCTCAAAAAACCAAGAAACAAACAAAGCAAAAAAACAATGAAAAGTCAAAACAAACAATAAAAATACCTCCTTTGACTACGATTAGTGCCTTAAATTAAAACAATCAACAAACCACCAAGTAAATAATTCTGATACTGTGACTCCCTGAATTTTACAAAGTTATTTCCTAGAATGATTAGAAGTATGTGGACAATGAGATTAAGGCAAATTTCAAATACTTAAATTATATAAAATAATCAAAAGAAAATTAAACCTTTTCTCCATTTGCGCCTCAAGTATCATTTCTCAATGTAAGGAAAGTTTCTGTTAGTGTTTCTCTGAGTTCTGTAAGAAAAATCTCTCAGTCTTCAAGAAAATAGAGAGCAAAATTACTACAGAAGCTGATATATATTGTCTTCTACCTAATACTTGACCCAAGAAGTCATATGTAGGATGTGGAAAGAGAAGCAATGCTTAAAATAATTTTACTAGCCAACGTTTAGGTTTTCTAATAACTAAGAACATATGTATGTATTTATATATTTTAATGATTAATTGCAGATATAATTCACTGGCAGAATACTTACCTACCATGCATATAAAAGACAGAGAGAGAATGTATATGCTGGCTAGTCTTTATATCAACTTAACACACATTAGCACCATTTTGAAAGAGGATAAAACAATTGAGGAAATTCACCAGACTTGCTGGGAAGGAAAATTTTTGGTTGATTTTTTTTTTTGATTGGTGGTAGACATGGAGAAGCTCAGGTCACTGTAGGAA
>NC_045030.1:48795918-48799372 GCF_008632895.1 Mastomys coucha | reverse complement strand
CCAGAAAAGAAATTCCTCCCATCACATAATAGTCAAAACACCAAATGCACTAAACAAAGAAAGAATTTAAAAAGCAGTAAGAAAAAAATAGGCAAGTAACATATAAAGGCAGGCCTATCAGAATTACAGCAGACCTCACCAGAGACTATGAAAGCTAGAAGATCCTGGGTAGATGCCATACAGACCCTACAAGAACACAAATGCCAGCCCAAGCTACTATACCCAGCAAAACACTCAATTACCATAGACAGAGAAACAAAGATATTCCATGACAAAACCAAATTTACACAAAATCTTTCCACAAATCCAGCCCCACAAAGGATCATAGATAGAAAACACCTATATAAAGAGCAAAACTACACCCTAGACTAAACAAGAAAGTAATCTTTAATAAACCCACACAAACATAATTCCACCTCTAACAAAAAAATAAGAGGAAGTAACAATTACTTTTTCTTTATATCCCTTAATATGAAAATTAATATTACCAACATATCCTTGTCGATTGAAATTCAAAAATATGAGGAATTAGAAATTTGTTGGTTTTAGTGGCATCTCTAATTTGATAATTGGAGAAATAGATCCAATATTGTACTATCATTGCACACTTTCTGCTTGTTTGTACATGTCAGTGTCTTGCTGTGTACCACACAATGGTCTTGAAATTATGCTTCTCTTATCTCAGTCTCTCTATTAGTAGGATTGTTTTATTTGATGTTTTTTATACTATACTATGCTTTTCAGAGCAGCTTAAATATTTCAAAATTATTTATACAGCCTAAAGAATATAGACAATTAATTTGGGCAGTGGCTAGTAAGAGAACAACAGAGAGTGAGATTGAATGCTTTGCTTGACATTTGTAGCTCTTGTATCAAGTTTGAAGAAGAGGACTTTATAAGTTACTCTTTCTCTGAGATGAATGCTTTTCCAAATTATCACAGCTAATGGACCAAATTTTTACCCTCACCTAATGTCTGCGCCACCCTCCAAGCAGAACCATTGTTCATTGAAACAGTTGGTGAATGACTTCATGGATAGACCATCTTAATACACACACCATTTCTTGAATGAGTGTAACCTATTACTTTGGGCTGAGAATGAAGACAATCACTCAAGTCAAGTATAGCAGGAAGTCTGTATCTAAATAATCATGCCTACAATTCACTCCTTGGTGCGGCACAACTGTCAATTCTTAGTTTAGCTAGTATGGAGGTAAAATCCTTTGGTGATGTGAGGGTCATTTTAGTACAGCCTTATTACAATGAACTCCAAAGTCTAAAACTTGTTCTTATTTTGGTCTTGTATCACAGTAAGAGGCAAGATTTTAAGCTCTACTTAAAGCAAAACCAACAAACAAATAAAAAGATTTTATCTATTTATGTTCATTAAAAAGGAACTAGGAGTGATATATTATTTTAAAATATACAGTTAATATATTTGGAGTTATTTTAAATTTATATTGAGACAAATATATGTATTTTCAGTATTGTTGTAGACAAGCATCTACAAGACTATTCAATTGATTTTTGATTGTATCAAACAACTTTTATAATACTCATTTTTATTGTTACAGAATTTTATATATTTTAAAGAATATGACAAAATAAAAAAAAAACAAAAGGTATGGCAAATATTGAAGGTGGTCTCTGGGAGGAGTTGGGGTACAAAAGAGAAAGAATAATTTGATTTAATTCTATTTACTTAAAATATGAACTTAAATCAATAATAATAATAATAATAATAATAATAATAATAATAATAATATATCAGACCAATCAAGTCATGAACTGCAAACCATTAAGCTACACTCATCCATGACCTCTGCTTCAGTTCCTGTCTATAGATTCTTGTCTTGTGTTCCTGCTTCCAGTTCCCTGGAAGATGGATGTAATACGAATGTGTAAGTAAAATCAACACCTTTTCTTATTAAATTGCTATTAGTCATGATGCTTTATCATAGAAAGAGGCTCTAACTAAGAAAGAACATTGGGGAGACTGGCCTCTCTGCTCTAAAGTTAATTTTATTATTCAGGCATCTCTATATTGGCTGTGCTATCATCTGTATTTCTGAATGGTTTTATAACAATTTTCAAGTTATAAAGCTTATAGTGACATGAGTTTGAAAAGATACACCTCAAGAAAATCTGAGAATGTAGGAACATTATTTTTCCACCAAGGTAAATTACAGATTTAGAGAGGAACTAGATCAAATAGAATGCACACTAATATTTTGTCAGGAAAGAAGTACAAAGCAAACCCTCCTCAAACCAAAAATGCACTGGTTCTTTACTTAAGAAATTTAACATAAATTTGAGGATCCCTCAGGCATACCACTAGCAAAATGGGTTTAAAATAAAATCAGAAAAAGTGCAAAATAGCTATGTCATATTTATTCCTGCCAGGTAATTTGCAAATAATAATTGAAGACAACTTAATAGATGTGAATATAGATTTGTTTATATAAATGTTAAGTCTGATAATTATAAGGATATCCATCTTATGAATATAGGAAATTTGCTTTCATAATTTCAAAGAAGCAAGTTTTAAAATTTTGAAGAGGGAAGGGAAAAAAACCAATTGTTCTTAACAAGAAAGATGGTAAAGTATACTGTATGAAATAATGAACGACACATTTTTTTTTTTAATCAAACTGTATTTCTTAGAAGGGATGAACAACAATGATGTATCCTGTACTTAGGTACTTTGCTGAAGCAAATGGACTTTATACAGTGTAGCACAGGAGCTGTCCAGATGTCATCTTATATAAGATCTTTCTTATAAATATTTGACAGTAATTTAGACACTAAATGGTTAAAATAATTTTAGACAGTCTAGCCCTGTAGAGTAAGGGGAACAACCCAAAGGTTGGTGTTATTTACATATTAGTAACAATACTGGTTTACTACAAGTAGTGAGGAAAGTACAAATGGCTCAGAACATGATTTCACAGGTACCAAGAACCTGTGTTCTAACAAAAGTATCTCCCATTTTCTTCTATGACAAATTTTTTGGAGTTCTTTCTAGTACTCATTATTTTAATCACTATTTTTTTAAAAAAATAGACACACATGATTTAAAAATATTAAATATTTAATCAAATAATTAATCACATCAAATAGTTAATTACCATTCACAGATACATTTTATTTTACCATTTCTCCCATGGCTACTGAAAGAAAAATACACAGATATTTTCCTTAGAACTCTAGATAAACACAATGATTACCATGCACACTTTTAAATAAACTGCACCATTGTCTTCTATTTTTTATCTCCCCCTGAAAATATAAACACCCTAAGAACTCATTTTAAATGCTTATTTAAATCATTCAGATTCACCTACATCATAAATATCACATCCTAAATAGTATCCCAGGAAAGCAATTGAAGTCCCATACTAGTGGAGTGACTCCGTTAAATTACCTTCTTATTTTTTATTTTTCTATTAGATAT
>NC_045030.1:48783488-48795524 GCF_008632895.1 Mastomys coucha | reverse complement strand
AGAAATCCACCTGCCTCTGCCTCCCAAGTGCTGGGATTAAAGGCATGCGCCACCACCGCCCGGCCCAAGGCAATTTCTTAAGTGGATATGCAAAGAGAAGAAACTATACTGGAAGAGTGTGCATTCTTGGTTTGGAACATTCATATTCTATATGCTTCAGTACTGGTTCTGGTGTATTTGACAATGATGAGTTACCCAAGTATCTTTCTAACCTATTGTTTCTTAGTGCTTTCAGTGCTGTAGTAGATTATACTGTTCAGGATATAAAGCGAATGAATGAGTTAAATGAGAAAAAAAGTCAATAGTAAAGAGTCTTGAAATCTCCTCCAGTAAAGAAAAGGCTCCATTACTTTTAAATTTGTTGTCAGACAAGTTCTTTATAAGAGCAAGAAGCAGTCACATTCTTTTCCAAAATTGCATTATAAGAGTTTCTTGTCCAGTTGCTGATATTGTCCTCCTCTATAATACCTCGAGCTGGACTTCCATAGTTCACATTGATCTCAGCACAAATGCCTTCTAGGTTTTTACTATGTCACCTTGTTTAAGATTTGCTTTTGCATTCTAAAATTTCAAAATCTTCTATATTCATCTCAGTGGGAAAAATGGCATGATTCATTTCTTCTCAACAGTAGTCTACTTTCTGGTACAGAATTCTTTAATATTTACTTTTCTGATTTTGTAATAAAACAATACAAACATGGCAACTTACAGAATAGAATTTCTGAACTTATGGTTCCAGAGGTATGAGAACATTATGTCAGAAAGGCATGGCAACATGTAGCATGCATGATGGCTGGAGCAGGTCACTAAGAATATGGTGTACTATCTGCACAAACAGAAAGCAAATTAGAAATGTATTTTTGCTCTTAAAACCCACCTCCAGTGACAAACTTCCTCCAACAAGGCTGAATCTTCGAAACCTCCCTTAACAGTACCACCATTTGAGAATCATGGGATCAAATAGATGACCATGAGGGAGATATTCTCATGCAAATCACCACACCTTCTTTAGGTAGAGACTCTTTGTCTTTGTTTTTGTTTGAAATAAAAGTAAAAATTATAAGCATTCTGAATATTTGCCATCCATGCCATCATTTTCATTTATTTTTGTTGATTGGAGGGAAATAAAGTTTCCCTTTAGTTTATTGTCATAAAAGATGTCATAAAGGAAAAATAATGTGTGATAGAAAGGGAACTTTGAATTAGACTATCCCTCTTATGAGTACATATATTTAGATATGCCACACAGAAGTACAAGGCACCTGATCTATCAAAATGTGAAATTGAAAATATTGTACACTAGAACCCTAAATGGCTATTGTCATTTGAAAGTCAATATATGTCTCAATTGGTTTTGAATAATGCTCACTCTGTCTCTGTCTCTCTCTCTCTTTCTCTCTCTCTCTCTTTGTGTGTGTGTGTGTGTATGTGTGTGTGTACGTGTGTATGTGTGTATGTGGTTACAAGGGTGTTGCATGGACATATCCACTTGTATGGAAAGTAGTAAAACTACTTGCAAGAATCAGGGTGGGTTGTCTGCTTGTTTGTTTGCTTTTGTTTCTTTGATAGCTTGTGTATTCCAGTGATCAAACTCAGTTCCTCAGGCTCCATGTCAAGGACTTTTACCAGCTGAGATTTCTCAGTGGCTCCTTATTCAGAATAAAATTAAATATAGGCTTATGATATGGTAGTGGTTAAAGGTGATTACTGTGTAAGCCTGTCAAATCAACTCATAGAACTCATATTAAGGAAAGAACTTACTACACTAAGTTGTTCTCCCACTGATATCACATGTATGACAAATATGTAAAGGCACAAACATCCTATCTCTCAGGGAAAGTGCACGCGCACACACACACACAAACACACATCATATCACAATAACAAAACAAACATTACAGAATACAATTAAATTCAATCACAGACTATGTAGAGTATAATCTTTTACACATATGTTTGATTTAGATGCTTAAGTCAAAAGGAACAATGAAGAAAAGATCTGTAAAATTTTACTTTATCCTTCACAGTAACTGTAATTTAAAATATATTAGATCTGATATGCAAACATAAATGAGGTAACTCAGATTTTCATGATTTTACAACTACCACTTTAACCATGAGCTAGCTCCCTTGTCTCTTTGATGTTATTTTTACCTTTTGAATCAAGGTTTTAGGTAGCACCAGCTGGCCTTAAACACTGCATATAAACAAGGCTGACTGGAATTCTATCCTCCTGCCACTGTCAACCTGAAACATGGCAATGCCAAAATGGAATACATTAAGATGCATCAGGTTATGGTTGCCTTCATATGCACTCATACAAAGAACACATTTGGTAATTGCTCAGCAAAAGTTGTGTCTTGGTAGTAGTGCCTAAGAAACAAAACATGAGGAAGCACATGAAGAAACATGCAAAGGTGAGACATACAACATGGAAATCAAGGGTAGAAGCAGTGCACTCTTGTAATCTCAGTGCTTGAGTAGGAGACACAAAAGAATGGACATTCAAACCCATCCTCAACTACATACTGAGTTCAAGGCCAATCTGAAACTAATAAAATGCTACCTTAAAATACTGGGAAAGGGTGAGGGGATACAACTCAGTTAGTAGAGGGCTTAATAAAACCCCTGGTTCAAGCTGTAGCACTAAATAGAGTTGCATCACAAGTCTCTAATCCCACAATTTAGGTAGATGATACCAGAAATTCAAGAATTTGGAAATTCAGAAAATCAAGGTCATCCTCAGCTACATAGTGAATTTTTGGCCAGTCTATGATACTTCTCTCCAAAATTTAGAAAGAAGCAAACAAACATAACATAACAAACTAACAAACAAATAACAATAAAAAGCAGTCCACATATCTTAAAGGAGTCAAACATTTCAATTTTCAATTTCTCATTTCCTTTATGCTGCATATGTATTTAAGTAGGAAAACCAACATAGACCATCTGAAGTCATCAAATTCCAGAAAGAGATTTGAATTCATTACTGATTGTAATGTACATAAGAAGTGAAAGCATAATGTTTGTTTATCCACAAGATGCATATAGCACTAGTACATACAGATAAATACTAGACTTCAAAAAAGACAGTATACAAGAAGAAAAACTGAAATGACTAGAACAGTGGTTCTCGACCTTCCTAATACTGTGACCCTTTAATACAGTTCTTCTTGTTTTGGTGACACTCAACCATAACATTATTTTGCTGCTATTTCATAACTGTGGTTTTCTAACTGTTATGAATCTTAATGTAGGTATTTGATATGCAGGATTCCTGTAGTGAATAAAAGGGTTGACAACTACTGGGCTACAGACTACTGGAAGTTCTAATAAAGAAGATTTAAACATATAATTCTTAGGAAAGTCTTTTTCTTTAGATGATTTTAATTGAGTGATAGGGTATGTTTGAGCTAGAAATCAAGTACATGTGGATTATAAGCACTTTTGCTCCACTAAGGATTGCATGACTAAATGAAAATAATATGGGATTCAACAAGCTTGGAGGATACTGTGATTTTTAGTCTTCCCAACTTGTCATTTATCAATAACTTTAGATTGGTTTTTTGTCTCTGAATTTTACTTTTTCATAATAAAATGAGGATAATTATATCAAGTTATTATGAACTCAAATGTTCTAATATTCACTTATAAACAGGGTAAGAGAAGTCCAATAAATATTTCTTTATCATTTACATACAAAATAAAATATAATTGCTATTCAAGAGTAGAACATATATTAAGGACATAAATATTTATAGTATAATTAAAATCTGATATATTTATAGATTATTTAAAACAAAAAATGGAACAATTAAGAAAGATGTCTAAAGTTATTTCATATACATGTTCAAGAAAATGTTTTAAAGAAATTCTGTCAGGCTAAAAATGTTTCTTTCATGTTTTACTTAAGTTTCATTAAATACAATTCATCATGTTCCCCTTCTCTTTTCTCTTCCCAATTCTCCCTCCATCCTCTCACTCTATACCTTCCCTTCAACTCCTCTCAATCCTTTACTTCCTCTGAAACTCATCGTTCTTTTCTTTGATTTTTATATGTTCCAAAAATAACCTTCTGTGACTGTTTAGGGCTGCTTATCTATGATTTCTGATGATACTGGATAAATGATTAGGAAGCTCATCCTTGGGTAAAACTAATTCTCCCTTTCTCAGTCTTCATCCATTACAAGTAGGTCTTTGTCCAGAGTCCTTTGTGGGACTTTGTGAGCTTTCTTATTGTGGGTGTTAAGAAATGAAATCACAGGGAAGCAGGAGTGGGTGGATTGGTGAGCAGGAAGAGGGGAGATGGGATAGGGGGTTTTCAGAGGGGAAATCAGGACCAGGTATAGTACTTGAAATGTAAATAAAGAAAATATCTAATAAAAAAAGAAATAAAATAAAATCCTCTGCAAGAACATTACTTACTCTTAAACAATGAGCCACCTCTCAAGACTCTAAAGACAAAATCCCAGCACTGAGAGATTAGTTCAACATGACACTACATACATCATTTAGGAGCTGTTGGCAAATATTAGCCATTCAAAGAGGAAGTGTTGCCTTGACTAAATCATGATTGTATATGTATTTTGTTAATTCATTTAACATTTTTTTCTTAAAGGTAAGAAATATGACATCAAAGACAGGGTGTAGGATTATAATCCCAAATATGGTAAAACATTTAAAACCAATCCATTAAAATCTTTAAAATACTATATTTATATCAAATATAATATCTAATATGTATGAGTACATGTGTATGTACATGTGTGCATTTGTGTGTATTTATATTTTCATATTTGTTATTTCAAAGGTATATAAGTATTAACACTTTTGATTATTTATAAATTGAATTCTATTTCAGACTCTCAATTTTGGAAATAAAAATACTATTCATAAAAGAATTAAAAACAACCAAAATTTTCTACAAAATTTATTTTTTGTATAATCTTTGGTTCCTCAGCTCTTCCTACCAGAAATTATTTAAATCTTCTCAGCTAACTTAACAGAATTGTCAATTACTTGTAGTTTCAAATAATTGCAGGTTAAAAAACATTATCTCATATTTTATTGAACCTTATATTTTTTAAGATTATAATATAATTATACCATTAATCCATTGTGATTCCTTCTTTCAAATTTTCCCATATATCTCTTCTTGCTTTCTTCTAAATTCATGGCCTCTTTTTTTCATTAAATGTTATTATATGCATATATGCATATATATATAGATACATATGTACATACATATATACATACATACATACATACATACATAGACATATTCCTAATGAAACCTGCTCAGTCTTTATAAGGCTCCTCATATGCATATTTCCTGGGCTTATCATTTTGGATTGGATAACCAGTTGGTATTCTTGTCCCTGGAGAAGATTATCCTGTTCTCAGCATTTCTTAGTTGAGTATACTTTTTCCCCACCCACAGTAGAATGTTTTTTGTTTTTGTCCTTGTTCTGATCATGCTTGTACACTCACTGTAGTGAGACATTGTGAGAATGACTTCTGACAGTAATACAAGGCATGATCTGACAGGTGATCTGGTCCTTCTAGTCTTTTAAACTGTTCTTCTGCAATCTTTCTTGAGCCTTAGTTAGAAAGAGATAAATACAGAAAAAGGATTGAGGGTAAATTAACAGTAAGGATATCTGAAAAGCCACAAGGAGTCGTACTAGTATATATTTTAATAAAATATATAATGTATATAATTCTGTGTATGGATATACATATATAGATTTAACGACTTTTTTGTGTGTGATCTGGATGTTTTTAAGGCAAGGTCATTCTATTCTATTTCTTGCTGTATGACACAGCTGTCTTGGTGTTCATGTCTATCCTCTTGTCTCAGTCTTCTAAATAAGGAGACAACAGATGTTTCTTCCTGCCTCTCAATGTCAAGGTACATTAAAGACCAGAATCTTTGAAAATAAGTATGCTAATTTTATTACGTTACAATGGAAATGTTTCCAAATGGAGAATTTTGTTCTCAGCTGCGGTGCTATGAGACTATGATACAAATGCATGCTTGAATATCCTTTTGAGTCACAACCAATTTGGCATTTAAACATACCCTCTAGTAAATGTTGTACATCACTAAACAATGATTTTTTTTCATCCAACTTTTCCGTAATCTTTAAGGCAAAGCAAAACAATTTTGTGACATAGACACAATTCATGTTTTATCATTAGCAACATAACTATAGGTCAAAATGTACAACAAATTCAGACAGCTAATTTGTTGTTAAGTGCTAGAAGTGTTAGAAATATGGCACCAGAAGAAAGCAGAAGGATGAGTACTCTGTCCATGAAGAAAATGTGTTCTTCATTCTTTGTGAATTAGAATTGTCCACCATAAGAGAACACAAATTATCTCAAATTAAGAAATATACTAGCTGCCAAAAGGGGTCCTTTTCCATTACTACAATTATATAACGATGAAGCCAATGATATTTGAATATAGAAATTAAGCAGCATAAAGTTGAAGATTATTTGCTTTTATCTCCTTTCAGTACATTACATTAAAACATTAACAGGGATTGATTATCTTCAGGAAAACCTTAAGAGGTGTATAGTATATTAACGATCTATCATTCTTTTATATTTTTCAAAATAACAATTCTCACACTTACTTAAATAAACTTGCTGTGAAAACATGTGCATATTATTTCTTAATTTTAAAAAAAGATTTTGTAATATTGGCAGTTGTAACCAGATCATGCCTTAATACTTCATTTAAAAGTTAAACAAGTTCTGATCCATTAATGTTATTAATATAATGACTGATAACATGAATTATTCATTCTGTTAAGCTCTGAAATGATACATATTACCAATATTTTTAAAAATTAAATTAAATTTATGTAATTTTTATTAAAATAAAATTAGATTACTTTACCTTCCCTATCCTCTCTAGATTCTCGTATCTACTGCCCTTTTAACTCCTCCCATGCCCCTGAAGTTCATAGTCTTTTTTCATTATTACATTGTTTTCATGAGAAATCATATTTATTTTGCTATTTCTTTGGTTTTCATTTTTTATATTACCTTTAATCTTTTTTTACAGTCCAGTCATTACCCTGTCTGCTCTCCTACAATTTCTCATTCCACTCCTCCTCAGCCCAGTCTCTGAGAGGATGTTCTCCACCCCTACCCCGCAAGGCCTCTCTACTCCTTGGGGCCTCAAGTCTCTCAAGGGTTAGGCATGTCTACTCTCAATGAAGCCAGACCAGGCAATCCTCTGCTGTATGTGTCCAGGCCTAGACCAGCTAGAGTAAGTTGCCTGGTTGGCAGCTCAGTGTCTGAGAGATCTTAGGTGTCTGGGTTAGTTGAGATTACTGATCTTCCTGCGTGACCCCCCATCCCTCAGTTTCTTCCAGTCTTTCTCTAATGAAACCACAGGAGTCCCTGACTTCAGTCCATTGGTTGAGTGTAAGTATCTACATCTGTCTCACTCAGCTTCTTGTTGGGGTTCTCTCAGATGTCAGCCATGCTAGGCTTCTGTCTGTAAGCACACCATAATATCAGTAATAGTGTCAGGCCTTGGAGCCTCCCCTTGAGATGGATCCCAAGTTGGGTTGGTAATTGGACCTGCTTTCCCTCAGTGTCTACTCCATTATTGCCTCTGCAGTTCTTTCAGACAGGAACAATTCTAGGTCAGAGTTTTTTGACTATGGGATGGTAACCCCATCTCTCCACTGATGCTCTGTCTTTCAAATGGAGGTGACTGTACATGTTCTCTCTCCACACTGTAGGACTTTCATCTAAGGTTTTGGTAAAATCAAGATCCTTTGAGTCTTGAGAGTCTCTCAACTTCCGGGTCTCTGGTACATTCAAGAGGCTACCCCCCATCCCTCACCCCCCCAATTTTGCATATTTCCATTCATTCTGCTGGCCCTCAGGGATTTTTTTCTTTTCCTAGCCCCCTTGTCCCCTCCTTGACCATTCTCCCACCCATATCCCTCCCTCCTTCTGCCCCTCCTGATTGCTTTCTTTTTCATTACAAATGGGATTATAGCATCCTCACTTGGGCACTTCAGCTTGTAAACCTTCTTCAGATATGTGGATATTATCCTGAGTATTCTGTACTTATTTGACTAATATCCACATTTTAGTGAATACATACCATGCATGTCCTTTTGGGTCTGAGTTACCTCACTCAGGATGATATTATATAGTTCAGTCCATTTGCCTGCAAAACTAATGATGTCCTCATTCTTAATAGCTGAGTAGTATTCCATTGTGTAAATGAACGACATTTTCTGTATCTACTCTTCCATTGTGGAAAATCTCGGTTATTTTCAGCTTCTGACTATCACAAGGTTGCTATGAACGTAGTAGGTCACGTGCTTCTGAGGCATGGTGGGGCATCTTTTGGATATATGCCCAAGAGTAGTATATCTGGGTCTTCAGGTAGATGAATTTCCAATTTTCTGAGGAACCTCCAGATTGATTTCCAGAGTTATCAGTACCAGTTTGCAATCCCACCAGCAATAGAGGAGGGTTCCTCTTTCTCCACATCCTTGCCAGCATGTGCTGTCACCTGAGTTTTTGATCTTAGCCATTCTGATTTGTATAAGGTAGAATCTAAGGGTCATTTTGATTTGTATTTCCCTGATCATTAAGGACTTAGAACGTATCTTTAACTGCTTCCAGTCCATTAGAGATTCCTCTGTTATGAATTCTCTGATTAGTTCTAAATATCATTTTTTGATTGTGTTGTTTGGTGTTATGAAGGTTATTTTCTTGTGTCCTTTATATATTTTGGGTATTAGCCCTCTATCAGATGTGGAGTTAGTGAAGATTTCTTTTCCCAAACTGTACGTTGCCTATTTGTCCTATTGACTATGTCCTTTGCCTTACAAAAGCTTTTCAGTTTCATGAGGTCCCACTTATCAATTCTTGATCTTAGAGCATGAACCACTGGACTTCTGTTTAGGAATTTTCCCCCATGCCAATGAATTCGAAGCTATTTCCCACTTTTTCTTCTATTGAAATCAATGTATCTGGTATTATATTGAGGGCCTAAATCCACTTGGACTTGAGCTTTGTACAAGTTTTCAAATATGGGTATATTTTTATTTTTCTACATACCCACTGCCTGTTAGACCAGCACCATTTATTGAAGATGATTTCTGTTTTCCATTGTGTACTTTTGGCTTCTTGGTCAAATATAAAGTGTTCATAAGTCTGTGGTTTTATTTTTGGGTCTTCAGTTCTATTCCATTGATAAACCTCTTTGTCTCTGTAACAATACCGTGAAGTTATTAACACTATTGTTCTGTCCATGTCTTTAAAGAATTGTGTTGGAATTTTGATGGGGATTTCATTGAACCTGTAGATTGCTTTTGGTAGGATAGCCATTTTTACTATGTTAATCCTGCTGATCCATAAGCATAGGTGATCTTTTCATCTTCTGAGATTGTTTTTATTTCTTTCTTGAGAGACTTGAAGTTTTTCATACAGATCTTTCACTTGTTTGGTTAGAGTTACTACAAAATATTTTCTATTATTTGTGCCTATTGCTAAGGTTTTCTTTCACTATTTTCTTTTTCAGCCCATTTAACATTTGTAAAATGAAGGATACTGATTTGTTTGAGTTAATTTTATAACATCCACTTTGCTGAAATTGTTTATCAGCTGTAGAAGTTCTCTGAGAGAATTTTTGGGTTTGCTTATATATACTATCATATCATCTGCAAATATTGATACCTTGACTTTTTCTTTGGCAATTTGTATCCCCTTGATCTTCTTTTGATTTCTTATTGCTCTAGCTAGAATCAAGGACTATATTGAATAGATATGGGGAGAGTGGGTAACCTTGTCTTGCCCATGCTTTTAGTGAAATTGCTTCTAGTATGTCTCCATTTAATGTGATATTGGCTGTTGGTTTGCTGTTTATTGTTTTTTATTATGTTAAGTATGGGCCTTACATTCTTTATTTCTGATATATTTAACATAAAATTGTATTTTTTCGAATGCTTTTTCAGCATATCATGAGATGATCATGTGATTTTTTTCTTTGAGTTTTTTTATAAAGTGGATTATGTTAATGGATTTTTGTATATTGAACCAACCTTGCATCCCTGGGATGAAGCCTACTTGATCACGGTGGATGATGGTTTTGATGAATTCTTGGATTTGGTTTATCTCTATATCCTTTAATTAGTTTGACTAGGGGTTTATCTACCTTGTTGATTTTCTCAACGAACCAGCTTTTGCTTTTGTTTTTATACCAAAGAGAGACACTACCTAAGAGTAAAAGGCTAGAAAAAAATCTTCCAAGCAAATGGTCCCAAGAAATAAGCAGGAGTTGTCAAGTTAATATCCAATAAAATAGACTTTTCAACCAAAAATTATCAAACATGATGATGAAGGACACTTCATATTCATCAAAGATAAAACTACCAAGAGAAAGTTTCAATTCTTAACATGTATGCCCCAAATGCAAGGGTACTCAGATTCATAAAAGAAAGTTTACTTAACCTCAAAACTACATTGAAGCCCACACAATAATAATGGGAGACTTAACATCACTCTCTAACTAATAAACAGGTTACTGAAAAAGAAACTAAACAGAGATACCGTGAAATAGTAAAGGTTATGAACCAACTGGTTGTAACAAATTTATACAGAACATTTCACTGTAAAATAAAAGAATATGCCTTCTCAGCACCTCATGTTATCTTCTCCAAAACTGATGGCATAATTCGTAAGAAAACAAGCCTCAACAGATACAAGAATATTGAAATAATCTCATGTACCCTATCAGATCACCATGGACTAAGGCTACATTTCAATAACAACACAAACAAGAGAAAAACCACATATCCATTGAAACTGAACAACTCTCTACTCAGTGATAATTTGGTCAGGGAAGTAATAAAGAAATTAAAAACTTCCTGGAATTCAATTAAAATGATGATATAGCATACTCAACCTTATGGGATACAATTAAAGCAGTATTAAGGAAAAATTATAGCACTATGTACCCTTGTAAAGAAATTGGAGAGATCCTACATTAGCAACTTAACAACATACCTGAGAGCTCTAGAACAAAAAGAAGCAAATATGCCCAAGAGGAGTAGATGACAGGAAATAGTAAAACTCGGGGCTGAAATCAACGAAATAGAAACAAAGAGTAGGCTATTACTAGTAATTTAAAAATTGTACAACTGACATTATATAGATTAAACAGGTTATACTCAAGAATATATATTTGTATACATATATATATACGTATATCACAATTTTAAAAATAAGCAGTGAATTTAAAAGGGAACTAGGAAGTATACACATTAGGTTTGATATAAAGGAAGAGGAAGGAAAAATAAAAATTTAAAAAATGAAAGGAGAAATGGTGTAATTATAATCCTCCAAATAATAGAAAAAAACAGTAAAATGGAAGGAAAATCAGAAATCAATTTATCAGATTCTTAACCATACATAATACAGCATATTGATTATAAAAAATAATAAAGAAATAATTTCAAGAAAAATATTTATCAAATTGGAAATCATGTATAGATGAATTGGATGATTGGAAAACGATATGATACACAGCAAGTTCACATGAATGAGGAATTGGTTTGTACTGCAGTGTGATATATGAAGACATAATTAAGAATTTTAATTAAAATATCTGTAGAAAGATCCCATGGCTTGTCGATAATGGTTCACTATATTTTACCTTTTCCAAAAACATTATCAGCATTATCTTTTACCACAGGTAAAGATAAATTATTTTTAATATTTTAAATAAAACGTATCAATCAGTAATTCATAAGAAATATCCTTCTCAAAGAGAAATTATTTTTAAAGCATTATTTGTATCTTCATTCATATAGAAATAGTTTTTTCATACAGTCACCAACACTTCATTTCTCATTTACTTATTTTTATTTTTGACCAATTGTTATATATTCAATGTATTATCATTTTATTCATTCTGCAGTACACTTTTAGCATCCTCTCACTCCTCATAAGCCAAACTAGTCCCTTTCTATTTTTGTTTTTGGTTTTTTTTTT
>NC_045030.1:48780595-48782552 GCF_008632895.1 Mastomys coucha | reverse complement strand
TCAAAAAAAAAAAAAGCAAAAAAACAAAAAACAAAACAAAAAAATATGTTCAGCATTGAAACCATCACCCTAAGTGATAGTCCAGAATAATCTGCATCAGTTATAAGAAAATTAATTTTGTCAATGTTACTCATTCTTCTTCAACTTAACAGTTTCTGGCTGTAATGTAAAATCTGCATATCCCATAGTACTGAGGTAATGTTCATTATTTTACATATATGTGTGTGTATTGCATGTACTTTTTTCCTTTTATAGTTTTGATATTCATTTAGTGTATGAATCATGACATAGAATTGAATATTAAATTGTCAGTTTCTTCCACTAAGAAGTATATCATTCAGAACATGGATGATTTCTATTTGAAGTCCATAAAGAAACACAGAATTAAGAAAAATGCCGTGATTTTCATTTTTTCTATTTTTTATTGGATATTTTCTTTATTTACATTTCAAATGTTAACCCCTTTCCTTGTTCCCCCTCTGGAAACCCCATTTTCCATACACCCTCTCTTTTGCCTCTAATAGGGTGCTCCCCCACCCACCAACCCACACACTTCTGCCTTACTGCCCGGACATAGAGCCTTCACAGACCAAGAGCCTCTCCTCCCATTGTTGCCCAACAAGGCCATCCTCTACTACATATACATCTTCTCTATTTTTTTTTTTTTACTTAAGATGTTTAGTTTTTCCTTGGATTACTATATCACTGACTTTTCAATTGCGGAGACTTTACATTTTCAATTTAACTTTTAAGGAAATGAAAAATATGCATTTCTGAACTTTGTTATCTACATATGAAATCTCATTTAAACTATATGTTTATTTAAGGTAAATCTTTCCTTGCTTTTTTCTACCTATAACTTTTTTCTATCTATAATTTTTTACTTTGATGCATCTATTACATCATTATTTTGGTGTATTTTTAAATTCTTCTCATCAATTATAATTTGTGATAAATCTACTGTATATTATAAAGAAAAACAATGAAAACTCATTACTTTCTTATTAATTATTTACTTAATTACTAAGTACTAATTAATTAATTATTTTATTAATGTTATATAGTACTGTTAAAAATAAAACTTTCAGAAAACGTTTTATTTCTAGTTCTTATTTGAATGCAGATGTTTCTAGTATTTGATAAAATTACAACATTCATACTAATAGCAGTTTTTACTCTACCCAAGTATTTTTCAAACAAGTATTTAGAAGTATTAGGATAAACACATAATGCTCCTCTTTGATTCATAAACAGGGAAATTTTGTTGGATAATAATAAACAATAATAATGTAGCTATACTGCCATATTTTAAATACGATCTAAAGAACTTTATTTACACTAATTCCCTTATGTTCAACAAAACTCAATATGATTACAATTTAATATTCTCAGCATTAAACACTTAATCGAGTAGAAGTCAGTGGCTTCCTATGTTATGTCTGCTGTGATTCCGATTTTAGCAGTTGAATTCTGAAGAAGTTGAGAACTTCCAAAGATGTGTCTTGAGGCTCTAAGTGCTCATATAATCCACAAAACCGACTTTGTATCCATGTATGCCAAAAAAAGAAAAAAAAACCAACAACTGATTTTACAATATCTTTGTCTATTTGATGACTCACACTCTCCTCATTAAATTGTTTTTCAAATTAGGTAACTTAAACAGAGGAGTAAGTAATAACTTGTGACAAGTTGCAGATCAAATGAATGAATTGTAAATAAGAACTGAGAAATTCAATTTGTATTCTAAGTTTCTACTCATTTTAATTTTTCCCTGAAGATTTAAAATAAATCTACTTCTGAATTTGCATTGGGTATACTAATTCAACTCAATCTTGACATATTTTTCTGCCAAGTATCAACAGACTGTCTATAATTATGTTGAGGATTGTATTTACACTAGGTTAGATTTGCCAAAAGTTTTCTTTTTCTATTAGGATTTGAATTTACTACCCAGAGA
>NC_045030.1:48764264-48780585 GCF_008632895.1 Mastomys coucha | reverse complement strand
TGATCTAGAAAACAATAAACATATATCAAAACCTAGAACTGGCATGAGAAAAATAAGACAGTATCCTAGATACAGAAAATCTTAATTATTTTTGTTTCCTAAATATCTTAGATTTTGAATATTAGCTTCCAAATTCATGAAACAATTAAGAATTATTCCATATTGGTGGGTAGTTTATAGTAACCTATTTAGGAATTTAATACTATTACTTCAATAATTCCTAGAACTTGGGGAATCACTAGAACGTTCCAGGCACCAGGGATGCAAGAGGGTCCCAGGACCCAATGAAGATGAAATTAGCTGAAATAGCCAACAGCAGAGAGATAGAACCTGAAGAAACTATCTCCAGTAGATAGACATGGCCCTCAGTGGACAGATGGGGCCACCCACCCATCTCAAATTTTTTTTCAGTATTGACTTTCTTTTTTTTAAATTTTTTATTAGTTATTTTCTTTATTTATATTTCAAATGTTATCTGCTTTCTTCATTTCCTCTCTGAAAACTCCCTATCCCTTCCCCCCTCCCCCTGCTCACCAATCTACTCATACCCACTTTCCTATTCTGGCATTCTGCTACACTGGGGCATAGAGCTTTCACAGGACCATGGGTCTCTCCTCTCATTGATGAACAACTAGGCCATCCTTTGCTACATATATGGCTGGAGTCATGAGTCCCACCATGTTTACTCTTAGGTTGGTGATTAGTCCCTGGGAGCTCTGGGGGTACTGGTTAGTTCATATTGTTGTTCCTCCTGTGGGGCTGAAAAACCCTTCAGCTACTTAGGTCCTTTCTCTAGCTCCTCCATTGGGGACTTTGTGTTCAGTCTAATGGTTGACTGAGAGAATCCACCTCTGTATTTGTCAGGCACTGGTAGAGTTTCTCAGAAGACAGCTATATTCAAGTTCCTGTCAGCAAATACTTGCTGGCATCTACAATAGTGTCTGGGCTTGTTAACTGTATATGGGATAGATTCCTAGGTTGAGCAGTCTGTGGATGGCCTTTCCTTCAGTCTCTGCTCCACACTTTGTCTCTGTATCTCCTCCCATGGGTATTTTGTATATACAAAGAACTCAAAAAGTTTGACTCCAGAGAAACAAATAACCCTATTAAAAATGGAGAATGGTGCTACACAAAGAATTTTCAACTGAAGAATATCTAATGGCAGAGAACCACCTAAAGAAATGTTCGACATGCTTAGTCATCAAGGAAATGCAAATCAAAATAACCCTGAGATTCCACTTCATATCAGTCAGAATGGTTAGGATCAAAAACTCAGGTGACAGCAGATGCTGACAAGGATGTGGAAAAAGAAGAATACTCATCCATTGCTGGAGGGATTGCAAGCTGGTACAACTACTCTGGAAATCAGTTTGGTGGTTCTTTGTTGCCTCCCCATGCCCAGTTCGGCCTCTGGACTTTGGTGGGTTTTGCCTGAGGCAATCACCTGGGGAATTAAGCTGAAAGACCTTCTGCAGATTATCAGTTTATCTCTGAAAGAAGTTGCCAGAGAAGTTCAGGCTGAGATACAACTATGCCTGAGACAACGCCTACTGCCTGAGGACATCTGCGGACCTTCCTTCCTGACTCCCTCCTGACTCTTTCCTGACTTATCAAAGTTTATTTTATGCAAATATTTTATTTCTGGAGGTTTCAGTTCTTACCTGCCTATATAAGCTCAAAACACCCCCAAGTAAAGTGATGCCTTGATAGGATTCTACTTGGCCTCTGTCTCCTTGTTCTCCCACCCGTTTCATTTTCCAGGTCCTGTCTGACCTCCGGTCAGAAGAGACCCACAGACCCGAGTGGAACTACAGGACGGTTTCACTCAATTCTTCAGTAAATTGGACATAGTACTACCTGAGGACTCAGCTATACCACTCTTGGGCATATACCCAGAAGATGCTCCAACATGTAATAAGGACACATGTTCCACTATGTTCATGGCAGCCATATCTATAACAGCCAGAAGCTGGAAAGAACTCAGATGGCACTCAACAGAGGAATGGATACAGAAAATGTGTTATATTTACACAATGGAATGCTACTCAGCTATTAAAAACAATGAATTCATGAAATTCTTAGGCAAATGGAATGGAACTAGAAAATATCATCCTGAGTGAAGTAACCCAATCACAAAAGAACACACATGGTATGCACTCACTGATAATTGGATATTAGCCCAGAAACTCGGAATATCCAAGACAAAATTCACAGACCACATGAAGCTCAAGAAAAAGAAAGACCAAAGTATGGATACTTTGGTCCTTCTTAGAAGGGGGAATAAAATACAAGTCAAAATTTTTAATCCAGAACTGTACCTGTCTAAAGGAAATGCAGGGACAAAAACAGAGCAGAGACTGAAGCAAAGACCATGTAGAGACTGCTCCATCATGAGCATCATTTCATCTACAGACACCCAACCTGGATACTATTGCTGATGCCATGATGTGCTTGCAGACAGGGCCTGGGATGGCTGTTCTCTGAGAAACTTTGTAAGCACCTGACTTAAGGCAGATGTAGATGCCACAACCAAGCATCGCACTGAGCCCAGTGACTTCAACGGAACAGTTAACTTAAGGGCTGAAGAAGCTGAAGGAGATCATGACTCCATAAAAAGAACAACAGCATCAATTAACTGGACCCCTCAGAGATCTCAGGGACTAAACCACCAACCAAAACGTATACATGGGCTGGTCCATGGCTCCAGCTACATATATAGCAGAGGATTAGTGCTTGGTCCTGTGAAGACTTGATGCCCCAGAGAAGGAAGATGCTGGACAGATGAGATGGGAGTAGGTGGGTGAGTGGGAGAGTACCCTCTTAGAGGCAAAAGGGAGGGTAATGGGGTAGGGAGGATCATGGAGGGGAGACCAGGAAGAGGGATATCATTTGAAATGTAAACAAATAAAATAATTAATAAATTAAAAATATATTTTATAATCATGTACAACCAACAAAAGAATAATATTTATATGTAAAAATTAGTTTCCAGATACAACCTGAAACACTAACACTAAGAGAAAGAGTTAGAAAAGAACTTTGTGAATAAGACTCTATTTGCCCAGGAATTAAAGGCAATAATCAACAACTAGAATTTCACAACATTTAAAATGCTTCTGTACAACTAAGAGAAAAAAAGTCAATCAAGTAAAGAAGAAACCTAGAAAATGGAAAAAAAATCTTTACTAGGTATGTAGCTAACAGAAGATTAATGTGCAGAATATCCAAATAACTTTAAATATGACGCATTTTAAAACAAATCTAGCAATCTAAACAAAGTTCTCAGTAGAAAAAATAAAAGGTAGTTAAGTATCTCAAAAAATGCATACCAAATTTAGTAATCAAGAAAATGAATATTAAAACAACTTTGATGTTTTCTATTATTTATACATGTATTTATTTACTTTTACATGCCAATAGCAGACCCCCTTCCAGTCTCCAACTCACTGCCCCATCCTCATACCTTCTCCTCATCATTTCTGAGACAGAGGAAGATAGCCTGTGTTCAGAACCATCCTAGGACCTCTAGTCACTGCAGGACTAGGTATATCCTCTCCACTGAGCCAAACAAGACAGCCCAGCTAGGGAACAATTTCCACAGGCTGGTAACAGAGTCAGGGTAAGTCCCTGTTCCACTTGTTATAGGACCTACATGATGACCAAGTTTCACATTTTTTACATATGTGCAGGGGACATAGATCCAGCAGATGTTTGCTCTTTGGTTGGTAGTTCAGTCTCTGTAAGCCCCCAGGGTCCAGATTAATTGATGCTGTTGGTCTTGTTATGGTTCCTGAATCCTTACTCCCACTCTTCCACAAGACTTCAGGAGCTTGGTATAACGGTTGGTTGGTTATGCTTCTGTATGTTTGTTTTGTAATAACTGGCGTGGGTAACCCCACTTGTGAAGAACCAAGGAGACGCTGCAAAAGCATGAGGTTAATTTATTAATTGAAACTGGTATGCCAGGGTCAACTCTGTAAAGGAGACCAGAGCAACCCAGAGGAAACCAAGCACTCTGCTTCTATACAGAGCTTACAAGGTGGGCTGGTTACAATTTTACAACACGGGCTGGTTACACTTTATCTTGTTCATTGTTCTTTAGTTTCTATTGACTTTTCCTCCAGGTTAGGATAAGACACCTGTGACTCGCAGGAGGGGTGGGGGAGATCCTCTCTCCAAGGGATGTCTCTTGGAAAGGGCACATTCCTTGGGGATGCTCTGTAAACTCTCCTAAAAACCCTTTGTCTAAAGGATAAGGGGACTTCCTTGCTTTCTGGTAATTTTATGAAGCATCCCAGTTTGGATCAATTTCTACATTTTCAGTCTGCTGTTGGGTGGAGCCTCTCAGAATACCATTATGCTAGACTCCTGTCTGCAAGAATAACAGAGTATCATTAATAGTGTCAGGGATTGATTTTTGCCCATGGGATGAATCTCAAATTGGGCCAGTAATTGATTGGCAATTACCCCCATCTCTGCTCCATCTTTGTCGCTGCACTTCTTGTAAGCAGGACAAAGTTTGGGTAGAAGGTTTTATGGATGTGTTGTGTCCTTATTCCTCTATTGGGAGTCCTATCACAGTACAGGAAGTTGCCACTTCAGGCTGTATAGCCTCCACTGCTAGGAGTTTCAGCTAGAGTCATCCTCATGCTTACAACAATGTGGAGAAAGTGGGACACTCCTCCATTGCTCACCAGCATTGCAAACTGGTACAACAACCACTCTGAAAAATCAATCTGGAGGTTCCTCAGAAAACTGAAAATTCATCTACCTGAAGACCCAGCTATACGACTTGTAGGCACATTCCTAAAAGATGTCCCACCGTGCCAGAGGGGCACATGTTCCACCACGTTCATAGTAGCCTTATTTGTGATATTCAGAAGCTGTAAACAACCCAAATGTCCTACAACAGAAAAATGGATACAGAAAATGTGGTTCATTTGCACAATGGAATACTGATTAGCTATTAAGAACAAGGACATTAAGAGTTTTGCAGACAAATTGATGGAACTAGAAAATAACCTGAGTGAGGTAACTCAGACCCAAAATGGCATGAAAGGTATGTATTAGGCAAAACAAACAAACAAACAAATAAACACCCTCAGTTCACAACCCACAGGACTCAAGAAGGTTAACAAACTGAACCAAGTGAGGATGCCTCAATCCCACTTGGGAGGGAGAAGAAAAGAGTCATGGGGGAAGGGGTAGGGAGAAACCTGGTTGGGCTGGATGGGAGTGGGGACAGGGAGATATTGGGGGAACAAAACTGAAGCCCTGAGGGCCAGCAGAAAGAATGGTAACAGGCAACCTCTGGAAGTAGGAAGGGGGGGGGCTCTAGAATATACCAGAGACGTGAAAGTTGAGAGACTCTCAGGACTCAAAGGGAGGGACCTTGGATGAAATGTTCTACTGTGGTGAGGGAAAATTGTAGAGTTTACCTCCAGTGGAGGAACAGGATATCAAGTGGAAGGATGGGGTTGCTGTTCCACAGTCAAAAGCTCTGACCCAGAATAGTTCCTGTCTGAAGGAACTACTGCAGGGACAAAATGAAGAAGAACATGAGAGAAAGGAGGTCCAGTGACAGACACAACTGGGATCCAGCTCAAGAGGAGGAGGCCTAGGACCCGGAAACGGGTACTGATGCTGTAGTGTGCTTGCAGACAGGAGCCTAGCATGGCTGCCCTATGAGAGGCCCAACAAGCAATTGAAAAAGTCAGATGAAGATACTAGCACCCAATCAATTGATGGAAGCTGAGGACTCCTGTGGTTGAATTGGAAAAAAAGGTGGAAGAAGCTGAGGAGGAATGTGGCCTTGTGGGAAAACCAACAGTCTCAACTGACCTGGACCCCTGAGATCTCTCAGACACTGAGCAATTAGCCAAGCAGCATACACCAGCTGATATGAGCACCCCCCCCAACACATACACAGCAGAGGACTGTCTGGTCTGGACTCAGTGAGAGAGGATGCACCTAACCTTTGAGAGATGTGAGGCCATAGGGAATGGGGAGGTTTGTTGAGGTGGGTGTTGGGGATAGGGACATCCTCTTGGAGAGGGGTGAAATGGAAGAGGTATGGAATAGGGAGAGGTCAGGGAGCAGACTGGGAGGGGGGTGACATCGAGACTAAACAAAGGATTAAAGGATAAAATAAAATAAAAATAAAATTAAGTTAAAAAGACCAGAATTCATACTTATATTAGTGCATTAAATGTCTGCTGTGAAATTTTGATATGATTCATAAGCAATATGTTGGTAGGCTGAAAAGAAATCAGTATAAAAGCCTTCCAACTTTGAGCTGAGGAATTGTGGTATGTTAGAAAATTTATAATTCTGAGACAATAACATGATAACCAGAACAAGGTTAGTTTAAGTAAAAGATTGATTTTTATATTAATTCATTTTTTAAAAGTGGTGGTATGTGAACTAGATTGTTACATGCACATCGGGTAAAGTAAACATGTTATATTTAGACCAGCAGATAGCATTACATTAAGTGTTTTAGGTTTTGTAACATTTCTTTGCATATTAATTGGACATATAAAGGCAAAATAGTTTGACTGGAGTAATTAATACAAACTAGTTTGGAAAATCTGTAATATTTTATAATCTGTTCCATGTCACACTGCTAAATTTTATATATTTGACCTAATCTATTTAATTATTTATAAGCATAATTTTATTAAACAACACGAAAATGATTAAATTTAAGCATTCTGAAAGGAAAATTGGAAATGAGTCATTTCTTTCTTCATTGTAAATATTATAGTGTTGTGAAATAAACTAATTTGCTGGTATCATTTGTGGAGACAGGAATTGTCATTGGAAAATATGGTCACTTATGATATTTTGTATTATATATTTTGTAGTGACAAATTTATACATGTAAGAAACTAATAATAAAATACTTTGAGTTCTCATTAACCACAGTTCAAATAATATATTAGAAGAAAGCTAATGTATGAAATATTTAACCACAATAAAAATTTAGAATGTTAGTACAGTTATAAGCTCAACATGCAGATTTTATATTAGTAACTAAAAAATAAAATAAAATTTAAGTTTTAATAAGGACTGTGAAACAAAAATACCAAAGTGTTATCTCCTTTCAAAACCCAACTCTGCAATTCTTCTAGCAATTATAAATACCTTCATCATATTGTCAGTAGTGATAATATGTAGACTTCTTCTCTGCTAGCTTAGATATATTTAATAGGGCAAAGATTCTTTCTAAATTATATTGTTGTCTCATTGTTATCTAGAGCAATGTGTTTGCTCTAATATTATGATCAATGTATGACAGTTAAATCTGGATGGTATAATTAATGTTATATGGTCACCATAGATTTCATTAAAATAAAATGGAAGTTGAAATGACAAAAATCAAATTCTTTCAAAGGTAATTTGGACAATGATAGTATCAAATTATAAAAATGAATGTAATAAGATAGCATTCATTAATACTTATATTTTAAAGTTTCTATTATCTTAATATTTTTACCTTCCTCTCATCTCATATGGAAAGTATTAGATTGAAAAACAAACATACCTTAAGTTTTTCATTCACCTTCTCAGGAATTGGCTAGGGGACACATTCAGAACCCTAGGATTATGAAAATTTCTTTAAACTAGACATCTAATTAACAGCATATATAGACAAAAGCCTCTTGAAGCCTCTTTTATCTGAACAATAACAGAAAGTTCCAGGAAACAAATCTGCTATAAAGACCATCCTCAGAAAAAATCTATTTTCAAAACTAAATTCAAAGCAAATCTCGCCCAGAGTGTGTTCAATGACTATAATGAAAATACAATTTACTTCTATATGTATGAAGTAACATTATCACAAACTTTTATAATACTATTCATTTTTTCTTAAAGTATCTTTTAACATGTATGTATTCATATATATAAATATATGTATATATAAACTTTTATAGATGTTTGCATATATGTATAGACACATATAATATATAAATATATATCTGTGTGTACATAAATATATATATGTATGTAATAATTTAAATAATATTACTGAGATTTGTAATTCCTATAATAAGAAAATTAGTATTGTAAACAATTTAGAACCTATATTTGCTAAACCTTTTGGGGATGTCTATGATTATGAGTGTATGTATTATGTTTGTCTGTGTGCTCATTTGTAAATTCAGATGTGCAACCATGTATATGAATATCTATATCTATTTCTACCTCTATCTGTATGTGTATATGTGTATGTGTATGTGTGTGTGAGTGTGTATGTGTTGTCCAGAGTATAGGACAAATAGAACGGTCCTGCTACCAGGACTGTGGCTTCTTCCAGATGACTATCCGTAAACAGTAAGTGGGGCCACTCAGCCCCAGAGGCAACTTTTGCATGAGGGACAAACTAAAGCCTCCCTGACGGCCTAGAGATTGGTGATCCAGACAATGACAGCTGATCAGGAACTGCCACTTGGAAGACACACTTTATTGGAACTAATGGGACATCTGTGCTGTTGATTCTGTGCCTTCTCACCCACCGTCTCCAAGCAGGATGGAGGACCAAAATCAGAGGATGTGAGATTTCTTATTCTGTCTTTCTTCAGCTTAAAAAAAATGGTTGATGTATTTTTCTAAGTATATGTAATTCAGATCATTTCCCTCCTTTGCTTTCCCCTCTCCTTATATGTTTATTCCCTTCCTAATTCCTCTGTTTTCCAATTACCTTTGTCAACATCCTACCATTTCACAGTGATCCCATTCTACAGTTACTAAGTTATATTCACATGTTTTAAGGTTTGTAGCAAGTATCTATAGAGAAGGCTATCTAGTTGTTTCAGCATATGCCAAGGAGTAATAAATCTAGTGCACATGTTAGATTTAATTTTAGCTTTTTGAGAATTCTCTCTGGTTTCTAGAGTAGAGGAACCATCTTGGAATCCTACCAAAAGTGTTTTCACCGAATCATCTCTGACACTTTGTCTATTGTCTTGTTGATCTTTGACATTCTAGCTGGGCTAGATACCATCACAAAGTTGTTTTGATTTCCATTTACCTAATTACTTTGAACAGTGAAAAGTTTTAAATATAAACTTTAGCTTTAATTTTTTTGAAGCCTCTGCTCAAGTTTCTGGGCCTGTTTTCAAATGGGTCATTTGATACTTAGATTAAAAAAAAAAAAAACTTGGATAGTAATCTTCTTTAGATTTTTAGCTGTATAAACATAGCTCCCGTTTTGTGGACTTCCTGCTCAGAACATCCCTTTTCTTACATTATGTAGGGTACTGTGTATCCTTTCTTTCTTCTAGATTCAGACATTATCTTAAATAGAGAAAAAATTGAAGTGATTCTAATAAACTCAGGAATAAGACATGGATATTCACTATTCCATCCTTTTCCGATATTGCGCTCAAAGAACTAGCTGACACAAGGCAAAGGAAGAACAATGAGCGACAATAAATGATGCCAATAGAAAAACTCTTGTACTTTGCAGATCAAATTATATTATATATAAGAGATGTAAAAATTCTACTAAAATATAAATAAGATATGTGAACAATGTAGCAGAATACAGAATCCAATAGCTTTCCAATCCAATAGCTTTTCTACATACTAATGACAAACATGAACAAAGAGATTATGGATAAAATCTCATTTATAACAATTTCACAGAAAATAAACTATATAAATATAAACCTACTCCAGCAAATGGAGGACCTTGACAGTTGAGAAGACAAAGCATGCTCCTGTATTGTATAGTTACTATTTTGAAAATGAACTTTCTACCAAACTCCAATTCCATATTAAATACAGACCCCCCACTCCCACCAAATCACCATCTTATTCTTCACAAAAATTAGAAAATAAAACTATCCTAAAATTTATGTGGAATGACAAGATCCCTGAGATAACCAAAACAATACTGAGAAAAATGAATAAAGTTGAAGGGATTGCCATTCCAAATCTATTTTTTGTTAAGATTAATTAAAAACATCAAGTTTTTTATATGTAAGTGAATATATTTGAATGGAATCATTCAACCATTTATTTCTTTTCAGATTCATGTAAGCATCAAGATTACTAAGTTTATTTGAAATATTCATATTAGAAATAAAATAATTACTGCTAGGTATTTTAATGTACTTATTATCTTATAGACTTTAGTAAAGTTTTGTTTTAATCGGAGATTATTATAAATATTTGAGTGATATGAGACTATAAAATTATTATTAAATGTTTTATAATCAGTGAGAAGAGTTATAAGCCCAAACATTGACCTTAAGGATATTTGCCAGAGACATCAACTTCATGAAGAATAGCACTAAATTGTGTAGAATGATATATGTAATAATGCCATGTGAAATAGTGTAATGAGAAGATTAATCTTAACTTAGTTTTTAAAATTTTGATCTTTATAGAGCAATAAAACAACAGAGTACTACTCACATCCCAAACATCTCTACATTACTTACTTAAAATTATAAATTTGTATCTGCAGGTTTTTGTTTTTGTAAATCCATTATATTGTAATGAGTGAAAACAATTAACTTAATTATACAATTTGTTCATGGGTCCTTTATAACTTGTTCACTTAAACAAATTAAAGACTATGATAGTAAAAACTCAGTTTTTCTTTTATTTTTCTTTTCTTTTCCTCTCTTTTTTCCTTTCCCTTTCTTTCCTTTTCCTTCCTTCCTTTCCTTTTCCTCTCTCTCTCTCTATTTATTTCTCCATTTTCCTCCCTAAATAATCAGTCTTTACCATCTTCCTCATCTTTGTCAGAAGACAGCAATTTTCCTTCCTTTGTATAATTTAATGCTTATTAATATTACTGTTTTATTCATGTGAGCCACCCTGTTCCAAATTTTAGATGAAAGTAATATGAATAGAAACCCAAAGGACATTAACATAAGTAAAAAATTACTTATATATTTATCTATTTGCCTATTTAGGGATATTTGGTTTTTTTTTATACTGTATTTTGGCTAATCTTTATTGTCAAATGGCTACATCTGTAATAAACTAAAATACAAGCATCTAGACACTCTTGTGATGGATTTGTTTTTGTTTTGTTTGTTTTTTGTTTATCAAGACAGGGTTTCTATGTGCAGCCCTGGCTCTGCTGGAACTAACTCTGTAGACCAGGCTGGCCTCGAACTCAGAAATTGGCCTGCCTCTGCCTCCCAAGTACTGGGATTAAAGGCGTGCTTTTTTCGTTTGTATTTTTGTTTTGTTTTGTGATAGTTTTTTAATTAGATCATTTTATGTAGAAGACATACCACAGCTTATGATTTTATACTTTGAGTTACCTCAGAATTCTCTAGGACTTCAACATATTTTACTGCTGAGACCACTAGTCTTTTAGGCTAAACAACTACTGGATTCTCTCTTCATCTACTGTCATGATACAGTAGACTGAAAATAGCCATTGTTGGGCTGCTTAAAACATATGCAAGCTAGTCTAAGTAACCTTCTTTTAATATATTCATACTATGGGTTTCATAATTCTAGGAATTCCCAACTCATAAAACCAGATTAATAAAACATTTAATATAGTATATCACTAAAAAATGAACACTTTCGTGTTATAAAAATGAATGTTTAATTAAGCAAATTATTTAAGATTTTAAAAATAGTCCCCGTGATATATCTTATAATATACCACACAAAAGATACCACTTTAGAATAATCTTATATGTGCAAGGATTTCTGCAAAAAAAAAAAATGTTTATCACCAGCATATTAGTTAATGGTGTGCGTTAGTCAAAGCTCTCTACAGGACTTTATATAAAGGGAGATTTATTAGAGTCCTATAGAAGCTGTGATTAAAGTAGTCCAACCATGCCTATTTTCAAACCAAATGGCTGAGAAACAAGTAGCTGAGCAGTCCACAATGTCAGACGCCTCTGTATTCTCAATTTCATGCTGCAATTATTGAAGATTCCTAGAGATGTTTGGTACTGGCAGTGAAGAAAAGCAGCAGCAGCAGCAGCAGCAGCAGCAAGATAGCAAGAGGAGAGGTGATCTTGCCAGTACAATGTGAAGAAAGCAGATTACCTTTCTCGGAATTCTTTTTACCAGAGATGGTATCTATAGGTTCTGACTACGTTATGATGTGTAGTCTTCCTACTTCAGGAAAAACAAAACAAACAAACAAAACAAAACAAAACAAAACTCACAGTATGCTTAACGACTTGTCTCTTAATTGATTCCAGATCTGATCTAGTCATTTTCACAAACAGGATTCACTATCACACTGATGAATAAAAATTTCCCTTGTTATTTATTTGTTTTATTATTTTTCAGGTGACAACAATGGATGTGGGACCATGAAAAGCAGCCTGTTTTCTGGTCGACCTCGGTTTAAATCCCAGAGGTCCAGCAGATAACTCCAAAAGGGACAGAAGGAAGCTTGTCATGCTCCCAGACACCAGACTCCTGACACCAGGCTGCAGATCCACAATTCTGTGTCCATCAGTCCACATAGGGCAATGCCCCAAGCTCCTGGTATTCTGTCTGGACACCACTCCCACAGTTACCTGGCAGCAGCCAGGTATGTGCCTCCCCACAGTCACCTGGTAACAGCCAGGTAGGCCTGACCCACTATAATAGGTACTGTTTGCCCCCTTCTTCCTCTCTTCCTCTCTTACTCCCTTACTCTTGCCTCTAGCTCCCTTGCTCCTCCTCTCTCTGCATTCCCTTCCCCTACTCTTCACAAGGCCATGGCCGGCCTCTACTTCTCTACTCTCTCCCTCTTTCTGACTTTCTCTGCCTCTACTCCATGACAATAAACACCTTAAAATCATGGACTGTCTCTTCTCATCAGGACCATCATGCTGGAGCAATGGAGCAGGTCTTTCTCTAAAAAGCTACATGAGTAATCTTCAGCAGGAAGCCTCTCTGTGTTGCCAGACATGGCTTCCACTAAGCCAAGCAACCACTGGAGCAAATCAAAGACTTTCCTCCCTTCGGGAACCAGTCAAAGTTCTCTCCTCTTGCCCTTTTCCCTTGGGCCCCAGGCAAGAGCCTGCCCTCAGGCCCTACTCCCTTCTCAGCTCTTCCTCAGCATTCAGCTGTATCTGTGGTGCCCAAGAGCCTGAGAACCTGTCATCCTCAGCCTTTGTACAGGCCTGGGGACCATGAGACAATTTTGGCAGAACTGTGGGGACCTCAGGTTGTGCATCCCTTCCTTGTGGGATGCTGCAAGCTTTTCAGAGCTTGATGCGCTCCTGGAGGTGGTGTCGGGTGCTCGTGGTCAAACTTAAAGCATCCAGCCTCGCCCAGCAGCCCAAGCCCTGGGCCAGCCAGACACAGGAACCCATTTTTTAACCCACAAGTGGGAATGAAATGTTGGGTACTGTCACATGTTTCATTTACAGTGCTGATTAATCATAAAATTACAGTATAGGCATTTAATTTCTACTATATTATTATTGGATGCTGCAGATCAACACTAGCAGAGATTGTGGTGCTCAGAGTAGGCTACATTTTCTGATAGTGCCACTCCCTGTGAGCCTATGGGAGGAATTTCCTTTCAAACCTCCACAGATAAAGATATGTTGGAGGAGTCTTATGAGATTCTGGACATTGAGCCCTCAGATCCTGAAGGTTTTATCTCAGCTGAGAATGCAGTCCCCCTTCTTCTTTTTTTTTATTTTTTTGTAAAGGATGCATTCCTTCCTCTACTCCCTGGAATGTTGCCTTTTCTACATTTTAAAGAATTAATCTTTCTCTGTTGCTGAACTGGGAATGATATTTCCTGGAAAAGATGCCAAAAAGACAATACTGATATTTCTCAAACCCCACCAACAGTTGCCTTTAAACATATAATCAGACTTAATAGGCTAAGCAGGCTCCTAAAGAGGAGTCCACGAGGAGGTAGGCTATACCACTAAAGTGCTTTGAGTTTGTGAATTCGTTTAACCAGAAATCTGGGGAATATAGGTAAAAATAGATTTTTAAGAGTATGAAATGATCATGAAAAGGATATAAAACTGGATCAGGCTGAATTTATCAATATGTACTCACTGAATAAAATTTTAAGTTTAATATGAAAGCTCATACTCATACTGTTAGAAACTTAAAAAAAAATAACTGAAGGATTAAAATTCACTGTAGAATTTCCACAAATTGATTAAGAGATCTTCTATTTAAAGACAAGTAGATTAAAGATAGTTAAGGACAAACTATTATATCCTATGTTGATTATAATCTAAATTTTGGTATGGCTATATTCATATAAGTCCTAATGGACCTTGTGTAAAATGATTGAACCCATAAAATAACATTAGGTGCTGACAGAAGACTACTGACACCAAGAAGATAAAACAAACAAGGAGAGGTTTGGTGGGAGGAAAGAGAATTTAGAAATGATATAATCATAATCTCAAAAAAGAAAAACAAAGGACTATAAAAATGAAGAGATAATCTTACTTACATATAAATATGAAAGACCAATAAAATATTAATTTAAGAGCTCAAACTGAAAACATACATACAGGGTATTGTGTTGTATTAGTAGTTACAGATACCATAAACCAAATTATTCTAAAATGGCTATAAAGATAAGACAGAAGATCTATGGTAAAATCAATTAGTTGAAAATAATATTAGCCAGTTTAAACCCATGGATAAGGGTAAAATGCTATTTAGAAATTGCAGAATGCCCAATTCACACTTTAGGCTATTAAAAATTATCAATGCATTTGTCAAGAGTGGAGTCACATAGACTATTTTCTGCATGCATAATAAATAAATGAATACTAGTAAAAGTCAAATGATAAGTAACAGAAAATGAATAATTACATAAAGATAAAGCTATTAGCTCAACTACCAGATGGAAGAAATAAAACTGTGTAATATTATAAACTGATTAAAAATAAAATCAGAATATATAAAAGTTCATAGGTTTTAAAATTATTGAAACAAAATGATTCAGAATATTTTACCTTTCCCACTACCCATTCGTTTGATCCATGGTAACTTGATTTTTTCCTTCTTTCTATTCATCTTCCTGCTGTCCTCTATGATGATCAAATTTAATCTTATCATTCTGCAGTTACTTTTGGATTAGTATTTATATCCAAATATTTAGAGCAAGAAGCCTCAGATGAGATAGAATATGTGGCCTTGGTTATTCTCGGTATATTATTCTCTAGTTTCATCCACTTACCTCTAATATCATGATTTAACTTTTCTTCACAATAGAATAATATTATATAGGATATATCAGCCTTATTTTTTCTATATATACATTAGTTAATGTGACTGAGGTTCTTTCTATTACTAACTATGATGAATACATCTATAATGCTGATGTCAGACTATCTATGGAGTAGGATGTTGAGTCCTTTGGACATATACCAAGGAATGATGTAAGTGGACCATGAGAATTCTCTACACTGATTTCCAGAGTTGCTTCACCAGTTTGCTATTCTACCCAAGGGTTCCCTTTTATTCACATTCCCTCCAACATCTGTTTTTGGTTGTTTTGCTGATATTTTCTAGTATGATTGGGGTAAAAGTGTTGTTTTTATTTGCATTTCACAAATTTCAAAAACTGCATGGTATTGGCATAGTGACAGGCAGGTAGATCAATGGAACCGAATTGAAGACCCAGTAATGAATCCATGTACCTATGGTTACTTAATCTTTGACAAAGGAGCTAAAGCCATACAGTGGAAAAAAGACAGCATTTTCAACAAATGGTGCTGGCTCAACTGTCAGCATGTAGAAAAATGCAAATTGATTTATTCCTATCTCCTTGTACAAAGCTCAAGTCCAAGTGGATCAAGGACCTCCACATAAAATCAGATACACTGAAACTAATAGAAGAGAAAGTGGGGAAGAACCTCGAGCAAATAGGCACAGGAGAAAATTTCTTGAACAGAACCTCAATAGCTTATGCTCTAAGATCAAGAATTGACAAATGGGACCTCATACAGTTGCAAAGCTTTTGTAAGAAAAAAGACACTGTCAATAGAACAAAATGGCAACCAGCAAATTGGGAAAAGATCTTTACCAATCCTGTATCTGATAGAGGGCTAACATCCAATGTATACAAAGAACTCAAGAAGTTAGACTCCAGAGAAACAAATAACCCTGTTAAAAATGGGGTACAGAGCTAAACAAATAATTCTCAACTGATGAATATTGAATGGCTGAGAAACACATAAAAAATGTTCAACATCTTTAATCATCAGGGAAATGCAAATAAAATCAACCCTGAGATTCCACCTCACACCAGTCAGATTGGCTAGGATAAAATACTCAGATGACAGCAGATGCTGGAGAGGTTGTGGAGAAAGAGGAACACTACTTCATTGCTGGTGGGATTGCAAGC
>NC_045030.1:48760556-48764040 GCF_008632895.1 Mastomys coucha | reverse complement strand
CTCTCTCTCTCTCCTTCTCTCTCTCTTTCCCTCTCTCTTGCTCTCATTCCTCTTCTCTCTTTAAATTTTATTCTCATTCCATTTAGAATAATCATAGACATCATAAAATAAGGAAATAATGGATCATGAGGATGTTTTCAAGGAAGAAAGAGAAAAAACATCATATGAATGGGTCAAAAAAATAATGGAATGGGAATGGCAAAATAGTGGAAGGCATTGGGAATTCATATAAGACTTGTGAATACAGTGTGGGTAGGTACTAATACTCAAGACTTTTCAAATATTCATGTCAGAATCTAGTACAGTGAAGGCTTCAAAATGCAGGTTTAATTCACTCATTTTCAGCACTATTCTTTTTTTGTTTGTTTGTTTACTTTACATCCCAATATTAGCTCCCCCTCACTTCCCAGTACCCCTTCATGTAGAACTTCCACAGTTTCTCTAGACCTTTCTCATTTGAGAAACGGAAGACCCCTCTAGTTAATAACACCCCCCAACCCTTGGCTCATCAGGTCCCTGCCAGACTAGGCACATCCTCTCCAACTGAGGTCAGATAAGGCAGTTTATTTAGGAGAACATGCTTCATAAGTAGGAAGGAGACAGATTCAGAGAAAGCTCCCACTCCTGTTGTTGGGGACCATGCTGCTCATCTGCTACATGTGTGCAGAGGGCGTAGGTCCAGCCCATGCTCACTTTTTGGTTGGTAACTTAGTATCGGGAGCCCCCAAGCATCCAGGTTAATTGACTCTGTTGGTCTTCCTGTAGAGTCCCTGTTCTCCTAAAATCTCTCAATCCTTCTGCCAACTATTCCATAGGACACCCTGATTTCCATCAAACATTTGACTGTGGGTCTCTGCATCTTTTCCACTGGCTTCTGGGCAAAGCCTCTCTGAAGACAGTCCTTTTAGGTTCCAGTCAACAACTACAACAGAGTATCATTAATAATGTCAGGGATTGATTCTTGACTGTGGGATGGGTCTCAACTTGGGGCAGTCATTTGTTTGCCATTCCCTCTATCTCTGCTCTATCTTTGTCCCTGCACATCTTGTCGTCAGGACACCTTTTGGGTCTAAGATTTTACGGGTAGGTTATTGTTCTTATCTTTCCACTGGGAACCCTGCCTGGCTACAATAAGTACCATTAAAAACAGGGACATAATGAATTTTGCAGGCAAACAGATGGAGCCAGAATATATCCTGAGTGAGGTAACCCAAGGCAAAAAGGACATGCATGGTATGTGTATTCACTTATAAGTAAATATTAGCCATAACGTACAGGATAACCACACTATAATCAACATATTCAAAATGCCATATAAAAAGGAAAGCACAAGGGAAGATGGTTGAAACTTTCTCAGAAAGTGAAATTAAATAGATATTAGAGGTCGATGGAAAGAGAGAACTGGATGGCAGAGGGGTGGAGAGGGTAGCAGGGGTTCAGTTGTAGGGGGAACAGTAGAGAGAGAAGGGAAATCCATGATCGGTAGTGGTAGGTGACAATCACTAGGATGTGCTAGAGACCTGGGATTTGGTGGTCAAGGGCTCTATGAGGGTGACTTTAGCTGAGAGTGTTGGCAATGGGAGAATCTGGATCTGGAAGTGTTATTCTTTTTAGTGAAAAAGTATGTGGGTGCTGTATAGTAACTGTTGTGACTTGCCATTGCTCATGTGAACTGCTAAATACTTTGAGTAACCATTGCTGAAAAATCTTCAAATTGATTCAGCATTCCTTATTCATGCTATTACAGTGCAAAGGGACTATGCTACATGTTGTGGATAGCCTTGGTACTGTTTGCATTTTTATGTTAATTCCGCTTTTCCAGGAGGGGTTGTCTTGAATGAGGAAAGAGTCACATACTCAGGTAACTTCTTGTGAACCTTCCTCTAATGAATAAAGTGACAATCATTGGGCAAGTAGGTACAACATCCATATTAGACAGAGAAAGAGAAGAGTCAGGAGAGGGTTATGAGGTTTTGGACAGGGACAGTAGGAGGAAAAGATGTAGCTACTAGTGATCCCTGGTTTAGATGGCAAATCAGCCAGGATTCACCACTAGTGGATTTAGATTTAATATGGCTTACAAGATTATGATTCTAGTTGTTGCACCCAGCCATTGAGTTACCATTGATTCTGAACTAGGTTTGTCTGGTGTTTTCCTTCACACAGTGGCTCAACTGGGTTCCAGAAAGAAAGGTACAGTAGCAAAGTGTGGGTTTGCCAGAAGTACACCTCAGAAGGCTATGGGATTTTGAAGCTTAAGGTGGATGTAGTAGTGATCTGCCAGTGAGCTTATCGAGCTGGGTGGAGATATTTTGGAGCACTAAGTCAGTCTCCACAAGATGAGAACAGGCCTGCCATGCCTGCTAGTGTCTGTTCAGCCAGCCCACTGGGGACAGCCAGCTAGCATAGCATGAATTGCACTTTTTAATATATCCTGCAACAGCCACACTCACATATATAACTGTTTTCAAGATGTCAGGTGCACATAGAAACTCATAGCAGTTGTAACATCATGCACAAGATGTAACCTTATGCATAAGATGTAGCTTATGTAAACTCAAGCTAGCCCAAAGCTCACTCTAGAAAAGGGAAAGTCTCATCGCTCATTAAGGAGGTACTGGCAATTGATAACTGCTGAGAGAGGGAAGTCAGTTTTCTTTATGGATATAAATTCTGGTATATCAACCACAAGTCACTTGAAGGCTACAACAAGGAGAATTACAGAAACACAAATTGAATGAATAGGAAAAACAACAGGAGAGAAGTCATGAACTTGATTGGAATAGATCTTGGAAGAGTTGGTGGAAGGATTTATCATGATCAAAAGTCATTGTAGGATAATAACAAGGGATTAATACCATAAAATAAAAATAAATATAGTAATAAATAAAAGTGCAAAAGATAGATGGATGATAGTCAGACAAAAGATAAATTGACTTGCAGACATGCACACAGACAAGACTATATATACAAGTATTTTGTTTAACTAAAATAATGCCTGCTGTATTAGTCAGGGTTTCTATTCCTGCACAAACATCATGACCAAGAAGCAAGTTGTGAGGAAAGGGCTTATTCAGCTTTCTTCCACATTGTTGTTGATAACCAAAGGATCATGATCTTCTGGATTCCTCCAAGGGCTTGGGTCACTTCTCCAGCTCTGCCCTTTGTAGCACACACCTTCTAGTCTCCAGATGCCTGTACTCCACTGCTGCTGCTGTTCTTGGTGGTCACTCATGGTACTGGCATCTCTAAAACACTGTCTTCCACTGTAACTAGGCCTCACCAATAGCCTCTCATAGGCTCTCTTCATAGTGCCAACCCTCAACTCCTTTGCATGACCCCTTCAGTCCTGTTTGTAATAAATTGCAAACAGAGGCTGCCCCTTCACCAATGGCCTTCCATGGCCTCTCACTGTTCCGAGCCTCAGCTGCTCTTCATGACCCCTTCATGCCTTCAAAACCAGTACTACCTGGGTGACTCTTAC
>NC_045030.1:48741676-48759779 GCF_008632895.1 Mastomys coucha | reverse complement strand
TGAAGCTCCCTTCTCTGTGATAACTCCAGACTGTGTCAAGTTGACACACAAAACCAGCCAGTACACCTGCTATTCCAATTCATATGTATATATGAATTGAATATATATATTTATCCTAGTAGTTATTTTAAAAATATTACAAGAGACTGTTTTTCACTCATTTTACCTCATGGTGCAATAAAAATAATGATTTGTAGGGCAGTGGTCTGTTTAGGTAACCTAGGCCCAGTCAAATAATAGGTCTAAACCCCAGTGACCCAGTTGGCAATATCCTTGCCAGCAAGGGACAGAAGTTGTTCGACCAGAATTCCTGAGTCTTTGGCCCCTGTTTCAATTACAACCTCTCACAGCTGCCCCCACAGGAAATGTGTGTTCTATCAGGTAGACAATGCCCCATGCTCCTAGCATTCTAGCTGGACCCTACTCCCAGTCATCTGACCACAGCCAGGCATGGTCCTCCCCATAGATAGCCATGTCTCACACAATATAAGGGGCAGTTCGCCCCCTCCTCTCTCTTGCTCTTCGTCCCTTCTCCTGCCCTCTTTCCTCTCTTGCCTTCTTCCTCTCTCTCTCTTGCTCTTTGTTCTCTTCTCTTACCTTCTTGCTCTCTTGCTTCCTTTCTTTCTCTCTCTCTCTTTTTCTTCTCCTTTCCTTCTTCTCCTTTCTTTCTCCCTACATGACTGGCCTATTTTCTCTTTCCTATAATAAAATATCTCACTTATGCATTGCCTCCCTTTTAATTAACTAAGGTGCCATGCAGTCCCAGGCCCCAGAAGCAGAGAGCTCCAGACAGCAGCAGAGAGACTCCAGGCACCAGCAGAGAAGCACTGGCCCACGATGATTTATTTTTCTCTTTCGAGTAATTGATGGTGTTATCCTTCTTTATTTTAACCACTGAGTGAGTAAAAACCAAAGTTGTATACTATTAATTCAATTTTAATTTTACTATTCAATGATGATATTAAGATTCCCTCAAACTTTATAAAGGCCGTTTGATTTTATACTTATTGAAACTGGGTATCCTTTATGTACATATTCTTATTTGATGAGATTTTATCCTACTAAATACAACTTTTGCCATTTTAATTAAATTACACTTGCATTTGTGAATATTAGGAACTATTTGGGGTACATTTATATTTTTACTAATGTTGATTTGAAATTCAAATTTAATTGTAATTTTTGCAATTATTCTATAAAGAATAGTTTCTCATATAATTTTATTTATTATGTGCTTTGTCAAGCAATTAGGTAATTGAAATCATTAATTACTTTAATGGCTTCTATAGTCCTTAAAAATTATATTCATTTCTCAAGTAATGGAGAAATTCTAATGCTCTTATATATAACAATTTTAGTACTTTGCTTGTTACAGTTACATGTATTCTTCATCAAAGTTACTTTAAAATGGTTGTTTTATAGTTCTCTGAGAGCTTTGTACAACATGTTTTTTGTACAACCCTGCTTCCCTAACTACTCACAAATGCACCACATTCCCTACCTACTCACCTTTGTATTTTCTTTTTATTTAATGTATAAATCTAGTTTGTGATGTCCAGAGAATCTTGGATGTGTAGCTTTTTATGGAAATTCAGTGACCTACCAAGGATTATATCTTTAAAGAAAATGATTCTCCCTCTACTAGATGAAGAGGATTGCCAAAGTTTCCTCAGCTATGTATAGGACTTTGTGCCCACTTCCCATTGTCGAATAGGAAATTTGTATTGTTCTTATATAGAGATACTTTCATAGACCTTCACTAAAATATGGGGTGATAACTCAAAAAAATATTTTCCTTTGTTCTTGATGTTTATTTAATTATTTTTTAAATAAATAATGGATTAAGCAATAGACATTTATTATTCCCCAGTTTGGGAAGTTGGAATACTGAGATCAGCTGTCAATGGTGTTATACCCTTAAGAATACTTTGCGATATCACTGGTTTTGTGCCTCTTTTCTAGCATCTGGTAGTTTGCTAACAATTTTTGTTATCCCTTAGCATGTAAAATCATCAACCTGAGTTGATAAGTATAGCTTACCATGAAAACGTACTTAAAGCCAAGTTTAATGATCTGAATTGTATTGCTAAGACATATAGTATTGGAGAGAACCGAGTCCTATGTCCTCTACTTATAAACATGCCGTGCATTGCCCCCCAAACAAAACAATTAAATGTAGAAAAGATGAAGTTATCATCACCTATTAATATTATCAAAATTATACAATTTTTTATTGAAAGCATGGAAAATGACTTAATTTCTTTAGCCCAAGTTCCTGAAACAGCATATAAACATTTGAAACATTTTCAAATGCCTTAAAGCTATATGAGTCAAATAATAAATAATTTGCTTATGTAGATGTATTTCTAAATTCATGACATAATCTATTCTTATATCCAAACTTAGTCACTTGAATTTAATATTTTCTATTAATTTTGTCATGACTCAATATGTATGATATACTTAATTGGTCACTACGCAAAAATTATACTGTTTAAGAAACTATATTGCTCAGGAGTGATATAGCTGGGTTTTGAGGTAGAACTATTAAAATGACATGCATGTCATGTACTCACTAATAAGTAGACATTAAAATTAATTAATTTATTAATTAAAAAATTAAGTAAATAAATAAATAAATAAATGTACATCATACCCAAGATACAGTACAAAGAGCTCAAAAGGGTCAATAAGCAGAAATGCCCAAGTGGGGACTCCTCAGTACCACTTGAGAGGGAGAAGAAAGCAATCATAAGTGGGGAGGGAGGGAGGGACCTGGGAGGGAAAGTGGACAGGAGGTGGGTAGGGAGAGGGGAACCTGATCTAGAATTAGGTGAGGAAAAAGAACTGAAGCCCTGAGGGCCAGCAAAAAGAAAGGAAACAGGCAACCTCAGTAGGTAGGAGTTTGGGGCAGCCCTCCAGAATGTAACAGAGACCTGGGAGGTGAGAGACTCTCAAGACTCAAAGGGAGGGACCTTAGATGAAATGCCCTACAGTGCGTAACAGGAAATTGTAGAGCCCTCCTCCAGCAGAAAGATAGAGCATCTAATGAGGGATGGGGTTGCCATCCCTCAGTCAAAAACTTTGACCCATAATTGTTCCTGTCTAAAAGAACGGCAGGGACAAAAATTGAGAAGAGCCTGAAGAAAAGGAGGTCCAGTGACAGGTCCAAAGTGAGATCCAGCTCAAGGGGAGGTCCCAAGGCCTGACACTATTGCTGAGGCTATGGAGCACTCACAAAAAGGGAACTAACATGACTGCCCTCTGAAAGACCCAACAAGCAGCTGAAAGAATCAGATACAGATATTTGCACCCAACCAATGGGACAGAAGCAGCTGACCCTTCTTGTTGAATTAGGGAAGGCTGAAGGAAGCTGAGAAGGGCAAACCTGTAAGAGGACCAGCAGTCTCAATTAATCTGGACACCTGAAATCTCTCAAACACTGGACCACCAAATAGACAGCATACATCAGCTGATAAGTGGCTTCTAACACACATAGAGTAGAGGACTTCCAGCTCTGTGTTCATTCAGAGATCATCCATCTAACCCTCAAGAAACTTGAGGGCCCAGGAAGTTTAGAGGTCAGGTGGGGTGGGGACATCCACCTGGAGACAGGGGTTTGGGGAGGAGGTATGGGATGTGGAACAGTTGGAGGGTAGATGGGGGAGGGGAATAAAATATAGAGTTTAAATTAATTAATTAATTAATTAATTAAAATCACAAAAAAGATTTTAAAAATGCTACTAGGTCATATATCATTTCTAATTTTACTTTTGGGGAAAATCAGTTTTAATTTTCTTTTTTTTTCTTTGAGTCAGGGTTACTCTGTGTAGCCCTGTCTGTCCTGAAACTCACTCTGAGTCTTTGACTCCTTTTTCAGTCACAACCTCTCACAGCTGCCCCAGCAGGAGATGTGTGCTCTATCAGGTAGACAATGCCCCAAGTCACAAGCAGTCTAGCTGGACTCTGTCCCCAGTCATTTGAGAGCCTCAGCCATCAGCAGAAGAGAGACTCAGGTATCAGCAGCAGAGAGCCCCAGGCCTCAGCAGAGAGACCACAGGCCCACACAATTATGAGTTCAATTATCTGATTTCAAACAGTTAACTAGGTGCACTTCAGACTTAAGGATCAGTGCAACTGGGAGCAGGCCGTGTGCATCTGAGTTCAGGTCCATTCAAGTCAGTTGAAGCAGTTGAGTTCAGTGAGTCAGTGCAATAAAGTGGAGTTCAGTTAGTTGAGGCACTTGAGTTCAGTGAGTTAGTGCAGTGGAATTGAGTCCAGTCAGTTGAAGCAGTTAAATTCAGTTAGTCAGTTCAGTGGGGTTGAGTTCATGCAATTCAGTTCTGGTCAGCAGAGAGAGTTGAAGCCAGAACATGAGAATGAGCCTAAAGTGAATAACTAAATTACTTAATATATAAAAGAACTAAAGAAAGAAGATGATAAAGAAAAAGGGAGGAAAGGGATAGAAGAATAATTGTAAATAACAATTATAATCTCAAAAATAAACAAAACCAAAATTTTAAAGATTAACCCTCAAAAAAGCAAACATACAAAAATTGTATTAGTCATATCTACAATTCATTTTTAATTTTTATTAGTTGACAATTTTATATTATGTATTTTGATAATAGTTACTAATTTTTCTCAAATCTTCCCACAGTCTCAACTATTTTCATACCCATCCAACTTTGTATACTATCATTTAAAACCTCTGAAGTACAATTTGTACTGCCGCCAACAATTTCAGTGAAGTGTCTTGACCTACCAGTGACTGTACTCTTTTTTTAAATTAATCATTTTATTCATTTACATTTCAAATGATATCCCCCTTCCCAGTTATCCCTCCATAAACCCTGCATTCCATCCCTCTCACCCCCTTCCCCTTTGCTTCTATGAGGATGATCCTCCCTCACTGCTCAAGCATCCCCCTATTCTGGGACATTGAGCCTCCAAAGGACCAAGGACCTCCTCTCCCAATGATGTCACATAAGGCCATCTTCTGCTACATATGTATATGGAGCCACGGGTCCCTCCATTTGTACTCTTTGGTTGGTGGTTTAGTCCTGGGATCTCTGGGTGGTACAGTTAGTTTGATATTGTTCTTCCTATGGGGTTGCAATCCCCTTCCATTCCTTCAGTCCTTCCCCTAGCTCTTCCATTGCGGTCCTCATGCTCAGTCTGATGATTGGCTGTATCTGTACTTGTATTCCTCAGGTTCAGGGAATAGATATATCAGGCTCCTGTCAGCAAGCACTTCTTGGCATCAGCAATAGTGTGGGAGTTTGGTGTCTGCAGATGAAACGGATCCCTAGGTTGGGTGGTCTCTGGATGGACTTCATTCAGTCTCTTTGCCATTTTTTTTCCTGTCCAAAAAGAGAAAAAAAATGTAACAGTGACTATACTCTTAAGGAAAATTGATTCCTGGAAATGATTAACTGCCAATAACTACTCAGGAAGGTCTAGAAATCGGTACTTGTCTTACGTCCCCCAAATCCTCTCTCTGGTATTTTGTTTGACTTGAGTTTGTACAACTCTTCTGCATGTTATCACAATCTCTGAGTTCATATCCATAACTATATTGGTATCCAAAAGGCACTGCCTTCTTGCAATAATTCAAGACTTTTGAGTTACTTGTCTTAGATTTGTTGGTCACACAGGTCCCACAAATACCAAAAAACATTACCCTATAGTTTACCCTTCAAAACTTGATGTAAAGACTGTGTTGCTGAAAACACCATTTACTTGAGTTATAGAATGTAGAGAAATCAACTTGACACTTGCAGGGAAACTTTATCTCTACTGCCCAACAATCACAGTAATCAAAGATGCTATGCACGCTGACAGAGGATAAAGGTAACCATTAATCAAAACCAAACGTGTACTTTCCAAGCTACAATAACTACTGGTTAGACATTGTCACCCATGCACATCATGGTATGAATATTATGGAAAGAAACATCTGCCTTCTATTTGAATTTAAATTCTGCCCCAGAAGATGAAATCATTACCCAGTACCATAACCAGACCAAATATTTATCCCTATACAACTCATAGGTCCTAGGGGAGAACATATTGCTATTCGTCTAAATTAACACAGTATTAAATAGACTCCTAATGACTTATTGCCATACCCACAAATTAATGCTTACTCAACCATTATCAGTGAAGTTTCTATTTACAGTAGATTAAGATTAATACATAAAAAATACTGGTCAGGGTGCCATGAACAAGGGGCTCTGAATTGTATCCATAATTCTTAAATGATTTATGAAAAGTTTGGGAAAAGCTAGGAACACCTATTCCCTGTTCATAACTGTCTAAGGAAAGATTTACTTTTTATTCATATTTTATTTTTAATATTGTGTATATAGTTGCATCTGTACATAGTTCTGTAAATATGAGTGTAGTTGATAATGAAAAGGTATCAAATGTCATAAAGTTAGAATTATAGATGTTGTGACCTACCCAATATGAGAACCTGCAGCTTACCTCTAGCTCTTCAGGAAAGCATCTAGAATTCTTAACTGCTGAGCCAATCTCTGGTCCCCAAGACTATTTCTTGATGTGAATCTCATTAAAAACCTCACAATATGTTCAGATGCATCAAACCTATTTTATAACACCAAAGAGAAATTGTATTTATTTTGTGACAATATGTCAGGTGAGGAAACATGAATATATGTTCAAGCAACTCAGGAACTTTTTATAAAGACACTAGACAGTTATGTCAAAGTAGAAACAGATGATTTATTTGGGGACAGTTCAATGCACTTCGATGTTCACTGCCAGAATCCAGAGCTTTGCAAGTCATTTTGAATTTCTTTAGATAGATATAGACAGAAGGAAGATAGCTATATGTTTTTCTGTTCTTTCCTTGATAGTTTCTGCTCTTTCTGAACTGTAGAAAGAGACAGCCTTCTTGAGCTTTGGGAACATTGTCACTGGAGTACACATTTAATGATTGATTTTTATGTATGCTGATGCGTATAAAATCATGTAATACATACTGACTCAGATTTTTTTCTCTTAGGTTTCCAAGGGGAATGAAGACAATAAACATTTCATTCACTGGTACTGAAATGAAAAAATAAAAAGAAGAAAAACTGTACATTGAAAAATAAATGAAGAAAGATGAATATAAAATTAGCATTAAATATAGGCAATAGTGACCAAAAAAAAATATAGCTCAGTCATGTTGCCATGAGCAATGCTGATGAAATTGTGTCAAGAAAAAAAGATGTTATAGTAGAAAGAGACTATTTGTAAGAAGAAGGAGAAAATCAATGTAAATTGAAGGACAAGGCAGGTTAATGGGGTAAATATCAAATTTGGCCATATATATGTATGCAAACATAACATAATGTATTATGTGCAGTTAGTATCTAATAAAATAGAATCATCATTACACAATAATTGAAAATATAGCACCAGTTCAAAGTGAAACATTTCATACAATTTCTTACTATTGTAAATTATTTTGAATATTTTAAATAAGGCTTCATTTTTTTTAAAATGTGTTTTCCACTTATGTTGTTGTCTGCTTTTAAAAAAATTCAGAGGGATTGTAAAAAATACACTATAAATGTATTTTTCCATGACATGAGTACTCATTATTAATATGTTGTCTTTATGTGAAGTTATGTAAATTACTATTGTTTTCTTACTGTATTAGTCTAATTAAATAGCAATTGTTTAGGTTAAAAAAACAGTAAATTATATTCAACCCATTTCTCAAGACTCTAATAATCTTTGTACAATACTGCTAGACTCAACTTTCACAAGCTCATCATGTTCACAGGCTAATCAATCCTTTGTTCTTTCCTTTATTCCTTCCTTCCTTCCTTCTAACCTTCCTTCCTTCCTTCTTTACTTCCTTCCTTGCTCTATCTATTGACTTCAAAAATCAGTGCAAAGCCTACACCTTGGCTGTTCCATATAGACTTGAATATAAAAAATGCTTAGTGTGCTCATATTCTATTGGCAGAGATGGACAAGAAAATGAGATTTTCAGACATAAAACTCATGAGATCATTGGACTGTAAAGTGAAATTGAAAAATCATCTTGACAGGTAAATGTCTCTGAAAAGAACATTTAATAACATAACAAGGGGGAGAAAAAGTTTTAAAAGAATATTCAGAGAGGAGGGAAGAAAACTAGAGCAAAATAAGATTTAAGAACACATTTTCATTATCCTGAGAAAAAGTGATAAGATAAACAACAAAAATGCCTTATTCCTTGCACATATGAACAAGTCATATGTGTATGTACATGTATATATACACATAAAACATATACATAAACATGCATTTACATAATCATATGCATATACATAAACACACATATCTATATACATATACAGATTTATATTCTGATGTTTTTTACCTTCATGTTTTCTCTCTCTCTCTCTCTCTCTGTGTGTATGTGTATGTGTGTGTGTATGTGTGTGTGTGTATGAGATGTGTGTGTGTGTGTGTGTGTGTGTGTGGTTTAAGTTTGTGTAAGGTGTCTGTGTGTGTATGTATGTGTTTCAGAAGAGATTGAGATAAAATATTTGTATGCCTGAGGAGAAATCTAGAGGACATATCTTTAATGCAAATCTGGAATATATAGTGAAATCCTGTTTTAAATATATTAAGACAAATTATCCACAGATAATAATGTCAAATCCACAAGACAAAATAAATTTTACTTTTGTGAGCAAGCTTGACAAACATTTTATGTGAAATATTAGCATATTTTCCTCAAGGAGGTTTATGTTACACATGTACACACATACACAAATAAACATAAAGTCATATATTCTGAACATTTTCTTACAACCATTCTAGCCCAGTTTCTCAAGAAGCATTTCACAGTTATTTTCCTCCACTTCTGCTGATTGCATCATGGCAATTCTTACTACTTTAATTACTTTGTTAACTTATATTTGTTGTACACAGATACAGTGAAATCCATTGGAAAAGCTACACCTATCCTATCCAAATTTAAGGCACACTTCTAGGCCTGTATCATATATAAATATTTCCTCAATACTCCTACATTCCTTTCTTCCCCTTCTATATAACTTTGTGGATTGTATTATTTATCATATGTTACAAGTCAAAATATTGATGTACTATAGTTTTCTTTTATATTCTGTTCTTTTCCTTAAACTATTTTATAAGTTGTGTTAATATTATTTTTTGCTTGATTCTGAAGTACATATTACTTTGGTGAGCAGTATTATATTTGAAAATTGTAGTCAAGTATGCCTGACTAATACGTCTCTATTAAGAACTCTTAAGCATTTAGTATTAATTATTCAAAATACTATAGGGAAATTAATTATTAGAGTCAAAAATTAATTGTAAAATTTTCTCAAGAAACACTATTTGATGGGCCAGTTTTCTGACTTGGGCCTTATGCAGTGCCTAGTACCCATATTCTACAATAGTTTGGCAGAAATTTAGACGTTTTATTTTTAGAAAAGAGAGTGTTTGATACATTTCATTTCCTTTAAGATTTTATTTTTATTCCTTAAGAATATAAATGCGGGTATGCACACTCAGTCATTAGACTGATCCTGGGAACCCCAGTGGAAGAGCTAGGGGAAGGACTGAAGGAACTGAAGGGGATTGCAACCCCATAAGACGAACAATATCAGCCAGTCAGAGCCCCTTATCCAAAGCTCCCAGGGACTAAACCACCAACCAACATGAAGTGTACACATGGCTTCAGATACATATGTAGCAGAGGATGGCCTTATCTAGCATCAATGGGAGGGGAGGCCCTTAGTCCCACGGAGGTTTTTTGCTCCAGCGAAGGGGGATGCTAGAGTGGTGAGGCAGGAGTGGGTAGGTGGGTGGAGAAGCACCCTCACAGAGGCAAAGGGAAAGGGGATGGGGTGGGAAGATAGGATGGTGGGGGTTATGTAGGGGTAATCAGGAAGTGGAAAATCATTTGAGATGTAAATGAATAAAATAATTAATAATAAATAAATATAATTCTCAAAAAGTGTAAATTTAAAGAAAGAATATTAATCAATATAAGCAAAACCCATATGAATTCACAGAGATCAAGCCAGCATGCATAGGGCCTGCACAAGTCTGCACTATGATTTCTAGGTTTATATTATAGCTTCTAGTTTAGATTTTGGTTTTCTTTTATTTTGTTTTTTTTTTCTTTTGATTTTTAATGGGACTCCCAAATATGTGAGCAAGTGAATCTCTAATTCTTCTCTCTTGAGCTCTTTTCCTTTTGCTGGTGTGTCTTATCAAACTTCAACGAAAGTTTTTATCTTTTTATATTTTATTTTGTTATATTTTTAAAAATTTATGAAGAAATAAATGAATAATAACTTTGCCACTGTGGTACATGTTAACAAATTAACTGTCATTTTTACCTACTGAGAAAGAGGAAACCTGTTTTCTCCAACAGTGTGACACTGAGTATATCAACACATATAAAACTGACCTCATGTTCTGGAGTAGTTGACCAACATATTATGGGAGCCATTTTTTTTGTGTATGAACTTTTATTTAGTTGCAGTTTGATGGAGATTGTGAGTAATGGCTCTTTTTCTTGGTTTTATGACAAAATTTTGAAAAAAAATATATTAAGGATAAGTGATAGGGAATGGAAGATGATCAGGAAGGACATGGAGGAGGTGAAGAATATGATCAAAATATATTTAAATATGTTTAAATAATAAGATATAACAAAAATAAATTTAATATTATATGATTCTGAAATATCCTTGTACTAATCTTTTGACTTATTGCTATAAAAGAAAGTTTGCTGGAATATGCAGTAAAAGAAGACAAACCTAGTTATAAGGAATTAGAGAATGTATCACCATTATGAAATAATAAATCAATTTGAGTTTTAAAAGTTAATGCTTTACTTCAAGTCACTCCATCAAACTTCTGTTTAAAAGTTATTTTAAAATAAAATTCTATAAAGCACATAAAATTAATGATAATTTTTGTATAGTTGGGGAATGCTAGTGTGGTGAAGCAGGAGTGAATGAGTGGATTGGAGAGCATTCTCCTAGAGGCGGGGGAGGGGGATGGAATAGGAGAATTGCAGAGGGGAAACTCAGAAGGGGGCTAATACATGAAATGGAAACAAATAAAATAACCAATAAAAAACCAAAATGATTTTGAAAGATCAGTATAGAATCATCATGGGGGTATGTATCTTAAACATCTTGATTATAAAAAGCTTAGAAATGTCTCAAATTTCATTTTTAAAATGTGCTCGTGATACTGAAAAGATAGAGTTAATTATGGTTTTTTGTATAATTCTCTAAAATATTTATCTGAAGTCAGTATAAAATCTGAAAATAAACATGAAATGACATTTTCTTCAGTCATTCCTAATCCCATGGTTCCTTAAATTTAATGTTTTATAAGATTTCATTAGCAAACTCTAGTATATTTATTACTATGCATTATTAATATACATATGCGCCTAAGAGATGTACAGTTTGTAATTATTTTTCTTTTCAAAATATAATAGCGTCGTAGTGGGCTTGTTGCAGCTCCATTATCTGATCTCTGAATTCTGCTTCAAACATTCTAGGGCTGTGACAGAAATTTGTATTTGAACAGAAAAGCTGTCAAGAAGATGCAGTGGTACTATCCATCACATTTTTAATCCTGACCATACTTAGATGCTAGGGAGTCTGGCTGTCCAAGACACTAAACAAAGATTGAAATTATGCCTTCAGTTCTTGCACATCAAAGTAGCACCGTTATACCAAATTCAATAGACCTGTATTACACTCTATTAATTTCCTATTAGTTCTTAGCTTTGCAAAATCTAACTGTGGTGTCACTATGGTTTAGGCATGCAACCTTGATTTCAACATCAAAAAAAAATGAAACCTGTCACTTCTAATAATTTTACAGGAGATTCTACAAATGTAAATCCTTTTTCATCTTGTCATCCTTTCATGTCTTTAATGAGTTTGCTCACTAACAGTGTAGAATCTTAATTTAACTCTCAGAAATATTAGCAGCCATTATAATTGAGCATCTCCAGGAGTATACTAATTACAGTGTGGTAAGAAATAATTTATAATGTCTGAAACATTTATCCTTTTTAAAATGTCATCAGGGATTAACTACATATAAGAAAGAAAATAATGGACTTAAAATTCCTAAACAAATTTTATGTTTTGAGAGAAATCATCATCTACCTTAATTGGATGTTCTACTTATTTAACTGAATCATATGCCTTTTAAATAGTACACACATTGTCATTAAGAAAGAGAATCACTGCCAGGCACAAAAGCATAAGACTCTGAACTGAGCACTCAAGAGAGTGAGGCAGGAGGATTGTATGTTTGAAAAGAATCTTCAGTGCAGAATAAATTTTAATTTAAGGCCAGCATTTGCTATAAAATAAGATCCTATCTCATATACATTAAGTCAAATTATTCAGAGGTTTAACATGTTAAAACTATTTGACAAATGAAATTTTATATCTGGGTGTAAGAATCTTGACAAATATTTTATATGGAATATTAGAGTATTTTCTCAAAGAAACTTATATATATATATATATATATATATATATATTGCTTTATAATCTAACCTTTAAATCTAATAAAAGTCTCTTAAACTACCTATTATATCCCTACCCATTTGTCTCTAGTAGTAGATATTAATTTATAAATAATAGAATCTAAGACATTTATCAAGAGCAAAATAGCATTTGCTATTTTAGGCTTCCAGAGAAACTTTAATTTGAAAAAAAAAACAAGCAACAAAAATTTTCCACTTTACAATAATTATTTTATTATTTAGTTTTACTTATCTAAAGTGTATTTGTATGTCACATGCACGTAATTCTGACAGAAGCTGGAAGAAAGTGTCAGATCTCTCAAAACTAAAATTATAGTTAGTTGTGGACCACTGTGTGTGTGCTAAAAATTGAACTTTGGTATTCTGGCAGGACAAAATATCTTAACTGATGAGTAATCACTATAAACCTTTAGGGTCATCATTTTAAAACTTTGTATTTGTATATGGCGTGGGTTTGATAGTGGTACTGATGTTTTTTTTTTCAATTCATTAAAGATAAACGATTATTTACCAGCATTATTTACAAATTTTGCTGTTGTAGAATGAGAGGAAGTTATCTTTTCAGTGAGAATCTTACTTTTGAAAGATCTTACGTCTTGGATATTTGGTTTGAGAACTATCAAAATACAAATAAATTCCACCAAGAAAATAACTATTTTAGCATTTCAAGTCTCCATAGTCATAAATAGCAGAGACTCCCAACTGATTGAAACAACTTTCCCAAGACATAAGACTTTATCCCATGTACTTTTAACATATAGTGATGTATTTATTTCATTCTTTTCTATGTGTTACTTAAATAGGGAATCTGAGTGGCTGAAAATTTGCAATTATATTTTATCACCTGCTAAGATAGCTATATTTCAGTGTAAATCATGATATATATTACTTTAAATACAATACAAATATTTTTTACTACACAATTAATATGAATTTTATTTCTTGTCAACATAAAACTTCATTGCTTATAGTACTTAACTTTTAATTTAAAAAGAGAAAACCACCACGTACCAATTGGTCATTTGTGTGTTTTATAATGATTATATACATACATAAATAAGAATCTAATTCTTACATTAGCCATGGCATGTAAGGAAATAGATGTGGAAAATAGTCATTTTAATTAAGACTGTACAAATTGTATGTTTTATAATCATGATTAAATGCTTGTGTCAGCTGTAGACCCTATAAAACCAAAATAATGATCAATATTTTTAAAATTATATCTTTTATGTTATATGTTAAAGAATAGTGGATAGTTGTAGCTTTAATGAATATATTTGTGAAACTATTAGGTTATTTATATGATGCATAATAATGACATTTTCCCAGAGAACATCTATTCTCTTCTGATTTTTGAATAATGGATACAAGTCAAGTTTCATTCATTTACACTACATGGTAAAGAAGGAAATTATGTTAAAGCACATTTGTCCTTCACAAAAAGCCTATTCATAAGAATCCTTTAATTTTAAAAATAGTAATATATTAATCAAGTATAACCTGTATAGCATTTAACTAAAAACATCAAACTTAATTAATGTTATAAAATAATCTGTTGCAGAACTACATTTAAGCAATGTTTTCTTCTTAGGTTTTATTATGTATCTTATTTTATAGCATGCAATATTATGAATAATGTCATGGGAGTATAATCGTTCAGGAAAATAAGGTATGATCACATTCATTAAAGTTTTCCTTGAATATTTTTATGCATATTATATTTACTAGGTATATAATATTTTTAAAACTTATATTCAACATTAGTTGGGTAATGCTCCTACAAGTTTTTCTTTATACCCTGATATTTAAGATTGCTATTTAGGATTGCTAGGTAATTTCAGAGATAAGAGTATAGAATGAAAGCAGTATACATTATAGTTTGAGGATTGGGAACAGTAGTAAGAAAATATATTTTATGAGAAAATAGAACTAAAAATATGAATATCTATCAAAATTAGAGAAATTAAGTAGAGGATGAAATGCCACAAGATATTGCAAACTTTATAAATAGTCTAATATATAGTTACTATGAAAATGGGAGTTTCATGTACATGTCCATGAGTTTCAGGGTCATGTTTTCCTTTGATGTAGCCAGATGGGAAAACTACCATTTAGAAAACAAAATGTTTCCTTTGCTGCTACATTTGAGTGTCTAAATGATCACTTATTCAATGCTGAATATAACTTGTCCACCCCTTATAAAAATACTCATAATCTATTTTAAAAACCTTTTTAGGTGATGAATTAGAAACCAGAGCACCAAACCATTGATATTAGAAGATATTTTGAGTTCATTCAGCCACATATAAGGGAGGTTAGACATCACCAAGTTTTCTGGTTATTAAAAGATAGAAAAAAAGAAACTTGAAATAATGTCAACCTATGGAAAGGATGTAGACATTGAGAAACAGTGGTAGGATTGAGCTAGAACAATTGTGCTAACATAATATTTAATGACAAAGTCCTTCTACTGGACCACTATATTTCCTAAAATTTTTAGTATGATTCTAATACATGCAGAATTTTTAGTATGTAGTATTTTATTGAAAATAAATAAATAATAAGCAGTTCTCAGGAAAACTGTTTGCCTTCCAGATATCAGCATATAAAGAAATCTTTAGATACTGTAATTAATATTGCAATTCAGTTACTATATAGACACTGGTATGTTAAGAAGGAGTGTCTCTAAAACTGGAAGATTATTGAACAGGCATTCTTAATAATAAATTAGGAATAAATGTGAAAAGTATTTATGACAAAACAGGGTGGTCTTAGTAAAATTCATATGCATTCTATAGGATAATTTCCAGATTATATGTATCAACATCAGAAATCATGGAACAATTTACTATGACATGCAATATTTTTGCTAACCTTAATATTAAGTAGAGAAACATATTAAAATGTATTTCCACATAATGGGAAGCTTATGAGATATTTGGAGAATTTCTTAGCAGCATTGTCAAAAATAAATATCCATAGATATATCCACAGTTGAAAGCTTAAAATCATTTTCTATTAAGGTTAATGTGTTATTCAATAATACTTTAATGATTGTAGGATAAATGTTATACAGCTGCCAACATATTCTTATTGTGTAAAAAGGAATTGCATCAATGATGGGCCATAATATTATGGAGGCTGTTATGCCCATATTATCTGAGTCATCTCATTTTAGAAATCTGATAAAGGAGAGAATAATTTCACAATGTTGACTATATATTACTATAAAATCAAGAAAATAGATCCTTGTTATGGTGTTCTCAAATTATGGGTCCCTAAGTAAGAATATTAGAACAGATTTCTATTACATTTTCTAACTACAAAATAATCACTGCTTGAGGGAAATGTTGTACTTGCCTTTTATAATTCACAGTACTACCAATCAAGTAAATCACAAAAGTCTATGACTCTATGACTTGATATCTTCAGATATTTCCTCCATATTGCTACACACACACACACATGTATATATATGCATACACAAATGTATGAGAAAGAGAAAGCTACATTTGATTTGTGTGGGTGATAACTTTTATAAGACAGTATATACTTTTATTAACTAATTATTTATAATATATGCAAACAATCACAGGAGAATAAACTTATGGAAATAAATTTTACATCCTTAGCCATATTTTGAAATTGAATTTATTTAATAACATTCAGAATTTTTATTTCTAATATATTATATTTCAAATATGGATGTTGGTTTGAATTTACTTTTTTTCTTTCTACATTCTGATATTTTTTATTGGATATTTTATTTGCATTTTAAATGCTATCCCCTGTCCCAGTTACCCCACCAAATCCCCTATGCCATCCTCCTTCTACCTGCTCCTATCAGGGTGGTCCCCCACCCACCCATCCACTCCTGCCTTTCTGCCCTTGCATTCCCCTACACTGAGGCATCAAGCCTTCACAGAACCAAGGGCCTCTTCTCCCATTGATGACCAACTAGGCCATCCTCTGCTACAAATGCAACTGGAGCCATGGGTTGCTCCATGTGTACTCCTTGGTTGGTGGTTTAGATCCTGGGAACTCTGGTTGGTTGATATTGTTGTTCCTTCTACGGGTTACAAACCCTTCAGCTCCTTCAGTCCTTTTTCTAACTCTTCCATTGGGGACCTCAGTCCAATGGTTAGCTGTGAGCATCTGCCTCTGTATATGTTAGGTTCTGGAAGACCTTGTCAGGAGACAGCTATATCAATCTGCTTTCAGAATGCACTTTTTGGCATCCAGAATAGTGTCTGGGTCTGGTGTCTATATATGGGGATGCATCCCCAGGTAGGGCAGTCTCTGGATGGCCTTTCCTTTAGTCTCTGTTCCACATTTTCCCTCTGTATTTGCTCCATATTAGAATTTTATCTCTAATGTATTATATTTCAAAAGTGGACGTTGGTTTGAGTTGATTTTTAGAAGAATTTGTACTTCTAATTTATTATACTTCAAGAGAGATGTTGACTCAAATATATTTAACAAGTAAAATTCGTACTACTAATGAAGTATACATAAGATCCAAGCCCATTGGAAAACATATATTTTGTTATTTATAACAGTAGTAATATTACGGTTTTGCCATAGAAATAATAATAATTTTATGATTAGGAGCATCACAATATAAGTTATTATATTAAATGGTCACAGCATTAAGAAGATTGAGAACCACTAAACTACAAGTTTCCCCTTGAGTCACTAGCATTCATGATTCTAGAAAGTAGTTTGCAGGCTACTGGAAAGGGAAACTCATCATCAGTGTCACCCTGGTATAACCCTTTTAATATAAAACAGTGCTAGTCTATAAAATATACTGGTGCAATAGTGATGTAATATTATGGGAGTAGTCAGTGACTTTCTTGGTTAGATATACAGCCAATTCCATGGGATGAAACCTATACCTTACACTGCTAGTGTTGCCAAGAATATGAGATAAGACAAATCATGGGACATAGGACATTTTTAGAAGGGAGATTTCTCCTACTATTAAACTTCTAAAGGTACTTACCAGTAAAATCATACATAATATATTTCTATACCCACTAACCTTTATCAGAGAGACATCTTGGAAGTACATGTGAATTAATAAAAGGACCCACAACTCAATATATGTAGAGAGATAGAGACTTGGAATATTCAACCCTAAATCAAATTTCTTTATCCACCCTTGTCATCAAGACTGAAGAATAGGACCCATAGAGAAAAAGAGGCAGAAAGACAAAGAAAGCCATAGATGGTGGGTGACATCTTCCAGACACAATAGGAATGACACATATAGGTAATCATAGAAAGCATCCACATAAGACCTACACAAATTCAAACCAGACAAAAATTCCATGATGCAGAATGGTAAAGTAGGCACAGAGTCCTATTGCTAATCAAGAAGTTACTGAAATTGATACCTGTTAGAAAAGAGAAAGTCAATTTTCTTCAATGGAGTGATACTGGGTATATCAACCATACTACAAGGCAGGCCCTATGTCCAGAAGCAGTAGGCCAATACAAAACTGACTCGGTTGTGTGTGTGTGTGT
>NC_045030.1:48737344-48741621 GCF_008632895.1 Mastomys coucha | reverse complement strand
TGTATGTGTGTGTGTGATGTATATGTGCATTTTTGTTTTGTTTGATTATTTTATTGTTTTGCTGTTCATTTATTTTTGGTTGAGTGGATTTTTGAGAGAAAGAACATGAAGTTAAGTAGGGAAAGAGTGAGCTTTATCTGGGAAGAAGTGCGGGAAGAAAAATAATATGATTAATCCTGGACTGTAACCAGCATTTGCAATGGCCATGTCTTTGGTGGGGAAGAAGATAGTGTTTGTGATGGGCAATGCAAAGAAGCTGGAGGAGGTCATTCAGAGGATAAGTTTTCATGTACTTTTGTGGCACAGAAAATTGACCTGCCTGAATACCAGGGAGAACCAGATAGATTTCCATACAGAAGTGTCAGGAGGAAGCTCACCAGCCTCCTGTACTGGTAGAGAACACCTGTCTGTGCTTTAATGCACTTAGGGGACTGCCTGGCCCTTATATAAAAGGGTTCCTGTACAAGCTAAAGCTTGAAGGTCTCCACCACTCCTGGCTGGTTTTAAAGATAAATCAGCCTATGCACTCTGAAGATTAGCTCTCAGCACTGGGGACCCAAGCCAGCCAGTACTCCTGTTCAGAGAGAGGCCAGACCTTGGAAAAGATTGTAATACCAAGAGGATGCTGGGACTTTGGGTTTTCAGCCTTATGGATATGAGCAAACATATGTAGAGATGCCAGACAGAGAAGAACACCATTTCTCATTGGTTCCAGGCCCTGCTCAAGCTACAACAGTACTTTAGTTGACTGCTGGGGCTTTTGATGGACCACTAGGGCCATGAGTAGCCGGGCTAGTGCAGAACACCCCAGGAGGCAGGCACTCCTGGCAAGGATTTCTCTGGGTTTCCTTTTGCCAGGGGATCCATACAGCTTCAGCAGCTAGTCCTTCAGCTGGTCCTTGGAAGACCAGTTGGCTCTGCATAAGGGAACTCTAAGCCAGTTGATAGTAAACTCTTACCCCTTGGGATTCAAGAGTTGTCTTGGCCAGGCATAGTAGTACACACTTTTAATCCCAGAATTTTGTATTAAAATAGGCAGACAGATCTTTGTGAGTTCGAGGCCAGCCTGGTTTGCATAGTAAATTCCTTGATAGCCAGAGCTACATAGTGAGACATCATCTCAAAAACAAAACAAAACAAAACAATAATAATAACAACAAAAAGTTGTACTTGGAGTCTCTGGCTCTGGGATCCCGAGAAAATTTTGGGTATTTGCATTTCTTATCTGGTTGAGGGTTTGGCAAAGTAACATACAACTTTCGATTTTAGAATGTAAGGAGTATAAATTCTGGAAGACATTTGTTTTCAAAATAAATAATATGTCTGTTTTGAAAAACAGAAAAATAATGTGATCAAAATATAATGCATGAAATGAAAAAATTTTAAATCTATTGTAATATAATTGATAATAAGCCCAAATAAAATATAAATATGTAAAGAAATGAAGATAATCTTAGAATACTTGAAAGTTATTTTATAGAAATCATGAAATACAATATAGTGCTTAAAAAGATTTATGTACAGTATAAAGCTTTGGGATGATTAAAACATTAATTCAAACATTAAAGTAATTTATTAATTGACTTTTATGTGCTAGTTTTTATTGAGAATATGGTTATTTATACAATCAGTTATAAGTGTAATTCTTTGTCTCACTCTATCACACAATAACTGGAATTAAAACAATCAGCTCCCAAAAGTCAGGACTCTTTCACAACTTTGCAGTCTTTCACTAATATTTGTAGTATAAAACATGGTGGTATCACTCCTCTATGTTTTATTCTTCATTTATTTCTCATTGTCTATGGAAAGACATTGACTTATTAGTGTGACCTTTCATGGCCCACTACTCAGCCTCATTCAAATACTCCTAATATCCTTCTGAGATTTGCTCTGCTCACTTATAGGACTGCCACAAGGATATTTTCATAACACCATCTCATTTAAAATGGCCCTATCATTAGCCTATGTTTCATTATTCAAATCATCCACCCCAATATTTTTGAGTATAAAGAGATTATAATTTAAGGGTTAATTGATGATATTAACAATTATCACTATAATCACCAATATTGATTGATTGCTTCATGTATAGTATTATTACAGAAAACAATGTTTAAAGAGAAGCTATTATCTAGTTACAAATTGATGCTTTGATGTTACTCTCTCACCACACATTAGTAACTATATATAATAAGACAAAGCATTTTATAATGATAAACTCACAGGTTTTAGTTTTTTTAATTTTGAAAATTAAGAATATTAATTTTAAGAGACAGAAGCCTAGCAAAACTCTCCTCAGAGAGGCTCCACCCAGCAGCTTAACTAAACAGGTACAGACACAGAGCCATATCTTAAATGGAGCTCAGGGAGTCTTGTGGAAGAGTAGGGGTGTGATTGCGGAACCCAGAGGGGATAGGAACTCCACAGGAACACCAACCTACCTGGAACCTTGTGGGTTCTCAGAGACTGAATCACCAACCAAAGAGTATACAAGGGATGGACATAAGTTCCCCCACACATATGTAACACATGTAGAGCTTGGTCTTCATGCAGTTTCCCCAATAACTGGAGGAATAGCTTATTCTGACTCTATTGTCTGCCTTTGGATCCTGTTCCCTTAACTGGGCTGTCGTTTCTGGTCTCAGTGGGAAAGGATGTACCTAGTCCTGCAGTGAATTGAGGTGCCAGTATCCATTTTTGCAATAAAAAAATAACAGCTATTCCTCAATTCTTGCCAAAACAATTATATGCACAAATCTTTTCCATGAGGCAGCAATTGCTGCTTAGATATAGCCAATAATTTGGATAAAGAGTGTGAGAATCTAAAATATCCTTGCTTTTCTAGTCCCTGCCAAGGAATTGTCAGTTGTGTGAACACACCAAGAGAAAGAGGCTTCCTGTGCTAATGTATTCCTAGGTACAGTGGGCTGACCTGTGAAACTGCCACTAATTCCTTTGGAGAGAATGCCTGCCAATGTAGAGCACCTGTCATAAAGACTCTGAGTACCTTATCTGTATCTTCTAGAAGGTTCTGTAAGGCAGATTATAATAGAGTCCTTGCCACAAGAGAGTTTTGTGCCAGGGAGGAATCAATAGCTACTCCTGCTTTGGTGTACCTGGATAACAAAGCAGATATAGTGACTTGAAAGAAGATAAATAAATGTCTTTCTGATCCCCACATGAGTGAGGCTGTGTGCCCCAATGAGTTAGGAATACATATATTTGTGTGTGTGTGTGTGTGTGTGTGTGTGTGTGTGTCTGTCCTCACGAGTATTTTGGTGTGAACTGTGAGTTAGAAGTTGATGAATGTGGATCCAAGCCATGCCTACATGGTGCCATGTGTCAGGATGCTTTTGGAGGTTACTTCTGTGACTAAATACCAAAACTCCTTGGAGACCATTGTGAACTCAACTTTGCAGAATGTGCAAGTTCAACATGTCTCCAAGGAGATTGATGAGTGGGTGGAGGAAATAAAAACCACTGTGTCTGCGTGGATAGTAGATTCACAGGGACACACTGTGAGATTTTGATCCCTGTTTGTTGGTCAAACACTTCTCACAATGATACAATATGTAAGGACACTGTTGACAGCTATATTTGTCACTGCTATCCCAGATACACAGGTGCCCTATTTGAGACAGACATAAGTGAATGCAGTAGCAACCCCTGCCAATCGCGGGGGTGGGAAACAAACTGTCTTTAGAAGACCTAAAAGAATACATTGCGGACCAGCCTTCCTCATTCAAGTACCTTAGAGCCTCAGACTATGTTTACATCTATCAGAATAAAATATGCTAGAATTCACAGCCTAGCATAACTGTCCGCTGAGGGGCTCTACCCAGCAACTGACCTAAACAGATGTAGAGACCCATAGCCAAACATTAAACCAAGCCCTGAAGTCTTGTGGAAGAGTTAGGGGAAGGATTGACAAACCTGGAGGGGATAGAAGAAATTCCAGAGTAAGACCAACAGTATCAAATAACCTGGACCTTTGGGAGTTCCCAGAGACTGAACTACTAAGAGAATACATGTTCTGGAACTGAGGCCTCGTACATACGTATCAAATGTGCAGCTTGGTCTTCATGAGGGTACCCCAACAACTGTACCAGGGGGTCTTACCCTCTGTTGCCTGCTTGTGGATTCTGTTTCCCTAACTGGGCTGCCTTGCAAATCTCAGTGGGAGATGATGTAGCTAATCCTGTGGTTACTTGAGGTATCAGAGAAGGTTGGTTCCATGGAAGGGACCCCCCCATTCTCAGAGGTGAAAGAGGGAT
>NC_045030.1:48733163-48736192 GCF_008632895.1 Mastomys coucha | reverse complement strand
ATCGGAAGAACAACTAGACACTATCGGAAGAACAACTAGACACTATCGGAAGAACAACTAGACACTATTGGAAGAACAACTAGACACTGTCAGAAGAACAACTAGACACTATCAGAAGAACAACTAGACACTGTCGGAAGAACAACTAGACACTATCGGAAGAACAACTAGACACTATAGTAAGAACAACTAGACACTATCGGAAGAACAACTAGACACTATCGGAAGAACAACTAGACACTATCGGAAGAACAACTAGACACTATCAGAAGAACAACTAGACACTATCGGAAGAAATTTGGAGTTAGATTGCTAACTGAGAGCATATGAAAATGTAAAGTCAAATTAGCCAAAGAAACCATTTCATGTCCTAAGACCATACTACTTAAAAAAAAAAAAAACAAATCAGACACAATATATTTGTCACATAATGAAACAAAATGCTTACTACCTGTATATCTAGCAAAGGTTTCAGGTACAGAATCTTCAAGCAACATAGGAATTTAACAACTTAATAACAATAATTCTACTAAAAAGTATAAAACATACCAAAAAAAGAGAATAAATACTTTTCAGTGAAATTATTTTGAACTTCAAATAATATAAAAACTAATAAAACACATAATGTTATACATTTTTATCCAGATATATCTATCTAAGTGTTTAATCTTGGGAACATATAAAGAATGTTTAAAATCAATAAGAATCCAATCTAAATGTATAAAGGGACTTGAGTAGATGCATCTCAAAAGAATATAACCCAATAGCCAAGGAGCATATGATAAAATGTCCCATAATATTAGCCATCAGGGAAATGGGAAATGGAAATATATGTCAGCCTCTCATACTGTTACATATAGATTCCTATGATGTGATATTTGTTAGCAAATACTTTTGAATATCCTTAGTATTTTATGCTAGAGTGATATATGATCTAGAATGATCTTAACCTAACAATAAATAATAGTTTCTGATTATTGAGTCTTTGAGATATTTGGTCTTAATCACATAGTATGGGGTAATTTTTAAAGTTGAAGTTAAAAAAAGGAGCACATATTTTTTGCATTTACATACTGTGATGAGATTTCTTTTTATTTTAATTTAGGTTGAGCTAGACATTTATAAAATACAAGAAAAACTTTTATCCATAGTTCAAATAAATAATTTTAATTCAAGGACTATATAAAATTTCTCTGTGTTAAACAATATATACTTCTTCACTATATCAACAGAATATAAATTAATGTTTAACATTAATTGGTTTATAAATGGAAATCCTTATGTATATGAATGTGTCTGTGATGTGCATATGTATGTACCTATTCCTGTGTACACATATGAGACAAGATGTTAAAATTAGTTTTATTCCTTGGTCACTCTCTCCTTTATGGAATATTTAAAATCTTGACAATTTAATCATACATCTATAATAAAATATTATATCTACTCTTCCACTATTTCCCTCTTTCATGGAACAAATCTTTTAGGGAACCTGGAACTCAACATAATGGTTAGCAACTGAGCTCCAGATATGCTCCAATCTTTTCCAATGAGGATCATGGATTGTAGACATATGCTACCAGACCTGGCATCATAAGAGCTGCCTATGCAAACTCAGCTCCCCATGTTCGAATAGAAAACGTTTTCTTGAATAATCATTCTCTCCAGACCTCGAAAAATTTTAATATTGTAAAATAAAATGTATGAGAGACTATTGACTTTTACTGAGCTTAGATAATAGGTTTAATAAGAATAGACTATTGTAGAATAGAGTCATCATGTTCAATACATAATCAAACTTAACATTAAATCTGTCATATGTTCCAAAGACAACAAGACTTAAAAGTCAAAATTTGACAACATCCAATCAGAAGGGTCACTTACAACTTATACAGTAATGATGAAGATGCCTTCTCTATTTCAGTCTTATAGAAATCACTTAGAAATGTCTTGTTCTTGATTTCTTCAGCATTTTCTTCCTTCTTAAGCTTACTGAAATGCCTTTCTATTTTTAAATGGAATGTTGTTCAACTCAAGAATGTTCATACCAGTTAGTTTATAAAATCTATTTGAAAACGTTAATATTGTTAAGAGCAATAGTGTCATATAAAAATGAGAGAAAATAAACCTTTGGAATACTTGATGGAAATCAGAATATGTGAATTCCTTTTCAGTTATTATGAAAAATAGTTACATTATTTGACAATGATAGTAGTATTTTAGGAACTGTAAAATTAAATATGTTTATACTTTTCTTCTTAAAATACTGAAGGAATACAAGTAATAAAACCAGAATATAGGTGATGGCAAAAAACTAAGGAGGCTTTTTTCTTTATTAAACTGGAATTCTATGGATCAATAACTTTGAAACTTGAGATTTACAGCATCTTCCAGGGAAAGCCAGAAATCGAACAAGAGCTCAATGTTTTAATGTATAGGCTGCAGTAATCATGTGGCTGAAACACTGCAGTCCTAGGAATCTTCCATAAACAAGACTGCTAGCTATTTAGCTACAATTAAAAGGTCACTCTACCAATCAACAATAACACCTGACCCCTAATTCCTCAGCTCTGACACTCACTCAATAATATTTTCTATCACATAACTAATGTCAACAGTTTGGAAAGGAGTCTGATTCACAGCCTCTGCTCTGTTAGCTACTGACCAGGTCACATGCTCAGCTTTCCTTTCACTTGTTGGAGGAAGAGAATCAAATCATGAACGTTCAAAACCAATATCTTGTGGTTAAACTCCAAGGGATTTGCCTGCAATTTTAACGAATAATGAAAAATTTCAAAGTTTTAATAATAAATGATGTTAATTCTAGCCATACAATAAAATTTAAACGGATATTATAGAACATTTATAAAAGTTTGAAATAATTTTAGTCATCCATAATCCTTGCATCTACAAGTAAGCAGTTTAATCATTAATATATACTTCCTGCTAGTAGTTAAAATATGCATATGCATAGATTAAGAGAAGTTCAGAACAACTCTTTACATAATTATAAGTGTATTCTGGGCTAC
>NC_045030.1:48722587-48732742 GCF_008632895.1 Mastomys coucha | reverse complement strand
TATAAATTTTAAATAACTCCAAACATATTAACTGTATATTTTAAAATAATACATGACTACTAGTATTTCTTTAAATGAACACAAATAGATAAAGTCTTTTTGTTTGTACTTTAGTTTGTTTTTAGTAGGGCTTAAAATCTTGGCTATTATAAAGATGTTTCCTTTAAAGTGTGTTTCACTAAAACATACTTTAAAATAATCCTTATAATGTTACATGGCCTCAGTTTCCCATTTTAACTAGGCTCTGAGTTATCAGTAATCAACATTATGTATCTATGGAGTTTTGTATGTTTCATATAAAGATAAAATAGTCAAGAAGTAATCAGTGCTTGGGACTTTTATTTTAAAAACTAATGTATACTGTACACTAGAACATTATTTCTATTGTTGTTTGATTTGATTGCATTCTTTACCTTTATATTGTACATTAAAGTATACATAATAGAAATTGTAAAATTGTTAGCGTGTTTAAAGAATAAAATTCAGTGATATTTCAGCTAATCTCGGTTCTGTAAATCATCATTACTAAGCAATTTTAAAATCTTATGTACAATGATACACTGTAATATATTTATCTACAAGGTTATAATCATACAAATTTTAAAATCAATTGAACTCCTAAAACATTAAGATTTCATAAATAACAGAGATCCTAGGAACAAACTTTTCTACTTTTTTTTGTGTCTGACCCTGGTTTCTGACCCAGTGCTCTTAAATCCATTGGAATTTCCTGCCTGATGGGACTCCTTTGTTCTAATGAAAAGTCCCTGGTTGAAAGCTATGGTCATCAGAAAGACTAAGCAAGCTACAATCTGAGATTTGAATGTTTTGCCTCTGCTTCCCAGTTCTCTGGGGAAGAGCAAAGAGCTGGGAACTAAGTTCATAATTACTAACAACCTCTGTGATGGAGCCTCATATAAGAATCCTTTAGGTTTTATAGGATTTATAAGCTGATGAATATAATGAAATAACAAACTTCACAGGGACTAAAACTCTACCTTTAACCCATTCTAACCTTGGTTAATGTAATTTTTCTCTGAATAGTCCTCTGTCTCCTTTGTTACATTTACAATAAGCATGTCAGCACTTCTGTTTCCTAAAAGTATATGAGAGAAAATAGCAAGTGATTGATCCTGACAAGGATATTATAGAACTTTAATTTATAGCTGGATAGGTATATGTACTGATGATAGCTGGACATGTGGTGAACATCTGAAGTCAGGAGTAGTCTTGTGGGACTGAGTCCTTAAATTAAAAGCCTGCCACACATCAGCTAGAGAGTTTCAGCGATGAATAAATACAAATTAGGAAAGTCAGCTTATGTTAGTGAGTTAGCTTTTATGGGGAAAGTGAACATACACCTAACAATATAAATGCTCTAGAAGAACTGAGTTACATCAGTGAGCACATAGTAAAAACTGTAAAACAGTTTGTTTTCATAATCATCACACCAAAGTGAAGTTCATTATGAAGATATTTTTGATCCTCATTACCCCCAGATTATAATAGCTATTAATTCTTTTCTGTTTCTATGAACTAGTCAATCCTATATACTTCAAAAACTGTGAAACAGTAAACAATGACTCATGTGCAACTTAACATACTTATCAAAACACTTCAAGGATCCTGGAGGCTGTAGCTTTTATCAATACTTTTTTATAGGATATAATTAAAATGCTACATTATATCTACCTACATTTGACTAATTAATTGACTTATTTAAGGTTTTTTGATCATTTCTCCTTTTTAATTATTGTGAATAGATATTTATTTTATGAATGCTTTCCATTGAGTTTTTCATTAAACATCTGTTTTCAATTCTCTTGGATGTACACCTAGGCATGGAATTACACTACTACACCTAATTATAGACTAAACTATTTTCAAAAGGAAATGCACAATTTCCAATTCCAAGGAACAGTGTGGGAATTTTCTAGTATCTCCATATCCACCCATACAATTGTTTTTACTATGATAGCCGTATTAATGGGTAGTAGATCACAATGGCTTTGATTTATATTTCTTTAGTGAATAATGGTGTGAAACATGTTTCCATGTGTTATCTGTCATCATTTTGGGTAAATATTTATTCAAATCCTTGCTAATAATTTATTGAATTGTTTTCTTATATTTTCCCCAGCTGTGTGTGTGTGTGTGTATGTGTGTGTATGTGTGTGGTGTTTATTTGCATATGGAGGTCAAAGTATAATTTATAAGAGTAGGAAATCTCTAACCACATGGATCTAGGAATCAAAATCAGGTTATTAGTTTAGACAACAAGTGCTGTATTTCTTTTGATCCATGTCTTTAGCCCATTGCTTAGCTTTTATTTTGTTTTGTCTTTTTTTTTACACAGTTAGGCATGTTTATTATACATTATAGATGGTATAGAACTATCAGTTAATACTTGTACATATTTTTTGTATTTTCACTATCATGATATAATTTAATATTGTTCAGACATCTTAACTTTGGTGGGACTAGAAGCACTGCTGCTCAAGCATCAGGTCTTGAGTTCATATCCCACAATCCACACAAAAAACTCAGTATTGCTGGGTACATGTCTAAAGTCATACCACAGCATGTGATCAACATGTTTTGATTGAAAAAAGTGAAATGAGAAAAAAACAGTTTGTTTTAATTCCTTAAATGTTGGTGTACAATCATGCAATGTTCTTTACAATCTTTACTATATGTCAGAGCAAATCATGTGTTCTTTTTTCTTAGTAACTTAAGCATCTTCATTCTTACCTTTTAATATCTATCAAAGATGGAGAACAAAAGACCTTGCACATTGTTAGCAAGTATTCTGATCCTTTCAAATTTCCTTTTACTTTTTTCTAGTAAGTAAAATCCTTAGCTTTATTGACTTTTCTACCATATTTGTATTTCTAGTATATATTTTCTAATATTTGTTTTTCTTTTCTTCTTGAAAACCATTTGTCCTCCTCCTCTTTTTCTGATCTATACTTGATGTGTAAAATTAGTTTCCTTACATTTTATGATAAATGACATAAAATGTTTCTTTTAACTGGAATTATAATATAAAGACATTGTATTTACCTTCTGTTTCCATACCCTAAACCCTAAATCCTGTCATATACCTTGTCTTTGCACTTTTCTTCTTAAAATATATAGCCTCTTTCTTCAATACTTTTATATGCATATATCCATCTCTCTTTCTCTCTCTCCCTCCCTCTCTCTCTCTACCTCTGTCCCTCTCTCCTTTCTCTCTCTCTATATAAACATATATATGCATATATGTATACACACACATACATATATACATATATATATATGTTTATTTCTGTAACTCTTGTTCAATTTACATTGGGCAGTCATGTTGGTTAAACTTTATGAGGGTAGCTTTTGATATTACTAGGAGACATAGTCTTACAGCAAACACCTTGATCTTCTGGCCCATGTTATCTTTCTGTCCTTCTTCCACAATGTTCCAGAGCTTGAGTTATGGGAGTGTTTTATAGATGTAGCTGTGGTAACATGGATCTATATATACAGAAAGGTAGGTAGGTAGGTAGGTAGGTAGATAGATAGATAGATAGATAGATAGATAGATAGATAGATAGAGGACAGAGAAAGCACAGAGAGACAGAGAGAGACAGAGACAGAGAGACAGACACAGAAAGATTCTAATTGAGATGGACATAGTGGACCATGCCTTTATTTCCTGCATTTGGGATGCAGAGAGGTTGGATCTTTGAGTTCTAGGCTAGCCTGGTCTCTAGAGAGCTCCAGGACAACCAGGGATACATAGAGAATCCCTGATTTGAAACGAAAAAAAAAAGACATTATGTCCTTTATACAAAGGGCCAAGAGGCCCCTGAGCTGGAACTAACATGAATGCCTCCTTCCTGAGGACTGGCTTTCATTTGTATCATATGTCATGCAAGCTTCCAAAGAAAGGTAGCAATTAGAAGTCCTACAGAGCTATGACACCTGTAAACAACCTCAATGACAAACATTGCACAATAAGCTGCATGATGCAGTAGTGGCACAGAAACAAGTGCAGTAACAGTCCTTTAATTGGACTTAAGACCAGTTCAACGAGAGGGATGCCATTCCTGATATCGAAACTCAGCTAACTACTCAATGCTAGTGAAGTGCTGGATCTTGGAAGAGAACCTACAACTAACACTTTACTAACCCAGCATAACCCCTAACAACAAACTCAATATTGGTTCTTATCCCTGCTGATAAGTAGTCCTCACCCTTCATGGAGCAAACATCTCTTTGCCACAGATGGATACCATTACAGAAAACAACAGGTGCCCAAAATGCAGAGTTGTGAAGCCCAGTTACCATGGATACATCGACAAAACACTCCTGTAACTCAAGCTCTAGAACATTGTGGAAGAGGGAGAGAAAGATTGCATGGACCAGAAGATCAAGGTGTTTGCTGTGAGACTATGTCTCCTAGTAATATCAAAAGCTACACTCATAAAGTTTCACCAACATGACTGCCCAATGTAACTTGAACAAGAATGACAAATAAACATGTTGAACTGGTCTGGAAAAGGTCCATGAGTCCTCAGCCCTACACAGAGAACTATATACTGCTGAGAGTCAGGGAAATTGTCTTCCCTAAGTAATAGAACAACAATTGACTATCCAATACAAAATTTGCTATCAGTCCTGAAACTTTGGTCACAAACAATATTTTTATGGACTGAATAGGTTGTATTTAAGAATATATGTTTGTATGCATATATGTGGGTAATTACAATTAATAAAAAAAATCCATAAATTTGAAAAAGAAAGAAAGTTATATGCGAGAGTTTGGATGGAAGAAATAGAAGGGAGAAATGATATTATTATATTATAATCTTAAAAATAAAACAAAATATAAAAGGCCACTTATGAATTAAAAACTAAAACATGTATTAAAAAGTAGAACATTATTAAAATGAAAATACTGAAAAAATTAACAAATTATAATAAAATTCAAAGAATCTCTTGAAGCATTTTTTCTTGAAAACAAAAATTACTCAGTTTTCTTTAACCTAACTAATGAAGTATATATAATGCATTAATTTTTAGGAATGTACAAATAACTAATACAATTATTATTAATGAGTACTTGGAGCAGAATCTCTGTAAGCAACCTAATATAAAATTTTACTACAAGATTTATTTACTTAAATTTCATGGCATGAAAATAATGAAGAGATTCTTTTACAACAGTATGTGTGGGATTCATTTGCTTAGTATTTGATATGTAAATCACTGTTTTGTCAAGTGCCTATCATATATTTATAAAGTGTCATAAAATTTTTACTATTTACCAAAATGCATTTCGTCATCTATAAACTTCTAGTAATATTACAATTCATATTGTTTTATATGATTGAATAGTTATCAATTTTCTAATCAAATTTGATACTCTCTACTAGAATTACAAGGAGCGCATTTTAGCTCCTGTTCCTGAAAACCATATCTGTTTTTAAGTTATGCTTGAGTGTTTATAACAGAAAAAAGAAGCAATCAATTTGTCAATATATCAAATACCAGTATAGAGTATTGTCTGCTATAATAACAATAACTTCATTCTGATATAACTTATTTTAGAAGAAGACAACTTCTGCATTAGTATTTAATGAGTAATAGACCCTATTACATGCAATAAGGATGCTGAGCCAAAATGTCATTTCATAAACTGAATTTGTGTTCAAGAAGTACAGCCAGGAGCACAAATATATTTAGGTAGTAGAGAAGAAATTTTCATAAATAGGATATGATAGACATTTGAGTAAACAATAATTTATATATCAAATACTAAACAAAGGAATCCCATACATATTGTTGTAAAAGAATCTCTTCATTATTTTCATGCCATGAAATTTAAATAAATATATGAATCTTGTAGTAAAATTATATATACATATATATAAGTCTCCTCTTCTTGCTATTCTACTATGGCAATCATCCTTTTTAACTGTTCAAGACCTGCTGTCCCAGCATCACTTTAGGCAGAATATATTTTCCTTATGCTTCTTGGCATGTTTTCAAGCATTGATAAAGACAATTAACAAGCCATATTTAAATATCTGTTTTTTTTTGTAATTTTTTTACTAATAGAATTTTAAAATTTATCTATTGTCATTTCAAGATACTCTCAATTTTGTAATTTTCTGTATGTATTCATTTTTAATACCTGAATATTATCTCTTTGATTTACCTGTCAGAAAAAAAAAAGCAAGACAATCATTACCTCAATAAAATGATCAAGTTACCATCATCTCTAAGCTTTTGCTGAATTACTACTATAATAGATTTGATTATTATTATTTCTTTCAGAATTTCATATTATTGTATTTACATAATTTCCAGTTCGTTGTCTTCCCTCTCTGTGTATCTGTGTGGGAGTTTATGCACATGAATAAAATTGCTACCAGAAACCAGAGAGGAAATCAGATCTTCCAGAATTGTATTCATATTCAAATGATTATGAGTCCCCTGACATGGGTGCTGAGCTCACTCTAAATAGCTGAGCAATCTCCCCAGAGTCCATTATTTTTAGCATTAACACATGTCATTATCTATCCTTATAAACCATAGAGTATGACACACTGCATTCCTACCATGAATAGCAATTCAATTCCACATTTCAGATTTTTAATGTAGAGCAAAGCTTAAATACTGTGATACTGAGTTTTATTTCATCCACAAAATGTAGGCAACCCTTCCAGTATAATTCTCAGGGATAAATTGACTTATATAAAATGATAAAATTTCTAGTATTTAGCATCCATTTTGTGTATTTGAAGTCAAAGTTTTACTTTTCTAAATGATGTATCTGTTATTAAATAAACTTTTAAAATTATTTTCATGAAGTAGTTTTATGAAAGAAAATTTTATTCAACTGAGAAGTAAACAGATTATGAAATTTAAAGGAAAACTGATAGATATGAGAACTATAATATTAAATAAAGTAACAATTAAAATTAGAAAAACCATGTGATTTTAGATCATGAAACCATATATTTTCCAGTAATTCAGGCCAGAGGGATAGCTATTGCTTCAAAATTTTTAAGTTAGATATTTTGAATCTAGAGACATTATGTTTGATGAAAAAAATATATGCATATACATGGGAGTTAAAGAAAAAAGTACAATAATATAGTAACAGGTAAAAGTAATATTTATTTATCAGGCAAAAATAAGCTCGTTTTATTCTGAGGAAATCTAAAATATAAATATATGAAATAGTTAAAAGAAGCCAAATTTTAGACACTTAGTGTATAAATGACTTAACTCTATTATAAATATATTTCTTTTTCAAAAAGTTTGTTCATTATTTAATTAATGCAGACTTAAAATATTCTATTAAACTATGTGAGGCAATAATACCATAAAAAGATAAAATCTAAAACAGAATTATGATCTTAATATAATATAATTTTGAATATCTGCAAAATATTTTGTTGTTTATTTTGATTGAAATTCACTAACAATAGACACAGTACTCTGGTTTGCTATGCTACAGTGGTCTATGAAATCTAAATGATATAAATTGAAATATTAATATCAGAGTTTACCTATGTAGGTGCTTTAATAGATTAAAAAGCTTCATGCCTTTCTCTTTCTTCTTATCTTTGCTTCTATTTATTTATTTTAAAAATATATTAAATCTACCCTTAATTCTTTATTATATAAAATTATCAATTACAGTTGCCTAATAATTCTCTATGAAATCTCAGACAGTATTTCTGATCAAAATAAGGGCCTTAGACAGATTTTATCTTATCTGAAATTCCATTTTCCTTTTCTTATTAGAAATGAGTATTATTTAAATATTTGTTTTCCTTCAATTTGAGGGAAGCTGTGGTGGGAGTACTGGGTTCTGATGATGTCAAATAGTCTTGGTTTCTGTTGGTAAGATTCCAGCTTTTGCCTTTTGCCATCCAGTAATCTCTGGTGTTAGATGATGTTCTTGCTATCTCTGGCTGGAGTTTGTTCCTCCTGTGGGTCTGTAAGCCTGTATCAGCACTCCTGGGAAACCAGCTCTCTCCTGGTAAGACTCATGCACAGAGGGCTGTGGATCAGTCGTCCCTCCTGGATGCAGATCAACACAGGAAGAACCCTGTTCCAGCTCCTCCACTGCTTCTGAGGCCTGTGCCTCCTGGCTGGACCTGCCTTAGAAAGTCAGGGGACACAAAATTGTGATCTCACCTGAGTGCTGGGGTAGGAGCACTCTCTGGAGACAAACTCTGCTTGCCAGAAAGGTGCACAGAGGGCCGTGAAACAGCCCAACCTCTTGGGAGACATGAAGGCTATAGCATATGGGCAGGTATTGGGCTTCTGATCTGGTACTGGTGGGGAAGCAGACCAGAAGGAAAGTGGAGTGGGGATGGGGGCTTGCATCATCTGGGCTCTGTAGGTATCCTAGCAGTCGTGGGTGTCCCAGCATTAGTAGGTGTTTCAGCTGGTATGGTTGTATTTGTGAGATTCTCACCTGTAGTTTTAGCTAATGTAGACCTCCTGGGAGGCAATCAGGCTGTACCTTGTTGGCAGGTATCAACCACTGATCTGGTCTGGATAGGGAAGTTGACCAGAAGGAAAGTAGACTGGGGTTGGGGGATCTTGTGTCAGCTGCGCTATGTGGGTGTCCAGCAGTCATGGATATCCCAGCTAGCATGGGTATTTGGGCACAATACTCACCTGTGTCTTTGGTTACTGTGGACATCCTAGGTCAAGCTGCACATCTGCTACATATGTGTGGGAAGCCCTAGGTCCAGCCCATGTTCTTTGGTTAGTGGTTCAGACTCTCAGCACCCCAAGGGTTTGTTGGCTCTGTTAGTCTTCCTGTGGAGTCCCTATCCCCTTCAGGCCTGCAGTCCTTCCATTTATTCTTCTATAAGAATCCCTAAGCTCTATCCACCCAGCTGTGGGTGTTTGTAAACTCTGAGCCAGCTGCTAGGTAGAACCTCTCAGAGGACAACTTGCTCCTATCTGCAAGCATAACTGAGTATCATCAATAGTGTTAGGGATTAGTGTTTGCCCATGGGATGGGTCTCAAATTGGGAAGGTTATTGGATAGCTATTTCCCCAGACTCATCTCCTTTAATTGGGGTTCCTATCTGGATACAGGAGGTAGCCTCTTCAGGTTCGATATCCCCAATGTAATGAGTCACAGCTAAAGTCAACCCATTGATTCTGAAGCACACCCCTTGTCACAGACCATGTCTTGTCCTAGAGATGTCCCCTACCTCCTCACCCCCATCATTTACAGATTTTGATTCACTTTCCAGGCCATATAGCCATCTCCCATCTTCTTTCCAACACCTGATACTGAATCCCACATTCCTCTCTCCATTCCACATCTCTCTCATTTTCCTTCTTCTATTTCCCCTTCTAAATGATATTCATAATCCTCACTTGTGCCTCCCTTCTTGCTTAGCTTCTCTGAGTCTGTGGAATGTGTCTGGTATTTTATGGTTTATATCAATTTATCAGTGAGTACATACCATGTATGTCCTTTGGGGGCTGGGTTACTTCACTCAGGTTAATATTTTTAAGTTCAATCCACTTGCCTGCAAAATTCATGATGTCTTGGTTTGTAATAGCTGGATTGTGTAGATGTACCATTTTCTTTATCCATTCTTCAGTTGAGTGACACCTAGGTTGCTTCTAGTTTCTTGCTATTATGAGTAAAGCTGCTATGAACATGTTGAGCAAGTTCCTTTATGAGATGTGGCAGCTATTGGATATATGCCCAAGAGTGATATAGCTGACCCTTGAGGTCGATTTCCAGTTTTCTGAGTAAACACCAGATTGATTTCCAATGTGATTTTACATATTTCCACTCCCACAAGCAATGAAGGAGTGTTATGCTTGCTTCACATCCTCACCAGCATGTGCTATCCCTTGAGTTTTTTTGTCTTAGCCATTCTGATAAGTGTAAGATGGAACTGCACAGGTGTAGTAGTTTCCATTTCCTTGATTAATAAGTTGAGAGAGATATCAGAAGATGGAAAGATCTCCCATGCTCATAGAAAGGTAGGACTACTATAGTGAAAATGGTCTTCTTACCAAAAGAAATCTATAGATTCAATTCAATTTCCATCAAAATTCTAACACAGTTCCAGTTCTCAACTTCTTTTTTTTTCTTTTAGATATTTTCTTTATTTACATGTA
>NC_045030.1:48719883-48722083 GCF_008632895.1 Mastomys coucha | reverse complement strand
CAATCAGACCCCTCCATGTGCAGTCTTTGGTTGGTGGTTGAGACCCTGGGAGCTCTGAGGGTACTCAACTTATTATGGAACAACAAAATCTCAAGATTGCCAAAACAACCCTGAACAGTAAAAGAACTTCATAAGAAATCACCATCCCTGACCTCAAGCTGTACTACAGAGCAAAAGTGATCAAAAGTACATGTATTGGTACAGAAACAGACACGATCATCAATGGAATCAAATCAAAGATCCAGAAAGCAAGGCACATACCTGTGGACACTTGATTTTTTACAAAGAAGCCAAATCAGTACATTAGATAACTGAAAGTATCTTCAACAAATGGTGAATGCAAAATGACTTTTAAGACATGAAATATCTATGTAACAATAGCCGTGATCATTCAAATTACTATAGTCATCTCTTCTGCTAACTTACAAACAATAGAGGTTTTGTTGTTATTTTTCCTGTTTTAAAAAATTCTTGGAAAGTCTTTGAAAGGTTCTAGTGTGGGTGCCAGTCTTTGTCAGTTTCTGGTGATGATCCATCTTCTCATTGTATCCTCATATGAAGATGTCATTACTACATGAAACCCATTAATGAGATCTCTAACTGTCATAAGTCAACAGTGTTCTAACAGCTATGTTCCCTAATATCATGTTGGCTATTAGGATTTTATCATCTGAATTTTGACAAAAATATTAGACAGTTGCAAGAGTATGATTTTACAAATATGAAAAAGTGTAGTTCAGAGATTTGACTTGTATTCTTAGCATGCAACTGGAAGTGTGAACAGAATTCACAACAAGTCAAAGTGATCAACTTAGACTGTTGCATGGTGAACATGAGGTGAAGACAGTGGAACTAATTAAGAGGCTATTAAAATAATTAGGAAGCTAGATGGTTGTGGTTTGTATAAAAATAACAGAGCAGGCAGTGAAAGTTGCTGCATTATATATATATATATATATATATATATATATATATATATATATAATTTACTTACATATCTTAGAGTCTACAAAATAATTTTAAGAAAAGCACAATAATGTCTCTATACAGCTTCAGTTGATTTGGTATTTTGATATTTCTTTCTCCCTTTTAACCTTTTTTTTCATGTATTTACAGTTTAACTATCAAAAAACATATGCTTCAGACATCATCACACTTTGTCATTAAGCATTATTTTATTGTAAATTTCCCAACATTGATGTCATCTTTTGCTCAAACATAATACAATTTCTGCAATAAAATTGATTTAAATTATTCTGAGATAGAGTTCTTACTAAAATTACTCTAATTTTTAAAAATCTATATACTTCATAGACATTATTTGTGTATTTATTTGCTTATTTTTACTTTTCTTAGGTTGGGTCTTGCTATTTATCATAGGATGTCCTTCTATTCATTTTCTTTACTATGTAATCCACTTTCAAAACCTACCTCTGCATCTGTAATATTGGGACTATAGGTTTGTGACTATACCCAGCTTATTTTCATTTATGTTATATTGATCCAGGATGTACACATAATTCATACATATCTCTTGATTCTAAAGTTTTGTTGATTTTCTTCAATAGGTATAAGAACAATTATTTCAATGATTTGCTTCTCAGATAAGTTGGCCTAGGGAAAATCCCACATTCAAAGTTCTTCAAACATTTTATTACATTCAACTCAAGAAATTAAATAAAGGATAACTAATAGATGACACTATGCATCTTAAACCTGCATAATATCAGACTATATGTCAACTAGTAAGTAAATTACACTACACTTGATTGACATAGTGACTGACTACTCATTTTACTTGATTGGAAATGAGGATATTTCATTTTGAAATTTATAATCTAATTTTAAGAAATTATGAATATTTCTGTGGGTCTAATATTACAATGAATAGCAGTATTAACCTACTGTGATCTTTTAGTTACTACATAATAGGGATAATTTTCTTTTTTTTAAAGTTGCTGTCTTCTGATGGCATGTGACAATGAGCATCTTTCTGTGAGATTATCATCTGAGTGTCTTTCTTAGTGATATATATTTTAAGATCTTTGCTATTATTTAATTGGAATATTTTGGTATTTTAATGTTTAGTTATTAAAGTTCTCAAGTAATTTGGGTATCATTCCATTGCCAGGTATATGTTTTACAAAGACTTTTTTTTTTCATTGTAATAAGGCTGTTTTTCAATGACCCTCACATCACC
>NC_045030.1:48719436-48719873 GCF_008632895.1 Mastomys coucha | reverse complement strand
TGGGTATATAAATACTTTTGAAATATATAACCTGGTTTGAAAACCAGAGTATAGTGTAAAAACACGAAATAAACAATACTACTAATAGAGAGGCTGAGATAGGAGAAGCAAGATTTCAAGACCCTTATGTTGTACACAGCAAGACACTGTCACAAACAAACAAATTGACAGTGTATATAGATTGCAAAATGTTGGTCATATTTCTCCAATTACCAAATTAGAGAGATCATTAGATGATAATCAACAAATTTCCAATTCCTCATATTACTGGATTTCAATTGATTAGGATATGTTGGTAATATTGTTACTTCCTGCTGTTTTTGTTGTAAGAGGAGGAATTAGATTTGTGTGGATTTGTTGAAACATTAACTTCTTGTTTCTTCTAGAGTGTAGTTTTGCTCCTTATGTTGATGTTTTCCATCTATTATCCTTTGTAG
>NC_045030.1:48691483-48718478 GCF_008632895.1 Mastomys coucha | reverse complement strand
CTTTAAGAGCTTCTAGCTCTTTACCTGTGTCCTCCTGTATTTCTTTGAGGGTGCTATTTATGTCTTTCATAAGGTTCTGTATCATCATCCTGATAAGTGATTTTAGATCTGAATCTTGCTTTTCTGGTGTGATTGTGTGTGACTTGCTATGGTGGGAGAATTGGGTTCTGATGATTGCTAGTGACTTTGGTTTGTGTTGTTTATTTTCTTATGCTTGCCCCCTGCCATCTGATTAACTCTAGTGCTACCTGTCCTTGCTAAATCTGACTGGAGCCTGTCCTTCCTGTGATCCTGGTTGTCAGAACTCCTCAAAGTCAAGCTGTCTCTGTGATCCTGTGATTCTGGGATCCTGGATCCTGGGCTTGTTAGATCACCTGGGAGTGTGGCTTTCTCTGTGTGTTGTGGGACTGGCCGCAAAGCTTGTGCCCAAGGTCTGCTCAGAACACTAACCCAGACAGACTAGAATGAACTGGAGTCACTGGACTGGCGGAATTCCTGTGTGCTTGGTCCCACTGGTCCCAGTTACTTCCAGTGTTGGGACAGATGTTGGTTCATTCTCTCCTCTGATCCTGGGTGTGTCAGAACACCTGGGCGTGGAGATTTCTCTGGGTGTTGTGGGACTGGCTATAGAGCTTGTGCCCAAGGTCTGCTCAGAACACTAACCCAGACAGACCGGAAGGCAGGGATAATTTTCTAAATTACTATACTCTCTATATTTTATCAGTTGGTAGTCTGGAAATGAATTTCTATTTCCCTCACTTCACCTTATATGTTTCTGTTTTCTTTTTAAAATCAATTTTCATCATTGTTCTTTCATTCACAAATCATGCCAAATGTGACCAGTGAAGAACATTTGTTATTGGTTCCTCTTTTCATCTAACATGGCCTTTGCTTTTCATTACATGATTTGATTTATCACAAAGTAAGATAGATTGACACAAGATTCAACAAAAAGTGAATGATTCTGATGTAGAGAAAGAAAATAAAAACATTTCGTAGCATAAACCTTCTATTAAGTGTTGATTTTTTTGTATCATATAAATCTGTTTAAGATTTAAGTAATTACATTAAAACATAAAGATAATAACTGAGACTCTTATGAGATAAACAAATAGTATGTATAGACATATTAAAATACATTTAAACTTACTTGAAATAGTTCTCTTATTGTGGTCTTATGATGAAATTATTTAAACACATAAAAATGCAAAATTACCTTGAACTTTATGTGTTATATTTGTTTTAAGACTCATTGGTAGACAATTCTAGCACTAAAGATTAGGTAATAGTATAAAGGGTTATTGTCAGGAGCAAAAATCATTAGTGTAGAATAAATGAAAACTAAGTATGGAAAGTGAATCTGGGAAAGACTTTTAGTATCAAATAGCCTCACTAACTGAGAAGTATAGCATTAATGACAAGAAAATAGCAAACAGAATACTCACTTTATTACCTAAGGTATTATTACTGAAAAGGATAAGAATATTTTGGATCAATGTCTGAATTAAGGTTGAAAACAGGAAAAGAATATAATTCCATATCTGTTTAAAATACAAAACAAAATGTTGGAAAGTCTAATAGGGGAAATTAAAGACTTAATAATAGTTTATATCATGGACCATTTTCTTAGTGTCATTTATTATGTTTAATACAAATATAAGAAGAATCAGGAAAACAAACATTTTCAGCATGAAAACTAGCCAAACACACTTAATGCATGGGCAATTAAACATTAGTTGGAGAATAAATAGAAGTAGAATGATAAATTGAGACAAAATCTACACATGTATGGAATAAATATCCTTTGAACTAGAATAAATTATCAAGTAAACAAGTCTAGAAAAGTGGGATTTAAGATTGAATTTAGAGGGGCTGGCAAGATGGCTCAGCGGGTAAGAGCACTGACTGCTCTTCCGAAGGTCCTGAGTTCGGATCCCAGCAACCACATGGTGGCTCACAACCACCCACAATGAGATCGGACGCCCTCTTCTGGTGCGTCTGACTACAGCTGCAGAAAATTACGCCAGAGCAGGCAGGGCCGGAGCGAGACTGAGCAGAGGTCCTGAGATCAACAGCAGCCACACACATGATTGAACACAGTCATCTGTACAGCTACAGTGTACTCATACACATAAAAATGAAATAAAATAATTCTTTAAAAAAAAGATTGAATTTAGAGTAGTCAATCCCTAAATGTTAAGAGTGAATCAAAACCAGGAGACAGAAGAATAGCTAGTAAAACAAGTAAAAACACAGCAAACTTTACATTTAAAAAAGTTACCCACTCTTAAGTTGATAAAAAATATACCATTTCATTCTTTTTAAAATTTCTCTTACAATTTTTTAGATTAATTTGTGGTATATTTTTGGCCATCCCTTTCACACAAGTTGAAGAATATAAACTGGGTAGTCAGACATGCCAGTTCTGTTGTTGAAGACTTCTTAAGATTTTCTTTTTTTTATTAGATATTTTCTTTATTTACATGTCATGTGATATCTCCCTTCCCAGTTTCCCCTCTGGAAAAAAAGAAAAAATAAAATAAAATAAGAAAAACTCCAACAACACCAACAAAAAACCCTGTTCCCTCCCCCTTCCCCCTGCTCACCAACCCACCCTCTCCTGCTTCCTGGCCCTGGCATTCTCCTACACTGGGGCATAGAACCTTCACATTCCAAGTGCCTCTGCTGCCCTTGATGACTGACTAGGCCACAGGAGCCTGATGCAGTTGTCTCCTGAGAGGCTCTGACAGTACCCGACTAATACACAAGTAGAGGCTCACAGCCATCCACTGAACTGAGTACAGGGTCCCCAATGAAGGAGCTAGAGAAAGGACTCAAGGAGCTGAAGGGTTTGCAGCCCCTTAGGATGAACAACAATATGAACTAACTAGTACCCCTAGAGCTCCCAGGGACTAAACTACCAACCAAAGAGTACACATAGTGAGATTTTCTTTTTAATATCAGTTGTATCACATATTTAAGTTCCCATAGATCTTTTGAATTTTCCATGACTTTTATAAATGAGAGCAGCTTCTATGTATAGGACAATCATAGTTTCTTGATGTAAAGATACAAATAAATAAGGGTTCTAAATGTTACTAGGCTGAAGCTGGGGTTTCACAGCAGAACACTTGGCATGTATGCATATAAACCTAAGACTGATTCTTAGCTTAAAAGGAAAAATGAAAATGGAAAGTAAACAAATCAACATATTGGTAACATTTTTGTCCGGTTTATCCAGACAAATGTTTTTGTTTATTAGTTTATTTCAAATACGGGCCTTAGAAAAATCTGTTCTTTATTTCATAAGTCTTATGAACTATTAATCAGAATCTTCATTTCTACTCATTTTCACAAATAAGACTCATATTAAATCAGCTATACTATTTTAGAGAGATTTTTTTTCAAACATTTTCTACATGGACACCTTCACTGGTAGTAAATTGTACAAAAGGTTGATTAAAAAGATAGATAGTACCTGTAGAGAACATATCTAGTAGAGAGGTATGGTCCCCAGTTGAGGGATAGGGCCACCCACCCACCTCAAATATATTAATCCAAGGAAATACAGGGACTAAGAGTGGAGAAGAAATTGAAGGAAAGGCCATCCAGAGACTCCTGCACATAGAGATCCATCCTATCTGCTGATACCAATGTCTAGAAGTGCTTACTGACAGAAGCCTCATATAGCTGTCCCCTGAGAGGCTCTGCCAGAGTCAGACCAATTCAAAAAGGTGTGGATGTACACTGCCAAACATTGGACTGAGTGTGGGGACCCCAATAAAGAAATTAAGGCAAAGACTGAAGAAACTGAAGCTGTTTGCAACCTCATAGGAAGAACAACAATATCAACCAACCAGAACCCCAAAGCTCCCAGAGACTAAACCACCAACCAAAGAGTACACAGAGAGTACCCATGGCTCCAGCTGCATATGTAGCTGAGGATTGCCTTATCTGGCATCAATGGGAGGATAAGCCTTTGGTCCTGTGGAGGCTTGATGACCTAGGATAGGGGAAAGCTAGGCCACTGGGGCAGGAGTGGGTGGGTAGGTGGGGGAGCACCCTCATAGAGGCACAGGGGAGGGAGGAAGGGATGGGGGCTTGTGGAGGGGGAACTGAGAAGGAGAATAACTTTAGAAATGTAAATACATAAAATAACCAATAAAATTGAAAAAAAAAAAAAAAGATAGACGACTGAATAAGCCAGGCTTTGCTATGTTCAGAATCCTATCTTAAGGGAATCAGGATTATATACTCTGCTGCTCTCCTTTGCCAGATATCTTTTAAAAAAGAAAAAAAACCTAATCATTGCTTTGACCACCTTTTTATCTATTATTCATTTTCTATTACTCCAGTTTCTTTCTATTCGTATTTCATTGTGCAGTTATATGAGCTTCTACTGTTAACTTGATAACATGGTCTACTTGATATGGGGTCATTACTCATATTCTCAAGGGCAGTAATGTAACTCATTTGTTCAAAAACTTCTTGGTGATTGAATATTATTTTCAATAGTAATTGATTACATATATTGAGTAGGATTTTTCTTCCTCTTTTTTACTAGAAGTTGATTTAACTTCTGCAAAAGAATACTTTAATCCCTATATAGTACTACCTTACGAGCTATTGCAAATGTAGTACATATACGCACTAATTTAATATTGAGAGTGCTTTACCTACCTGGCAATATTATTTCTACATTTAAAAGATACTCATATATGTCTCACAATATATTATATTTGTTATAAACTATAGTCACATGTTAATGCATTATTAAGTGTACCATAAAGCTCAACACAATGTAAATTTAAAATGGAAAAGATAAAATTAAATACAGGTTAAAATGTTTCCCCATATTCTAATGAATTATGATTAGCCCTTCAAATACCTTTAAAACAATTTAGGTACTATTTTGTTAAATAAATCCTACAGTTTTTTCTCATGCTTTGGGCTTAGAAAGACACTGAGGGAAAATAATATGTAATTTACTTCTCTCACCCTTTCCATAAGAGTTTATATGCTGGAATGAATCTTTGTACATTATTACTCCGTGTTTTTATACCACGAGTACCTCTAGTAGTATATAATGTTTAGTATTTAATATAAAAATGTGCAAATCAATATTAAAATGTAACTAGAATCTACATGTGTGCTTTTATTTCAGAAATTATATTGAAGAAAACATTCCTTACTATATTTCCAAACACAATAAGTCCTGTATATTATCATAGGACATAAAGGTTGGTTGAGCATATTAATTAGTAAAGAACTAGCGGCTTAATGGAAGCCAATATCATCAGGTTCACTGGCCACATCAAAAGAATATCTGTCAATCAGACACTTGTTCCCAGAAGACAAACACTGTGCCAGAATGACTGCCAAGATGAACAAATATTTCATAGATGTCACTGACTGGTTGATTGGCACGTTGCCTGCTTTGCTCTGGGATTTTATTCACCTAGGAAATTTAAGGGGAAAAAGTACCAGCCTGAGTTAAACAGACTTAAATTGTAAGTATCCAAATGTGTGGAAGTCCAGAGCATGGTTAATGCTACGCTGGGTTTCCAGCTCTATATAGAGCATCCTTTGTTCATTCCTTGTCCATGAAAACCAGAACTGTGTGACTGTATTTTATTTTTAAACATTTTATTACAGAAGTGAAAATTAACCCTGTGTGTGGAGAAAGAAAAAATATTTCTCTTATAGATGCATAAACAAACACAAATACAAACTTGCCAATGGCATAAACAGAAGCCATATGAGAAATGAAAGTCTATACTGTAAAAACAGTGGAGGATTAAAAACTAAACCAACCAAAATAAATCAATAATTCCCTATGCTAACTTGCAACCAGTTTTTAAAATTCTATTCATCATGTGCTCTTAAGGCCAAAATAACTCTCAGTGAAGGTTGCTGAAGATTTTACTTTTCTCTTTGTTTTTGAATTAGTAATTTTATTTTATTTTTTTGCTTCAGAAGGACCACTAAGCATCATTAAGTTATAACTCTGAACAGCAGCTGTCACAAGCATTTTCTTTACTAATCCCCTCTGCTTTAAGTTCCAAAGTTTTTTTGAGTGTATTCTCTTGCCACATATATTACAAAATTATAAAATTCATGGCAAACTGGAGTGTATAAAGTGATTCAAGAGGCCACAGTTCTGAAACATGGTATCAATAGAGCCATGCTCTTTAGGAATCCATTGAGCAACCAACTTTTCCTCTCTTCTGCAGAATGCTGTTAGCTCCCAGTATCCCTTGGCTGAAAAAACATAAATTCAAAGGTCTACTGACATTTTCAAATGTCATTCTCCTTTTACTTTACACATTTTTTTCCATCAAGACATATTTATAACTGAATTCCCTTTTGATTGGGTATGAGTAATGTAAAAGCTCCACATTTTAGATTGATTACCTCTGTAAAGACCCCATGTCTTCATAAGGTACTAGAAGCAGTATGACTATGTTCTTTTACTATCCTGTCTTTCATTGTCAAATAACATTACTTATATCTTGGTTTCTATGAATAATCATCTAAATCAAATCAGGTCCAACCTCTTTTTTCATTTTGTTCTAGCTATACACTTTTTTCACAATAAAAGTCACAGAGCCTAACTATGGAGCAGAGACTGAAGGAAGGACAAGCCAGCCTAATATAGCTATCTCCTGAGAGGCTCTGACAGTACCTGACTAACACAGATGTAGAGGCTCACAGCCATCCATTGAAGTAAGTACAGGGTCCCCAATGAAGGAGCTAGAGAAAGGACTAAAGGAGCTGAAGGGTTTGCAGCCCCTTAAGACGAACAACAATATGAACTAACTAGTACCCTCAGAGCTCCCAGGGACTCAACCACCAACCAAGGACTGCACATAGATGGGTCTGATTGTTCTGGCAGCATGTGTATAGTAGAGGATGGCCAAGTCGGTGATCAATGAGAGGAGAGGCCCTTGGCCCTGTGAAGGTTCTATGCCCCAGTGTAGGGGAATGCCAGGGCCAATAAGTGGGAGAGGTTGGGGTGGCAAGCACGGGGAGGGGGGAGCCAACAGGGGATTGTTCTTGTTGTTTTGGTTTATTTGTTTGTTTGTTTATTTTTGGAGGGGAAACTGGGAAAGAAGAAATCATATGACATGTAAATAAAGAAAATATCTAATAAAAAAAAGTCACAGAAGACTCTCCTTACTAGGTGATTGTCCTAAAAACCTGGCTATCCTAATAAGAGAATAAGTTTCTCCCAACCACTGGAATTTGGAGGCACTTTTAAACTACTCAGTGAGTGTTGGAAACCAATATCTAACTACATAAAAGCAGGTAATGTTCTAAACATTTAAACAGTTTATCTTGTCTTTTGTTTGCTCATCTTGGATAATTTACTTGTCCTGGACATCTGAAAGTCAGAGAACTTGATAGACTTTATGCCTCAATAGCCCCAAATTGGTCCAGAGAAATGAGGGATTTCTGGAAAGGCATTGGCCCTCAATCTCCATTGGGAATCTGGAAACAATGGTTCCAAATCCAGCAATGGAATCAGACAAATGGGCTAAAGGGTAATGATCTTTTCTCCTTATCTAGGTTGCTGCTGGAGGTGACTTTCAAGTTGAGAGTGAATCTTGCCATAGCAATTAAGACCATGGAGACAATTCCTTATGTGAGGCTTCAAGTGATTGTAGACTGTGTCCATTTTCAGTAAGATTTTGTGCTTTCTTAATTGTAAAAGTATATTTTATTTGCCAGATATAATTATCATCTCAGAGGCTTACAGTTGAATAAGCTTGCCCTTTATAATTCTTTCTGAACTCTTGCTGGCTGTTTCAACTCAGGTGTTGTGGCTGAAACTCCTCTCCAAGCTGACTGATGCTTTCTGATTTCTGTTCTTTTCTCACCAAATTGCTCTTCTTGGCCTAAAACTAACTCTGGCAATGTGTTCTAATCTTCTGGTTCCTTCTTATTCTCTGGCTTCAACTGCCTCTACTGACCTATACTAAACTACATGAACTCACAAATGAACTCAACTGCATTTAAATGAACTGCACCAAACTGCACTCTCTCCCTGCACAGATCTTCAGTAGCATCTATTTTCTCTCTGTTCTTGTGAGAGTTGGATTTATCCCATCTCTGACTCATTCTGTCAAATATTTCTCAGACTCATCCCTTTGTCTATCTAGAAATTAGTTATAACTTTCAAAAGGGGGCACTTCTTTCTACAAACTAAATTTACCTTAAAAGTGTTTAATGAGGGCTTGTCTGTATTCAAGCCACAAGGATTTGATGTGTATATCATGTACTAATTCCAGGTGGTCTTTGGATGTGATCCCCTGCTAGAATAATCCTGTTGGTTGATTAAAATTCTTCTATATTTTATGCTAATGCATGTGAATATTATGTTCCCTGATGTGATCATTTGAATGATAATGTCTACCACAGGTTCAGATGTTTTAATGATCATGATAAGATTAAGTTGTATAAATTACATTAGTTTAAGTTAATTCTCTCTAATTTATGATTGAGATTTAATATCTGAGCTCCCAGTTTACTATTCTAGCTCTGAGGCCTACCTATAAGTATGCTATACCATTTTCCCAGAAAAACCATTTTCCTTCTATAAGATGCCTTGTCCATGGTGTGGTGTTTTATCATGGCAGTAGAAAAAAATGCCTAATACATTGAGATGAAACTTCCTTTCAGCAAAGCATAAAACAGGCTGAAAAAGAAATTTGGGAAACAATATCCTTCACTATAGTCACAAATAATATAAAATACCTTGGTGTGACTCTAACTAAGCAAGTAAAAGATCTGTAAGACAAGAACTTCAAGTTTCTGAAGAAGTAAATTGAAGAAGATCTCAGAAGTTGGAAAGATCTCCGATGCTCATGGGTTCTCAGGATTAATATAGTAAAAATGGCCATCTTGCCAAAAGCAATCTACAGATTCAATGCAATCCCCATCAAAATTCCAACTCAATTCTTCACAGAGTTGGAAAGAGCAATTTGCAAATTCACCTGGAATAACAAAAAACCTAGGATAATGAAAACTATATTCAACAATAAAAGAAACTCTGGTAGAATCACCATCCCTGAGCTTAAGCTTTACTACAGAGCAATTGTGATAAAAAACTACAGGTATTGGTATAGTGACAAGCAGGTAGTTCAATGGAATAGAATTGAAGACCCAAAAAGGAACCTACACAACTATGGTCACTTGATCTTTGGAAAAAAGTCAGAATTTTCAACACATGGTGCTGGCTCAATTGGCAATTAGCATGTAGAAAAATGCAAATCGATCCATTCCTATCTCCTTGTACAAAGCTCAAGTCCAAGTGGATCAAGGACCTCCACATAAAACCAGATCCACTGAAACTAATAGAAAAGAAAGTGGGGAAGAGCCTCAAGCACATGGGCACAGGGGAAATTTTCCTGAATAGAACACCAATAGCTTATGCTCTAAAATCAAGAATTGACAAATAGGACCTCATAAAATTGCAAAGCTTCTGTAAGGCAAAAGACACTGTCAATATGACAAAATGGCAACCAACAAATTAGGAAAAAATCTTTACCAATCCTATACCTGATAGAGGGCTAATATCCAATATATACAAAGACCTTAAGAAGTTGGACTCCATAGAACCAAATAACCTAATGAAAAATTGGGGTACAGAGCTAAACAAAGAATTCTCAACTGAGGAATACAGAATGGCTGAGAAGTACCTAAAGGAATGTTCAACATCCTTAGTCATCAGGGAAATGCAAATCAAAACAACCTTGAGACTCCATCTCAAACCAGTCAGAATGACTAGGATAAAAAAACTCAGGTGACAGTAGATGCTGGCGAGGTTGTGCAGAAAGAGGAACACTTCCTCACTGCTGGTGGGGATTGCAAGCTGGCACCACCACTCTGGAAATCAGTTTGGCAGCTCCCCAGGAAATTGGATATAGCACTACCAAAGGACCCAGGTATACCACTCCTGGGCATATACCCAAAGATGGTCCAACATGTAATAAGGACACATACTCCACTATGTTCATAGCAGCCTTATTTAAATAGCCAGAAACTGGAAACAACCCAGATGTCCCTCAACAGAGGAGTGGATACAGAAATTGTGGCACATCTACACAATGGAGTACTACTCAGCTATTAAAAACTATGAATATATAAAATTCTTGGGGAATTGGATGGACCTAGAGAATATCATCCTGAGTGAGGTAACCCAATCACAAAAGAACACACATGGTATGCATTCTCTGATAAGTGAATATTAGCCTAAAAGTTCAGAATACACAAAGTACAATCCACAAACCACCAGAATCACAAGAAGAAGGAAGACCAAAGTGTGGATACTTTGTTCCTTCTTAAAACGGGGAACAAAATACCCATGGAAGGAGTTGTAGAGACTAACTATGGAGCAGAGACTGAAGGAAGGACAATCCAGAGACTGTTCCACCTGGGAATCCTTCCCATATTCAATGATCAAATTCAGACTATTGTGGAGACCAGAAAGTGCTGGCTGACAGGAGCCTGATATAGCTGTCTCCTGAGAGGTTCTGACAGTACCCGACTAATACAGAAGTAGAGGCTCACAGCCATCCATTGAACTGAGCACAGAGTTCCCAATGAAGGAGCTAGAGAAAGGATCCAAGGAGCTGAAGGGCTTGCAGCCCCTTAGCATGAACAACAATATGAACTAACTAGTACCCTCGGAGCTCCCTGAGACTAAACTACCAACCAAAGAACACATGGTAGGACTAATGGTTCAGCAGCATATGTATAACAGAGGATAGCCAAGTCGGTCATCAATGGGAGGAGAGGCCCTTGGTCCTGTGAATGTTCTATGCCTCAGTGTAGGGGAATGTCAGGGCCAGGAAGCAGGACAGGGTGGGGTAGGGAGCAGGGGCAGGGGGGAGGGAACAGGGGTTTGGTTTTATTTATGTTTTTTTTTTATTTTTTATTTTATTTTTTAGTGGGGAACCAGGGAAAGTAGATATTATATGACATGTAAATAAAAAAATCTAATAAAAATGAAATAAAAGAAATAAAACAACACTATGAATTTGAAAAACACCGCACGTAACAGCAGATTCTGGTGAAGTTGTGGAGAAAGAGCAACACTCCTTCATTGGTGCTGGGATTGAAAGCTGGTGCAACCACTCTGGAAAGCAGTTTGGCTGTTCTTATGGAAATGGGACACAGTACTACCAGAGGTCCCAGCTATATCACTCCTGGGCATATACCCAGAAGATACTCCAACCAGTAATAAGGACACATGATCCACTATGTTCATAGCAGCCTTATTTATAATAGCCAGAAACTGGAAACAACCCAGATGTCCCTCAACAAACGAATGGATACAGAAAATGTGGTACATTTACTCAATGGAGTACTACTCAGCGTTTAAAAACAATGAATTTATGAAACCTTTAGGCAAATGGAAGGATGTGGAGAATATCATCCTGAGTGAAGTAACCCAATCACAAAAGAATACACATGGCATGCACTCTCTGATAAGTGGATATTAGCCCAAAAGCTCAGAATACACAAAGTGCAATCCACAAACCACAAGAAACTCAGGAAGAAGGAAGACCAAAATGTGGATAGTTCATTCCTTTTTAAAAGGGCGAACAAAATACCCATGGAAAAAAGTTTCGGAGACAAACTATGGAGTAGAGGCTGGAGGTAGGAGAATCCAGAGACTGCTCCACCTGGGAATCCTTCCCATATTCAATTACCAAACCCAGACACTATTGTGGATATCAGCAAGTCCTGGCTGACAGGAGCCTAATAAAGCTTTTTCCTGAGAGGCTCTGACAGTACCTGACTAATACAGAAGTAGAAGCTCACAGCCATCCATTGGACTGAGTACAGGGTCCCCAAGGATGGCGCCAGAGAAAGGACCTAAGGAGCTGAAGGGTTTATAGCCCCATAGGAAGAACAACAATATGAACTAACTAGTACCCTCAGAGCTCCCAGGGACTCAACCACCAACCAAAGAGTTCACACGGTGGAACTCATGGCTCCAGCAGCATATGTATAGCAGAGGATGGCCAAGTTGGTCATCAGTGGGCGGAGAGGCCCTTGGTCCTGTGAAATTTCTATGCCCCAGTGTAGGGTAATGACAGGGCCAGGAAGCAGGTGAACATGGGTTGGTGAGCAGGGGGAGTGGGAGGGAACAGGTTTTTTTTCTTTTTTTCAGAGTGGGAACTGGGAAAGAGATATCATTTGAAATGTAAATAAAATATCAAAAAAAAACCTTCCTTTCATATATGTGGATCTCCAGCATTTTATTCACTTCCATGAATTATATCAGAGCTCTCTTGACAATGTCTTTTTGCATTTAAGAGATTTTAGTTCTACTGTAGTACAACTTCCATTTAGTTTACTCTGTGATTTTGGTGTCATATCCAAATAATATCAAACTCCAAATAATGAAAACTTCTTACTGCTATCTTCTTGGAATTTTATAGTTTCAGCTCTTATATTTTGCAATTTTATATTGTAAATAAAATATAATTTTAATTCTACCTTGTATGTGTATTTATTTTTGCATCAATTGTTGAAGAGATTGTATTTCTCTATAGAAATTTTTGATAATTTTGCTGAAAATTATTTGACCATATATGCAAGCACTCTGTTCTGTTTTATTGGTTCTTTCTCCTCTTGTCAGTTTCAGTTCTCTGGAAAATTAAAAATTAGTAAATATAAGACCTGCAATGTTGATTCTTTATGTTTAGCAAATTATTTTGTTTATTCCTTATCTCTAGTGATTCCATTCAAATTTTAAGATTCTTTTCAATTAACTATAAATATTGGCATTTTACTAAGTATTGCAAAAATAGTAGACAGTTTTCATAGTATCTGTACCTAGTATCTTAAATTGGAAACTGGTTCTTATTATATCTATTAAATGTTAGTTGTAATTTGGTGAGATTTGGAAGTGCTACATACGTTAGGAATTTGGGGGAGTTGTATTAGTTGAAAACCTCCAGGTCATTAGTGGCACATCCTCAAAAGTAGCTTGAGATGATTTATTCTCTGCCTGCCTGTGTGTGTGTGTGTGTGTGTGTGTGTGTGTGTGTGTGTGTGTGTGTGTGTATATATAACTGTAAAATAACTTGTTATGGCATAAGCTATTCATATGACATATGAAATTCACCAGTCTAAAGCCCATGAGGTCAATGAATTCTTGAATTTGACCCTCTAAATCAACCGACTAAATATTTATCTTTGTAAGTAGCCTGTGTTAGATATTTCATGATAATAAGTTAAGTAAAACAGATTATACCTTTACAGTTCTGCTTTACAAAGCCTAAAATTTCTGTTTATTTCTGTATTTTAAAATTTCTTTGTGCAGCTTTTTTTTATTTAAAATTAATCTGATTATGTTTATTCCAAATATTCCGCTGTTTTCATATTATTAGCCATGTAACTGTTTATATGTATTTGGAGTATTCAATATTGATTATCATTTTATGTCCTGCTACTTTATTTTTCATTATATCATTTGCATTATGTAATATTTAAAATTTTCTACACATAACATAATAATATAATACAATCTTTGTGTCCTGCCCTTTCAATCTGTACACCTCTATAGGGAGCTTTTAGAGGAAGTGTATCCTTACTCTCTTGTCACTGGGTTTTATTCTGAAGAATCTTATCCCATGGCTTCATCTATGAACTATTTAAAAAAAAAACTTCTATATGTCATATAATTTTCAAGTTCTTAGAATTCTGTAGTATTCTCAACTAATATTTTAAAATATAGCTGACAATATTGTTCTGTTCCATTAATTTTTACCTTTACTCTGTTCACCTTTAAGGTTGAAATACTACCATAGTATATTAGCCATAATGCGCAGGTGCAATATTACACTCCACTGACCCAAGAAGCTAAACAAGAAGGAAGATACAAGCAAGGAATTTTGGATCCTACTCAGAAGTTGGAATAAAATAGCCATAAAAGCCAGATGGAAGGAGGGACCTGGAAGGGAGAGGTAATGGGGAAAGGAATGGGGGAGTCAGTATCAGGTGTGGGGAAGGACAGGAGAGATGACTAGATGGTCATAAAAATGAATGGAAGCCGGCAATTGACTGGGGTAAAGAAGTGTGTGGGTGGGGGGGGGTCATCTCTAGGACAAGACAGAGACCTGGGATAGGGAGGTGCTCAAGAACTGATACAAGTAACCTTAGCTGTGAACCTTAGCCTCTGAAGAGGATAGCTTCTGTATCTAGGCAGAAACCCTAGTGAAACAAGAGACACCGACTTACCCACAAAAGTTTTAATCCAAAATTTATCCTGTCTACAAAGGCACAGAGGATGGAGCAGGGACTGGGGGAATGGCCAACCAACAACTGTGTCAACTTGAGACCTATCCCATGGGCAATAACCAATCCCTAACACTATTAATTTTACTGTGTTATATTTGTAAAGAGAAGCAAGTTATCCTCTGAGAGGCTCTACCAAGCAGCTGACTCAGCTACAGACACTCACAGCCTTGGGAACTCATGGAAGAATAGAAGCAAGGATTGCAGCCGGAAGGAGACAGAAACTTCACAGGAAGACCAACAGAATCAACTAACTTGGATGCTTGAGACTCTCAGAGACTGAGCCACCAACCAAAGAACATACACAGGATCGACCAAGATCTCCTTGTACATAAGCAACAGATGTACAACTTGGCCTTCATATGGATCTGGAACAACTGTAAAAGAAGCTACCCTAAAAGCTGTTCCTGTACATGGGATATGTTCTATTACCTGGTCTGCCTTATCTAGCCTCAAAGGGAGAGGATTCACCTAGCCTTGCAGAGAGTTGAAGTGCCAGGAGAGCAGAATACCCAAAGTGGGCCCAACCCAATCAGGGGAGAATAGGAGGGAAGATGGGGGAAGGATTGTGGGAGACAGTGACTGGGAGGATGGCAGTAAGCAGGATGTAAATTGAATAAGTTAAAATTAAATTAAATTAAATTAAGGAAAAAAGGAAATTCTACCACAATAATTAAAACTATTAAAAGTATAATTTTCTATTTAAAATTAATTCATTCCTTTTTAAAATTAAGTTCAATAACTTTTGCTTTAATAAAGTTAGAAATATATAAACTTAAACATCAACAAAATTCTTTTGGCCATAGAAGTCTATCTATTTTGATTAATTCAAGCTAATGCCAATTCAAATTAGTAAAACATACTGAACTGCAGCAACTGGATATAAAATATATAAACAAATAGATACACATATTGATAAAAACCAACCATTCAGATCCTTCTAGTGTGCTTACTAAATATGATATAAAATCTTACTGGATATTTCTTGTATGACTAATATAAAAATCTCATTTCAAGGAAAAGGCAAGACTAGTCAAGTATTAACCTAACTATTAACTTGACAGTACATGACAAATCTATGACCACTTGCATTTATTTTAAGTAAATATTTTCCTTCTTAATCATGATTTTGTTTTAATTTGTTTAAATAAGGAATATACTGTGTAAACACAGTAGTAAAATTTACTTTTTCCAAAAATTTAATGTATATTGAAACATAAAGAAACATGTATGTGAACAAAACACCAAAGAGTATTAATACTGCCTTGCCATGTATTAGTTATTTGATAATGTAATTTGGGCTCCTATGATTCCATTTTAAGAAGATTGTCTATTGCAATGTACATTAGCAAAAATAGAGATAAAAATATGTATTCTAAGATATAATTCATTTTGTTGGTTTCTTCATAGCCTTTAGAGTAGGAAGCTAGGAACTGTATGCATTTATCTAACTGTTATTTCCAATGAACTATGAAAATGTGGATAAGTTGTGTGAGATTATAAGTAGCATATTAGTACATGGAGGAGTTATTTAAACTATTTGAGCACTGCTTACTATTTTAACTGGTCAACTCAAAAGGAATACATGTAAACAGAAGAAAGACATAAGTCATTTTCCATAGCTTGATTGTTTTAGTTTTAGATTAATTAAATACAACTTAGTCAAATGAAGTGAAATTCAAATTGTATTCCTCTTGTATTCAGTCAGTAAAATTGTAAAGGATTAAAAAATTTGTATCATTAGATCCAAAGATAAACAAAAGATATTTGTTGTTGCAAAAACAAACAAAAAATAATTTCAAAGTATCTAAGATCTATAAGCAAAATTAAACAACAAAAACCAAATAAGACACAATATTTGTCTCTATAATTATATCTTCATTATATTCTAAATGAGTTGTGATTTTATAATGTATGCATACAAGAACATGTATAGTGAAAAATATTCTTAAATATGATATAGCACCTGTTTACTGAAAGATATAGAGTCATGTCAACTTGTAATGTGAAGCATTGTACATCCTACAATAGAGGTATATGTGACTAAGTTAAATATAGTTTGAAAATGAGCTTAGAAATTGTGGGTGCTATTTCCTACCACATTCTATCAATTAATTCTAGCCACTTCCACTTCTATAAGATAACTTTCCTTTTAAACCACAAGCCTTTTCCCTGTTCTAATAGTCTTCCAATATCATTTCTGATGGATAGATACACTAAAGAATGCCCTTAATGGTAAGCTCTCATTACTCTGTGTTCACTGATAAATCTAGCTACCTAAATTTGAAATCCAACAATGTATTCAATCTAGGTCTCAATTTCTTTGTTCTTCTGTGTGGGAGGCAAGAGTATGTCTTACATTCATGGGTAACAGTCCGTCATAGAGGAACTTTAGGGAAGAAAATTAAGAAGGAGCAGAATCAGGAATCATCAAGGAACACTCTACAAGGCTTGCTCAATTACCTTTCACTTATGTACTTTCACTTTCAATTAAAAAATGACATAATTTCTACCCCTCCATTTTTTTCTTTCCTCCAACTTCCTCTGTGTTCTAAATTGCTGTATTTTCTTATCTCAAGCAAACAGTGGTGAGTGAAAAAAGTTCACATCCACCCACCCCTCCCCCCCACACCAGTTTTACCTTCATATCTTGGATCTTCCTATTCTTTCTACTACAAATATTGTCTCTTCACTAGGCAAATATTTCTCTAATCTTTAAAACTGAGATCAAGTGTCACTTCTCCGACTTGTTCAGTGACTCATTCAACACATATCAAGTATCCAATATGTATGATTACATTAGAATGAACTCTCCAAATTTAATTAAAGTTTTCAATTACTTAGTCTCCCTTCTATTAGAAAATTAACTCCACAGGGCAGGGAATAGCATTATATTTACCCTTATAATTTAATGTCTGGTTATTTGCTTGTTATATACTACTTGAGTGAATCAATGCAGATGTTTCTCCCATTTATTTATGAAGTCTGGAGTATTCTAGAAAGTATTTATAACTTTCTCTTTCCCCACAGGGAGATCTCCATCTAGTACTTTGTAGTAGTACAGTACTGCAAATTTAAAATAAAATTAAAAATTCCTCTCTTGTCTATAATAGATGATCTCTTTCATTCTTTCATCACTAATAATGGCATGACTGTATATTCATTTCACCATGGTCAGAGTTTTAGAAACATGTATTTAAGTAATATAGCTACATATTTTTCATAACTATTTTTAAATATTCTTTTGATTTTATTTTCTTTTAAAAATTATTTTCTTTACATACATTCCAAATGTTACCCCTCCTCCCAGTCCCCCTCTAAGAATTCTTCACCCCATCTCACGTTTGTCTTTGAGAGAGTGGTCCTCCAACTATGCACATTCTTTACCTTTCCTTTTTAATGACTCTGTCCCAACTTATGCTGTAACTACTTTCTGTGGTTCACCTCAATAATTACCAAACTACTTATATAATCTTCTTCTTATCCCTCTGAAATTATCAATTCCACTTTTGTCATACATCTGAAAGATAAATCTTCCTTTCTACTCTATCAATGCCCTGCTGCAAAATTTTTGTTTGGGCCTTCTTTCTTTAGTTTCTGTGGGTCTGCAGAGCATAGCATGGGTATCCTGTATTTTATGTCTATTATCCACTTAAAAGTGTGGATATACTATGCATGCCCTTTTGGGTTTGGTTTCCCTCACTAAGGATGCTATTCTCAAGTTCCATCTATTTGTCTTCAAAATTCATGATGTCATTGTTTTTCATACCTGAATAGTATTCTAATGTATAGATGTGCCACATGTTTTTTATTCTATTCATCAGTTGATGGATATATAGATTGTCTCCCATTTCTAGGTATTACAAATAAAGCAACTATGAACATAGTTGAGCAAATGTCCCTGTGCAATGCTGGCACATCTTTTGGTTATATATGCCCAGGACTGGTATAGCTGGACCTTGAGGTAGAAGTATTCCAAGTTTTCTGAACAACCACTAAGTTGATTTCCAATGTGGTTGTACAAGTTTGCACTTTCACCAGCAGTGAAGAAGTGTTCCCCTTGCTCCACATCCTCTTCAGCATGTGCTATCTCTTCAGTTTTTGATCTTAGTCATCATGATGGTTGCTTACTAATTTAACATTTCACAATTATATTCATAGGACATTTATAGAAATAATTAAATGTTATTTTTATATTATTATCACAACCTAGCATATAGCAACAAAGTTTTTTCTCAGGAACATATTTTATTAATGATTTATTTATTTTTTTATATTTCCACAGGGTTTGAAGTTCCAATTAAAAAAGTGTTTGGGCCATTGAGTTACCACCTACTAGTTCTTAATCTTCACTGAAAGCTTCATCATTTATTCTAAAGTAAAAAGGAAGAACAAGGTAAAGAAATAGGCAATGAAATACATCATGACACATCTTTTACCATAAAGTGAAGTAGCATTTTTAAAATGTCCCAAGTTAGTGACATTCAGAAATGATTTTCTGTACATTCTCTGTGTTCATATTATTCACATATGTGTGTCATACTTATTCTAAAATTATCCATCTTTCATGATGAATTGAAATAAACAATCAAACAGGCTATTTTTCCTGAAATAGTAGCTTCATGAAATAATTACAGATGTAAATGGTACACCTCAAAGAACAGGAGGTGTAAAATTAATCAACTTCTTGATGTAGTAGATTTTTGTGAGTCTCCAGTGGTGAAACTGTGAATGCAGTTAATGTTATAAGATGCTATTATTTTCATGAAATGTAGACAATTCTCCTGCTATTCTCTTAGCCAACGATGTACATCTTTACTTCTATTATAAGGCAATACTTAAGAGTGTCCTTCCAAATCCATCAGGATGTCCCTGAACTCTAATATTGTTAATTCATCATATTTACCCTCTTAATTTGATAGTTCTATGGATGGCTAAGTCACATATATCCCCATTTCCTATACTGGAAGAATGATATGATATAATCAAAGATATTTAAAGATACCATAGACATACTAAAAATTTAAGAAAACTTTTTTTTTTAAGACAGGATTTCTCTGTGTAGCCCTGGCTGTCCTGGAACTTACTCTATAGACCAGGCTAGACTTGAACTCAGAAATCCACCTGCCTCTGCCTCCCATGTGCTTGGATTAAAGGCATGTGCCACCACTGTCCAGCAAGAAAACTTACAGACAGTGAAAGAGAGCTAAAGGGTTCATATTTTTCTTGTAATGTATAATAATGCAGTTTTCCATTTAAGAAAAAACTTGAATAGATAATTCTTTAACAAGGAAGATTATTTCAAGGTGAATTGCCTTATATTCATTACAACTGGAAGTGATTTGATGAGATTACAGATACCTTATCAGTCTCAACATTTAAAAAAAAAGATGTTTCAACCATGGCCCCAAAGTTTCTAATTTATTTGGGCATGTTGGCTTTAGTTTGATTGAACCATACAACTCAGTTTCCTTCTGTTTTATCATGTTCAATGAGGGTCTTCAAATACATATTATTTATCTTATATGCCAATTCTTCCTTCTGAGTTTATCAAACTGCTTGTGATTTTGAATGATGGATGGGAAGAAACTAAGATAAAACAGATATTCTTCATACTAGCTACAGAATTTCTTGATAAATTTGTTTCAACACTATTATTGCTGTAGTATGAATGTGAGTTGCCTCTGTTGGCTCATGTTTGTAATTATTTGTTCACCAACTAGTAAGAGTCTTTGGAATGGTTGTATAACCTTTAATAGGTGGGACATTTCTAAAGGGAACATTGGAGGTAGATTTATAGTCCAGTACAATTTCCTATTTACTCTTCTTCTTGATTGTCAATGTAGTATAATTGGCAGACTTCAGACTCCTTTTTCACCTTGTAAGCCCAAGTAAATCTTACCAGTCATTTTGTCATAACAAAAAAAGTACAATATATTATCAAAAAGTATACATGGCAAAATAGTATTTCAAGTTTAAATTCTAGTTATTATATTAGCATTCACATAAGTTGTTTTTGGGAAATAGTCCAATATTCCTCCTAAATTTGACACTAAACTCTTTAGAATACCTAATTTTCAGTGAATTCTAGATCATAGCTATTTTGACCATCAATAGAAACCATCAATATTTGATGAGAATTTCTATTTGATTAAAGAATTTGTAAAAGTGACTTACTTATATTATGCATCTTATAGTATAGTATATCTCTTTTAGGTATGGTTACAAAAATACTTTATTGTGAAGTGTATAATTTACCAATAGTAGAAACATCCCTATTCCAGTGTTAACGGTATATAATAGCCACTGCCTGTATATACCTAAATTTAACACTTTATATTAATATGTCTTTTTATACCATATGTATCATAATTGTGTATAATATTAAAATTCAGATGTTACCTACATATTTTTAGAAGGAAATACAAGACTGCTGAAAGGCTATGACATTCAAATTACCATCAAATCTCTATCTGTTGAAAGCAAACTGTCCAAATGTTTCTCTCTATATAATACCTCCAGGTTTAAGGATATAATGTAAAGATGAGTACAAAATGAATCCTGACATCAAGAACCATATAGCAACTGAAAATTGAAAATAAATAGATTATTATAATGAACTTTGTTGAAGGCCCTAAAAATTATATGTTGGAAGAGACAATTCTTAAGATAGGGACTCTCTCAACTTAAGAGAAGAAAGAAGGATAATGAGTAAATATGACAAAAATAATAGCCAGGTATCCAAAGGATGAATTGAAGAGATCTAGACAAAAATGGTAGAACATTCTGGAAGAGCAAGCAGAGTGGTACAAATGAACAGATATAATTAAATTGAGGCCTATCTCTTTAAGTGTATTATAAGACAATGAAGAAAATTTAAAAGGCCTGAAATCTGAACAGCGTTTTGAAACATCATTATATCCAATACAAGTAAAGTACTACGAAAAAATACCAAGTAGGAAGAACAACAACATTCAACCTTGTGATAATAAACTGATTGTGCATCCATTTCAAAGTAGTCAGTCATAAGGTTTTTAAGAATCAGGGTATTTTTGTTGTTCTTATAGGCTTCATAATAAGTAGACACTGAATTAAATCTATTACAGACTCTGGATGAAGTCAGAGAAAAAACTGAACACAAATCTTGACACAAATCTACCTACTTCTTTTTTTTTCAGGTACTCATTTCTATGTGATAAATGTGAAATTTACAGGGGAAATACGGTTTGTTCAAAGACCTGGTAATATCCAATTCCACTGACATCACATGAAAATTTCAAGTGAGACCTCATACAACTGAAAAGCTTCTGTAAGGCAAAGGGCACTGTCAATAGGACAAAACAGCAACCAACAGGCTGAGAAAATATCTTTACCAATCCTACATCAGATAGAGGGCTAATATCCAATATATACAAAGAACTCAAGAAGACTCCAGAGACCCAAATAATCCTTTTAAACTGGGGTACAGAGCTAAAGAAAGAATTCTCATCTAAGGAATACCGATGGGCTGAGAAGCACCTAAAGAAATGTTCAACATCCTTAGTCATCAGGGAAATCCAAGTCAAAACAACCCTGAGATTTCTCCTCGCACCAGTCAGAGTAGCTCAAATCAAAAACTCAGGTTACAGTAGATGCTGATGAGGATGAGGAGAAAGAGAAACACTCCTTCATTGCTGATGGGATTGCAAGCTGGTACAACCACTCTGGAAATCAATCTGGAGGTTCCTCAGAAAACTGGAAATAGTTCTACCTGAAGACCCAACTATGCCACTACTGGGTATATACTCAGAAGATGCTCCAACATGTAATAAAGACACATGCTCCACTATGTTCATAGCAGCCATATTTATAACAGCCTGAAGCTGGAAACAATTCAGAAGTCCTTCAATGGAAGAATGGATACAGAAAATGTGGTACATTTATACAATGAAATACTACTCAGCTATTAAAAACAATGTCCTCATGAAATTCACAGGCAAATGGATTGAATTAGAAAATTTCACCCTGAGTGATATAACCCAGACACAAAAGAGCACACATGGTATGTACTCACTGATAACCGATATTACTGCAAAAGCTCAGAATAACTATGTTACATCCTACCAACCTTATGGAGCTAAAATGAAAGAAGACCAAAGTGTCAGTGCTTCAATCCTACTTAGAATGAGGGAACAAAATAATCACTGGAGGTAGAAAGAGGAGGGGATGGAAAAATGGGACAGGAACAGGTATTAGAGGGGACAAGAGCAAAGTACAAAGGGTCAGGAAATTGAATAGAAACATGTAGTAGCAGGGGATGGGAAATTGGTGGTAGCTACTAGAAAGTCCCAGACTCCAGGAAAGTGAGAGGCTCCCAGACCCAACAGGGATGACTTTAGCTGAAATACCTAAGAAAGGGAAAATACAACCTTTAGAGAACACCTCCAGGAGATAGTCCAAGCTTCCAGTTGAGAGATGGGGCCACTCTTGAATCTAAAAATTTTTAACCTAGAAATGTTGCTGTCTAAAAGAAAGATAGGGCCAAAAAATTGAACAGACACTGACAGAAAGGCCATGCAGAGACCTCTCCACCTTCAGATCCATCCCATCTGCAAACAGCAACCCCCCCCCACACACACACACACTATCGCTGATGCCAATAAGCGCTTGCTGACAGAGGTTCTACCTGCACCTGATCAATACAGATGCAGACATGCACGGCCAACCTTTGGACTGAGCTAGGGAAAGGACAAAAGGAGCCAGCAGGGATTACAACCCCATAAGAAGAACAATATCAACTAACTGGACTACCCAGAGCTTCCAGGGACTAAACCACTAACCAAAGGTATGTGTAGAGGGAGTTATAGTTCCAGTTGCATATTTAGCAGAGGGTGGCCCTATCTGGCATCAATGGGAGGGGAGGCCCTTGGTCCTGTGGAGGCTCAAAGACCCAGTGTAAGGGGATTCTAGAGCAGTAAGGCAGGTGGGAGTGGGTTAGTGGGTGGAGGAGCACTCTCTTGGAGGCAAAGGGTAGGTGGGAGATGGGGGATGGTGTGGGTAATACGTGAAGGGATAAACTGGAAGGGATATATCATTTTAAATATAAATGAATAAAATGATTAACTAAAAAAACACTTAAAATGATTTTTAACTCACAAATATCATCTGATTTCTTAAGTAGAATCTAAAAATTGATCCTTGTTGAAATAGATAGGAGGATAGTAGTTTCAATTGATTGAGGGTATTATGGCAAGAAGGGAGAATAGAGAGGGATTGGTCAAGGAATATAATGTCAGTTTCTATCATCCTTTCCTACATACACCTCTTCCTGTGTTCTAGTGTCCAAATAATTCTACTTATACTTTCATATGGCATTTGTATTTCCATGTGTCTGTCTGCTATCTTTCTTCCTTCTTCTCTCTCTCTCTCTCTCTCTCTCTCTTTCTCCCTCTCCCTCTCTCTCATTCTTCCTTTGTTTCTGAACTTTTATAATTGTAGCTTATCAATGAGCAGTATTACAATGCACTAGGAGAAGGATATTATATTATCACAAAAGATATTAAACATTTAAGATAATAAATAGATTGATTTTGCCTTTTCATTCTATACTGTACTGCAAAATAGTCATAACACTGGCTAGAATTGGTATTTCTTACCTATACCTTGACTATTCAGTACACTGAGGCAGGAGGATCCCATGTTTCATATCTACCTGTGTTAGGTTGTAAGGTTGTTTCAAAGCAAATCATAACATAACTTTGTGTTCATGAAAATATATTAGTATTGTTTCACTCTCTTTCTCTGATTTTCATTAATTATCTATTTTTCTATCTACCTAGCTCCTTGCCATCTATGTATCTATACTTTTATCATTTATTTATATATTATTAAGCTAAAGATTTGACTATAAAATGGAAAATTTCAACAACAAATAAATAAAAATCTGTTAACTTGTTTTTCAAATTTATAAAAATTGAGGTTTTAATTTGTTGATTTTGCAAGAAAAATATTTTCAGCATTATAAATGTGAATTTTCTTATAAGACAATTAAGATAAATTATTAATACATTGCTGTGTATCATTTTATTGAGAATTTTAGAAAATCATTCAGAAAATGTTTTGAACTTAATCACAAATAATTTAATAGACTCATTAATTTATATCTTCTCCTTAGGCTAGACAAAGAGTCACAACATAATTGTTCAATGTAAAGAAATTTGTTGTAGACATTATCATCATCACCATCACCATCATCCTCTTCCTCCTCATCATCATCATTATCACCACCACCACCATCACCTGACTAGTATTCTCCAACATCTTAACAAAGGTACATAAACTTTGATTGGGAAAAATTACTATACTCTTTACCACTAAATATTTGTATTTGTGTTATAAAAGTGAGCTCTAATTATGAGCATGTTTTTGTTTATGGTGTTAAGCATGCATTATTTGAATCTACAGAAATTAAAAATAAAAGTCAGACTTATATTGGCTAAGAGAAAATATTCATCAAAAATATGGTACATTGTAGTGAAAGAAACACTTGGCTGTAGAATTCTTCTGCCTGTCAGTAAATAAATATGGCAATCTTACAGTCACATTTTCCATACTAGATGTTCACAAGCACAAAGGTTATTTGTCAGATTTTGTGATCACCTATTTAATGGACCCATTTGACTTCCTAAATATAAGCCAATATCAGTTCAAGCTCTGCCAAAGATTTATCCTAGTTTTCCTGGTCTTATGATTTACCTTTTACTTCCCTTAGTATTTACACATGCCTGTCTTGGCAGGTGAGTTATAAGGATTATTATACATTGAGCGACATGTTTAAAAAATTACTCACTTTGCTAATAAGCAAGTTTATTGTCCCCTGTGCAAAGTAACAAGCCATTCTGTCATGGATGAAAGATCTTGATTTGAATACTTACAATGTACAATTCCTTCATGGCTGAGAGCGTTTAGTGATTTCAATCTTTTTTGCCACTCATACAAATCTCTTATCTATATAAAGAGTCTGATTACAACAGATCAAGATTTATTTTCAATTATTAGTTGAAATTGCTTCCTATTAAATATGTTTCTTACAAACACTATTTTATTGCTTTACAACCCTCTTTGCTTTTCCCAAGAGCCACAATTTACAACTCCCATCAAAAAAATTTTTTTTGAAAAACAATTTAAGATTGTGTTACTCATTGGGATGCTTCCAGCAATTAATGCCAGATAATGTGCAAAATGATGGTACATTTATCTTTTGAAAAATACATTAAATCAATATTTCATTTTTTAAAGTTACAGAAGTTTAATTATTTTAAATTTTATGTTACTCAATAATTATATATTTTAGAAACATTTTATATAATAAAATTTTAAAGGATTGGTTATGAAGTGGTTTTATCCCAGTTTACAATATATTCCCTGTGAGTGAGCTACTTATACTGACATTTGGGAACATCTCAAGATCCATTCAATAAAATACTAAATAGTGCTATAATTAAAAAGTTTGAATCAGTGCTTTTTTTAGCCAAAAAAAAAATGGCTAATAAAATATCCTTATTGTTAAGAGGGAAACACCCTTACATATTTCCACCCTTACATATTTACATCTTTGGTCCAATATTACACAATCTGAGATCATGTTTGGAATGCACATATTAATCTATATTAATTTAAATCTGGTTTTTGCTCCCATTTCAATATCTGAGGAATGAATTATTTAAATAATTCTTCAAAGTCCCAAGTCATATCTGTAAGAGAGACTAAAATTTACATTTATCATTGTTAGTGATGTGTGCCTTGTTTCCAAATCAACTTCTGTCATTCTTCTCAGTCATGTTCCTTAAAATTAATTAGTAGCTTTTGATAAATCAGTGAACACAACTACCAGGCTGAGTCTGAAATAAGGAAGCAAGAATAAATAGCAAACACATTGTGCTTTCTACTATACAAAATATTTTCATATTCATGTATTTGTTTTCCCAAATAAGCATAGTAGCAGTAAGATTATTATCCTTGTTTTAGAATTAAAGACAATAGTACATTAAAAGTTTATGGAGTGGTTTGAATGAGATGTCATTCATAGACCTCAGGATTGGTAATACTTGGTCCCCAGTTGGTGGCTATTTGAGAAGTATTAGGTGGTTTGGCCTTGCTGGAAGAAGTATGTCACCTGGGATGTCTGCGCCTCAAATGAGTCTTGCCATTCTTAGTTGCTGTCTGTCTGACTCCTAGCACAAAATGTGAGTTCCCAGCTATTACTCTCTCCATGCCTTGGCTCCACTCTCACAGACTAAAACACTCAAGAACTGTAAGCCTAGTTAAACTCTTTCATTTGTGACTTGCTTTGTTGTTGTGTTCTCAGTTATTAAAAAGGAACTATTTAAAAAAAATAACCTTACCCACCTGTTATTTAGTTACCTTAAATAAATATTTTAAACAATACTTCATGTGTATAAAAAGAGTTAAATCCCACCAGCAATGAAGTAACGTTCCTCTTTCTCCACAACCTCTCCAGCATCTGCTGTCACTTGAGCTTTTTATCCTAGCCATTCTGACTGGTGTGAGGTGGAACCTCAGTGTTGTTTTGATTTGCATTTCCCTGATGACTAAGGATGTTGAACACTTCTTAAAGGTGCTTCTCAGCCATTTGGTGTTCATCAATTGAGAATTCTTTGTTTAGCTCTGTACTCCATTTTTT
>NC_045030.1:48680990-48689845 GCF_008632895.1 Mastomys coucha | reverse complement strand
GTTTCTTTGTTTTTTGGAGGGGAAACCGGGAATGGAGAAATTTACATGTAAATAAAGAAAATATCTAAGAAAAAAAAAGAGTTAAAGAAGCCAATACTTCATCTCAGATTGTACAAATCATCTTGCTGGAGACAGAATTCTTTTCCTAAGTGTTCAATCTTTCCTATGCCTCTTAGACAAAGAAATTGCAATTTTTGTTATTAAAATCTTCCTTAGCTAAATACTACCCATTTCACACATAAATAGTTTTGGTAAATATGTAACATAACTCTAAGTTGAATTCCCATTGTCTTAGCTCAAGTTAGATGTTTATGATTAATGCTGTATGATAAAACTTGTACCTAGAGTACTAGATACTCTAGAATAAACAAAAGTAAAATAAATTTTTCTGTTGTGATAAATACTCCTCTGGGTTTAAATGATGGAGACAGATTAAAGCTATGGCTCATTATCTTAAGGAGAAGACTATTACAAGAAGTTTACTTTGGGTATGCGTTAGATGTGTACAAAGGAAAAAGCACATTTTTGTCCTGGGTGGGTATGGTGCTGTTTGTATGTTGATGCTACTTCCACTTACCTGGGAGGGGTTGTAGACAAAGAGTGAGTCATACTCAGGTGACTTCTTATGAGCCCATCCCCTAATGAATAAAGGAGGCACTCACTGGGCAAGTAGGCCGAACTTCTGGGTTGGAAAGGGGAAGAGAGGAAGCAGGAGAGAGTTAGGTCTTTTTGGACAGGGATAGTAGGAGGACAAGATGTAATAAGGAGTGTCTTCTGGTTTCAATGGTGGATCCAACAGGATTTTCCAATGGAGGATTTAGATTTAATAAAGCTTACAAGTTAGGATTTTAGTTGTTGCACCCAGCGACTGAGTTACCATTGTTTTGTGTTTTCCTTTACACAAAGGCTCATCTGAGTTGAGAGAGAAAAGTACAGCAGCAAAGTGTGGGTTTGCCTAAGGTGCACTACAAAGGTGGTGGGGATTTTGAAGCATGGAGCTGGTGTGGTAGCAACCTGACAGCAGGAACTTAGCAAGCTGGGTAGAGAGATTTTGGAGCACTGAGTCAGTCTCCATGAGATAAAAACAGGTCAGCCATTGCCTGCCAGTGCATATAGCCAGCCAGACCAATGTAGCTGAAAAGCATAGGCACAAGCACAGGAATGTGATGGTCTGTTTTCTAATATTTCCGGCAATACATTTCTACTGACATAGATCAATCATTCACAAAATCAGAGAAGCATAAAGTCTTTTAGGTTCTAATTGCTCAGTTCTTTCACTTTTAAATTTTCATGTAAACTCAAAAATATTTGTTAGCAGAACAATTTCTAGAGGCTGCCAAAAAGCAATTTAATTTTCTCTCATTCAAGTTATATAATGAATGTATGTTGAGAACCAGCATCTACCCTAGATTTCTTTAGTGACATAGTATTATCAAGGCTGTTGATTACAGGGAAAAGTATGCTTGGGTTTACTTGAATTCAAAATGATATTTTGTATCAATTTATACTTCACAGGAAATATAATTGTGTTTATATAATATGTTGTATATGTAAGTATATATATATATATATATATATATTAACTTATTCCAGCAGTCTTAATTGTTATATATCTTGTCAAACATAGAAAATACTATTTGAAACATATTCCTACATCTGCTGTATTGTGCAAATCAAGGAGTGAGTAGCTTAGTAGAACTAAATTAATCCATAAGAAAAACACAAGACTAAGAGGCATCTGTAAATGTATTCAATGTCACTGTCCGTAAATAATTTGTTAAACTTAGATCATTCTTTTAATGGCAAAGTTCATGAAATTAGATAATAAACATCCTTTTATGCTTCTAGTAAGGGCACTTCCACTGGTATAAAAAATTTCAAGAAACTGTAAACTGAATAAACTTGATGACATTTTCTTTTTGAACATTGCTATATCAATGAGTCAATAATATTGGAATACCTGATTTCTCCAAATCATTAAATGCTTATAAAAGTTGCATACTATATTTGTTTATTTTAAATGCATATTTTATTCCTTTCTCTAAGCATTAATACTTTTCTGTGCAGTGGATTAATATTGAATAGGGCAACTTGCCAGCTTTCCACTTGAGAATTGGAATCTGGCATCACTCTCTGCTTCCAAACACAGTCAAGCAAGACTCCTTGTTCACATAGAGCTCATATTAAAAAGAAAACTTAAAATTATCTTCAGACAACATGAGACACCTTGCTTCATGTGCTTAAAGAAGGTCAGCAGATTTCTCATGCCAAGGAAAGCATATGACTTAAATTTCAGCACATGATTGCCTCTAAAATTGCAAAACCTCTTTTTATTTGGGAGGAATGTTAAGGTAGAAAGAAGGGTTGTTGCTGCTTTCATGTATGATCAATTGATATATTCAGTGCTGTTTGAAACTGCAAATTGTGACATTCTGTTGAACCTGCAATGTAAAGTTTTTAAATCACTGGATTTCAAAAATCATATTTTTATACTTTTGCATAAAATAGCATTGCTACAAAGTCAACAGTGTTAGAAACCCATATTAAATAGCAGTAGGTGGAGGGAAAGAAACTTAGGAACAGACACAAGAACAGCATGCTAAGCCCTTAATTTCATTTCTGTAAATTTATTTTGATTTGTCTCTGGCACATAGTAGGAACAGAAGATGGTGACCACATGCAGAATACTAAAAATAGCTCATTTAAATGCATAATATTAAAGGTATATAAATTAAATTCTCTTCAGTTTCATTAGCTTCAAGAGTTTTAAGGTAAATTATTAGATTTTTCTTGTATTATCAATGGCTTATTTCCATGTATTACTTTCTCAATCTTTCTATTCTTGGACATGCCAATATGTTCAAAGGATGGAGGCCAAAATAAAATTTAAAAAGTGTTTATGCTCTTGTCCAAACCCTTTTGTATCAACAAGTGCTACATACACTCTAAATGGTGAGTGGTAAATTATACTTTAAAGGGATCAGTATCATAAGCTCATTGCCATGCTTGATACCTAGGAAATGTTTTTACAAGTACAGTACAAGGATTTAGTTTCTTACCAACCAAACAGGCTGAAATGTTGAAATTTTCAGGAAAATACTCCATGAAAATAAATCAAACTAATCTTGAAATAAAGTATATCAAATAAATCTCAGTGATTATTTTACAAGTTTAAGCCAGTTGTATTGACATAATATCCATATAACTCCAAGTTCTAGAAGCTCAAATTTCTTGAGAATTTTCTTTTTCATATTTTGTTGTATTACTAATAATAACATAGAATATTAGATATGTAAACTTCATAATATTTAGCTTTTTGTTTGTTTGTTTGTGTTTTTCGAGACAGGGTTTCTCTGTATAGCCCTGGCTGTCTTGGAACTCACTCTGTGGACTAGACTGGCCTCCAACTCAGAAATCCTCCTGCCTCTGCCTCCCAAGTGCTGGGATTAAAGGTGTGCACCACCACTGCCAGAGAATGATATTTAGCTTTAAGTATTCCCATTTTTGTAGTATGCTACTTATAGTGCTGATAAATCTCTTTTTTAAATGTCACCTAAATATACTATAAGTAGATCAGCATGAAAAAACAGTAAGGATGAAAACTGTTACATTTTTAAGTAAAAATTATTGGCTAAACAAGAAGTAATGAGACCTTGTATGTAGCACTCACAAATATAATTAGTTCAACTCTGTATCATTTTCAGTAACTTATTTTCCATTTGTCTATACCTTTAGAGGTAAATATGTGAGGGGGCTGGTGTGAGGGAAGGGGACTGTGATGATGCAATTATATCTTAATTCAAAAAAATAAAAAAAATGAAAAAATGGGACTTTAAGTTGGATAATTTTCAGAAATTGATAGTGTGTATGGTATCAAACTAGTTTCAGTTTTTGCCAGCTACCCGCTACAATACTTTTAAAAGGAACTTTAGCATGATTATTTTCATATTTTAAAAAGAAAAATCTAAAATTCACACTTTTATATTTAAAGTTAAAGAAACTCAGTACTATGGTATTGTAGTTGTAGATTCTAGTATGAGGAAGGCAATAGATATCAATAGATTTGGCAAACTATAAATAGGCTTATTTTCACTATTTTTATTTCATCATTTTAAGTCAATCTGTCAATTATTGATTCACTGTAAATACCTCCCTTATCATGCTCCTCCTCTTTCCTTTTTATGTGTTCATATTTGAAAATTCTTAAGCTCAAAACTTTATGTATTTCAATGTTTTGTGGCTAATTCTTCCACATTAAATTCTATTCTCTAAAAATAAATTGGTTTTCATTTTTATAATGTAGTTAGTATGGCAGATATACATACTGTAATCTTTATGAGGAAAATATCAGGAAATTAAAGTGTGTTCTAAAACCCTATTTCACTGTCATTTTTGTTAGTGTAGCTTAATTCTGTTCATATTTCAGCAGTTCAGTAAATGAAACATCATTCTCTAATCTTGAATTTTAGGGCATTTTTCTACCATTGAGCACTATTTTGAAAGAGTTCTATGTTACTCCAGTTATACACCTTATGTTACAACATTACCTACTCTGTGTTCCATGTTATCTAAATGAACTTTGAGATTCAAGAAGCTACAACTTTCTATAAATTCTCCCATCTTTTCATGAAACAAATTTGGTTTGAAATCTCCTTCTTAATTCTCTTATAAGATATTCTATGTCTTCTTATAGTAACAACTAATTTGATAGTCATGGATTTTAAATTCTATTATAATTGTTAGTTCATTCTCATCATTTCATCCTGAACATGTGCATCACTGAGGATTTGTTATTTCTTTACCATTCTCTAAAGAACTAGTGTGCAAGGACTCACTCAACCAATTCTCTCTCTCTCTCTCTCTCTCTCTCTCTATATATATATATATATATATATATATATATACTCATATATATACATGTATATATACATATATACACACATATGTATATACATATGTGTATATATATATGTATATATAATGTGTATATACATATATATACATGTATATATATAAGAATATATATATATTCTGTTTATTCTGGTTAGGTTATTGATAAGGAGACTTAAATTACATTATTTCTTTTTCTCATTAATTCAAAAGAGAACAAAAGCATTTCCACATTTTATTTAGTTTATTCATTTACAGACCTTTACTAAACTGAGAAAATAGTTCAAATGGTCTCATCATCTTGTGATTTTGTATACTATGCAGCTACTATTTATCATCTGCTTAGCATTCATTGTACCACTTATATGAATCTGTTATGTCTTTATTTGTGGTATTTTTCTTTGTGTTCAGTATAGCTTTTACATTCTGAAGTGCTGATTTTATAATAATACACAGTATAGTTGCATTGTTTTGTTATACTACTGTTCATACACTTTTAAGGTAGGATAGTCTCTTATAATATTTCTAACTAGAGTAACATGATCTTTGTCATTGTAAAATCTGCATTTGAAACATTGCAGAGGAATTTTTTGTCATAAGCAAATGCCAATCCACTTAAAGAAAAGACTTCAAATCTCGTAAATCTTTGTATTTTCTACTATCAAATGTGTTATAACCATATCACATACATCTAATTCATCACTTCTTTGAGTACTTGCAACATTTAATTATTAATTATTTACATTGTAATCAACTTAATTTCCATTATATTATGCTCACTTTTCTCCATGTCGTTCAAAGACACAACAATTCAAATGTGTGTTCTGTACTTACTGGTTTTAACTTCCAAAGACATTGGAAAGTCATTGTTTCTTCTTTTTTACACACACAAAAAATTTGTTCATGTACGCTTATGCATGAACACACATGTGTACACTCATACCTACATCTGCACTTTTGCAGACCAGAAGACAAATTCTGGGAGGGAAATACGTTTTCTCTGAGAATTGAGCTCAAGTTGTCAGGATGAGTGGCCAACTTCTTTACCCCCAAACCCTCTTGATGACCACATTGTTTCTTCTTTAGGTTATGTTTCAGAGAATGATAGCACAATAAGATTATAGAAAAAATGAATATTCTATATCCCCTTTTCATTTTGCTTTAACATTTTTTCTATTGCTTTCTTTATATCTTTATTCTGTGAGTAACTCCATCTTTGATTTTGTTTTCCTTAATGGTAAAAAGTAAATGGTATTGTAATATATGCCCATGTTTACATATCTCAAAATTCTAAATAGATGAGAATTTACTAGAATGATCTCTAAATATGACATGTACACTACCATGGCAAACCCAGAAGAAACACTCACAAAAACATACAATTTATCTCTCTCTTAAATACATTTCAACATTTCCTGCTATGTTCATAATGAAGACCCAAGATAATCATAACTGGACTTTATAACTAAGCCTATCTTTTTTCAAAAATGGTAATAACATGTTTATGTAGTCTGCATGCATTCTAATTAGTTACATAAGTTTTAAAACATTATTTTTTGAAAAGTCATGTGTACATAGAATGTATTTTCCTATTAACCCTACTTCCCCCTCAAAGTCCTGCCAGGTTCCTTACTTTTACCATCTATCACATTTCAAAAAAAAAAAAAAAAGTCTACTCTGTCCAATTCTTGAGGCTCATATAGTAAGTAGTGTGCCGATACGTTGTGAGTCTACAATTTGTTTGACCCACCAGAGATGCTATTTTAGTGAAGAAGAGTCATGGCTCCTCCCTGAGAAGCTATCAACTGTCAATAGTTCCTCAGCTAAAAGTAGACACTCAGGAGCCTTTCCCTCCCCATGCTCAAATGTTGACTGATTTGATCTTCAGGTGTTGCACATTCATCAATACCTGCTTGCAGTTTATGAGTACACTGGTGTGTAAAGTCCAGATCACACCAACTCTCCCTGAACCCCCTTGACTGCTGATCCTCACAATATTTCTGCATCTGCTTCTGAGAAGGTCTCTGTGCCTTTTGAGTAAAGGCTTATAACATAGATATCACATTTGTAGCTGAGCACCTGAGCACTCCACGGACATTTAAGAACTATATAACATACTACAGAGATAAATGCCCATTCATGTTTATTGCTGCTCTATTCATGATTGCTAGGACATGGTAAAATCCTAGATATTCATCAGTTGATAAGTAGATAAGTACATCATGAAATTAAAAAACTTGCAGGGAAATAAATCTTTTCTATTATTTTTATTTATGTGTGTGCTTTGTGTGCATGCATGTATGTATGTATGTATGTATGTACATATGTATGTATGTATGTGCGTGTATGTATGTAGACCATGTGTATCTAATGCCCATGGATGGTAGGAAAGTGAGCTGGACCTGCTGAGACTGGAGTTACAGATGACTGTGAGCCATCATATAGGTGTTAGGAATGAAAACTGCTCCTATGGATTAACTTCTAGGCCCCTATCTTTAGGCCCTTGGAAAATGCTTTTAAAAGAGAAACTCCAAGATGAAACATCAAGCTAAGGAAATTGAAAATTTTAATGTAAGTCTAATGATGATTCAGCCTTGAATTTGTCAGTTTGCTTCCTATAAACAAAGTAAAATAAATAAATAAATTCTTACATATTGAACATATGTATTTCAAAAATCTTCTAGATATTTTGATATTTTGTGTTCATGTATATATATATATATATACATATATATATATATGCCTATATTCATTGAGAGTGTTTAATCCTCATTTTATAGGTAAGGTTAATGAGTTTACAAAATTAACTGAACTTCTAGGTGGAACCACAAGGTCTCACCCACTTCACAGCTTCTACTCTCATATAGTTCACATCATCAGAAATGAGAAAATATAATAATTTCATAGAGATAAAGGCTTCTGACATCAAATTATAAAAGTTAATTTACTGTGTGACTTTGTACTAAGGGGACATTTAGCAATATGATGAAAAGTGTCCTTCATAACACATTTACAATAAATGCAGAAGGGATATTCATAGAACTGTTTATAATGACCTCTGAGAACCATTTAAAGGATGACATTAAAGTGCAAGTGAGTGAAACTGATTAAGCATATATGAAGGTAATACAATCCTATGGAACAGTAGCCTAAGGTGATTCAAGAATAAAAGTGAGAGTATATGAACCAACCTTCAGAATGATATTATATTGTATTAACAATGGTCATGATGGAAGAAAATTCATTTGTATATTCAATCAGCACCTATATTTTTTCCAACTGATATGCCAGACACTGTGCTAGGTATTGATGTGTGTGTGCGTGTGTGTGTGTTTGTGTGTGTTTGTATGTGTGTTTAGTGTTTATATGTGTGCTAAAATATTTCTAGTCCATGCATAACCAAGGCCATTTTCCAAAGTAAAGTAAATCAACTGCTATAATAGAATTACGTATGTTTATACAAAAGAAAGTACACCTAGAGATTTGGTCAAGTAAGTTGTCATAGTGGAGGTATTGCTTGAGATAGGACCTTAAAGAAGTGGGCAACTTTAAAAAGTGCACTAGGACATGGTTAGCTAGCTGGAGAAAAGGGATAGTATTAGTTGTACTGTTGGAAGAAGTCTGAAGTACTGGAGGCCTATGCTCATTATATTCAATCAGGAAGCTTGGGAAAACCAACTTAAAATCATCTGTGATTTGTCAATTACTGTTTTATATACCATTCTAATAAAAAGTTACAACTTTCTGTAGTAAAGTGAATAATAAAAAGACATTCAGTAACTTTTGTAAGGATTCACGGTCTTTTATTTCAAAAGGACCATGCTATCATCTACAGTAACAGGGCAATGACTAACTTTCCATTTTCTCAATGCTAAGAAGCTTGAGCCGGCAGGGTGATGGTGGTGCACACCTTTAATCCCAGCACTTGGGAGGCAGAGGCAGGTGAATTTCTGAGTTTGAGGCCA
>NC_045030.1:48679349-48680859 GCF_008632895.1 Mastomys coucha | reverse complement strand
AAAAAAAGACCTGGTGGCAGTATCTTTAGGAAAAACCAGGAGTCACATAAGAAACATATTAAAAATAATTTCAATGTATTTGAGCAAATGTTCCTCTTCTACTCTAAATCCTAGTATATTACATACAAGGTTTTGGCTGAGAAAATGATCAAAATATGTTCTGTGAATGTAGAAAAACTTTATGAAGCCTTTATACAGCAGGATCTCACTATCACAAGTTGTCTTATGATGCATCAGCTGCCAAATACATTACATTCTATAAAGTATCTATGCTTCAAAAATAATTTTGAATTAACCATCTGAATTTTGAAAAATTATTTTTAATACTGATGGTTTTAGCATAATTGTCAATGATTAATTATAGATTTAAATGTAAATAGAAAAGAATTAAAGTTCACTGACTATAGAACTGATAATATTCAAAGTTATGAAATTACTGTTTTTATAATCATGTCTTAAATATATGTCTGCTGCATGTTATTTTAAACACATAAATGTATATATGTATATACATATGTGTATATACATGTATACATCTTCATATATATAATTACAATACTATACATTCTAAATAATTATAAGCATTACACATCAAATATTTTAGAAAAGCATTTCAGGGAATTGTGCCTAAATCTTCTGATCATTATTTCCATTTTAGTAAAGCATTCAATGACTGAGTTTTCATTTAAAAACCGTAGCACCCTGTTGTTCTTGGCTTGTCACTGAAGTGATAATAGTCCAAAGTTGGAAATGTTCTTTTGTGTTTAGTTGTGCATACCTCCACAGCTGAAAGAGAATGCAACAATGGTTGACAGTACTGAATTGTTATTTCTACTCTATTTGTATAATTGTTTTCTGAAGCTGTCTATCACATCACTCAATCTTGAAATTCACAGAAAGAGACTATTATGGGTTTTATTTTCAAACCATCCAGAAAGAATTGTGACTGAAATAACTAAAGAATTAACAATTTAAAAAGTTATGAAATGTCCAATAGCAAAAGACTGTATCTTCAATTTCTGGTAAATAAGGACATGGTTGATTAGAAAGTGTCAAACACTGAGAAACATCAATAAAAGTTCCAGGATCTCTAAATTGTCGTTTGGCAAAAGCTAGTGTTTTGTTTCTTTGGTTTTGTTTTATTTTGTTTTGTTTTCTAACTCAGGCTAGACAATGGGCATAGAAGTAAGCCAAATGGATACCTCCTCTCCTATCCTCAGGCAGTATTCTAGTTGCCAGTTATTATCAAGAGTCATAAATATAGGCATGCAATCCTAATATGACAAAAGACATGGAATTTTACATTGACAGTGTTTCATAATAGAGTACCAGTCTCTATCTTATGTGTGGGATACCAAGGGATTTTCCCTCAAAATGTGACACTTTACCTATGATCTAAAAATAAGCAGCTAAAACATTCATGTATCTATGGTAGGTAAAAGGTAGATGACCTAGAGGCAGAAAGTATTTTAGGCAGAGAGAACATAATGCAAAAAAAAAAAAAAAAAAA
>NC_045030.1:48675324-48678977 GCF_008632895.1 Mastomys coucha | reverse complement strand
TTTTATTTTATTTTTATTTTTATTTTTTGGAGGAGAACCTGGGAAAGGAAAGATTGTAAATAAAGGAAACATCTAATAAAAAAAGAAAAAAAGGTCCATTGTGGATAGAGAATAAAAATAATGAGAAAAAAAAGAACTCTGGCAAGGCAACATAAATTATATCATGCTGGGCTTGGTAAAATGTTTTTAAACATTGGTCTATATTTTAGGACTACAGGTTAAGTAGTGATTTGCCTAAATCAGTGCAATAGGAAGAGTGGATTTTCAAGAAGGTATTTCATTGACCCTAGTACAGAAGACTTAATGGAAGAGAGGAAAAGGGTCTCTGGAAAATGACTTAGCCTGCTACTACAGGTATATAATCAAGACTAACTACTGATTGGATATCTACAGGTAGCAATGAGATATTGAGAACAGAATGGATTTAAAAATATAGAGGAATTAGAAAATGGACCAGAGAGGCTGAAGGAGTTTGTAATCCTATAGGAAGAACAACAATATCAACCAACCAGATTCCCCCCCCCCAGAGCTCCCAGGGAATAAACTACAGACCAAAGAATACACATGGAGTGAGCCATGGCTCCAGCTGCATATGTAGTAGAGGCTGGCCTTGTGAGGCATCAGTGGGTGGAGAGGCCCTTGCTTCTATGAAGCCTCTATGCTCCAGTGTAGGGGAATTCCAGGGCAGTGAGGCTGGACTGGGTAGGGGAGCACCCTCATAGAAGCAAGGGTGGGTATAAAATAGAGGCTTTCTGGACAGGAAACCTGTAAATTGAATAAAATTTGAAATGTAAATAAATAAAATATACAATTAAAAAATTAAAAAGTAAATAAAAATGTTAGAAGACAAAATATTGGAGCTAAACACAGTGAAGAGATGTGTGTCCGGGATAATTGTTCGAAATTAGGTTTGAAAAGCTAAATAAATGGTAGTACAATTCTTGAGAAGAGTTTAAGAATGGTAGCATTAACATCAAGATTCTCGGGTTATGTATACTGGCCATGATGCTTTATTTTGAGATCTAAAATGTCAATAAGGGTGTAGAACAAAAGTTGGTTATGGAGATACAAGATTAGGAAGCCTTAGCATACATGGTGTTTTTTAATTGAGTGATATTAAGGTATTAAGAGTAAGGAAAATATTAATTGATATCTATGTTCAGTTACAATACTGCAGAGTGGCAAGTGCAGTGTCTTCTAAGTCTACTTCACTGATTTAAGTTCATTCATGTCTACACATAACTGCTTGATATCAAAGAATAATTTGTATGATTTTTTTACTCACTTCTATTTATTTTTCCTAAAATAACTATATATGAAGTGCCCTGTATATAAAAAATATCAATTATTTTTGGAATATGTACTTATATCAGCAACTGTTTCGAAGTAAAGCCCCATTCTGGATGTTTCATAGAAGAAACCTTCCAAATTTCCCCCTTAAGATCGACTAGCATACTGTAAATTTATTCCTAGAACACATTCTTCCCTTATGAATATTCATTTCTAGTCTCACAGTACAATTGAAATTTATATAAGCAGAAAAGTGGCCAATTCTACAAATATTTTTTTTCAGAATATACTAGCTTTTAGTAATGATGAATGTTTGTTTTGCAATATAGTAAGCCTTCAAAATCTCCAGTTTCCTGAGTAACACACTACCTGTATAATGGTAAATAATAGAAAGGAAAAAGCTAGACAATTTTAACGATAATTTTATTAAGTATCTATACTCTCTGATTTATTATTTTTATCCCCCTGGTTATCCACCTCATTACCTCATTCACAAAAACAAACATATAACCATGCTCACACACAGAGAAAGAGGAACATTTTGTTACAAATGACCATGTTATGGATGATATTATCACAATTTTATACATAAGGCAATAAACACAAAATAAATATTATATGGAAAATATTATAACTAGCTTAATTTAAGGTGATCAAGTTATAGAACCAAAAATGAAAACCACTTTATTTGGATTCCTAGTTCACTCTCTTACTTACCTTGTTTTGTCTCCTACAAAACATATAACCAGCCCTGGTTCTTCTCTCTTCTAAAAAGCCCACACTAAAACATTTCATTTCCTTAGGAAGATGAAGATAAATGACACCAACTAGAAGTCATAGAATCAAAATTCCCTCTAACCTTTGCTTTCTTCTTTTATCCAACAGAATATGACTCTAGTAGAACGATCATAGTAGGAAACCTAGCATGGGGAAAATCTCTTTCTTGGTTATTTTATTTATTTACATTTAAAATGTCATCCCCTTTCCCAGTTTCCTCTCAGCAAAACCCCATCCCTTCTCCCTCCCCACTCCCCTTTCCTCTATGAAGGCGCTTCCCCATCCACCCACCCACTCCTGCCTCAGTACTCTCGAATTACCCTGCCCTGGTCCATCCAGCCTCCACAGAACCAAGGGGCCTCCCTGACAAGGCCATCCTCTGCTACATATCCACCTGGAGCCATGGGTCCCCCAATGTGTATTTGGTTAGTGTTTAGTCCCCAGGAGCTTTGAGGGGTCTGCTTGGTTGATATTGTTGTTCTTCCTATGGGTTTGTAAACCCCTTCAGCTCCTGTAGAGGAACAATCTTTAACAGTTTCTGTACCAAGCAATTTAGAAGAAGCCTCCCAAAGAAGTATAATCTAGAATAATAGTTGCTTTTCCTAGGAGATAAGATAGTATCAAAGAACAAAATAGTATTATTTATAATAGAGATTAAGTGAAATATTTATTTAATTTACTAGCCCAAGAATAACTTACTTATATCACTACAAAAATTTACTTAGCACGAGTTTGGTTACACTTCATTTTAGTGTATTTAATTTATACTTGTTGATAATGATAATTCAAGAGCTCATCTTTCAAATGTGCAGATGTTACAAATATCTTCTAACACAAACTTAGTTTACATCTATACTTAACATACCACAAATGATTGTGCAGTCCAATTTATAAGTGCTTACACATACCTGAGAATTATGTCCAATTCTGAAGACTGTATTATGAGTAGTAATATATATTTTCTTATGAAATCTTATATAAAAGTAGTATTCATGATTATTTCTTCAAATTCCTAAAATATTTTGTTTTGCCTTGCTTTCAATTGTCAATAGCTTTATCTTGAGACTATTTTAGTCAATCTAAGAATAAATAATAGCACCTTCAATATATTTGGATTATTATATAAGATATTATTCATGATGCCAAATGGAGATAACAACTTTTGGAATGTTTAAATGTTGCCCAAAGTCTGTAGAATTGTATGTACAAGCAAACTTATAAATAGGTGTATATGATTAATAATTCAGTGGTAATATAATATATTGGAAGCATAGATGCATTGGTCATTATATATCAGCAAAGATATCAACATATCTGAATCTATATGAAATGAAAACCCTATATGATATTTCTACAATTCAAATAAAATAATTCACCTTTGTTAAATCAAGTAATTTTGTATCAAGATCTCTCTAACTTGGATAATTTTTTATTTATTCTTTTTATCATCAAGTGACCATTGTGAGACTATGAGAGGCAGTCTGGTTTCTGGTTGAGCTAGGTTTAAAACTCTGGTGACCCAGCAGGTGACCTTAGCTTACAAAGAATGGTAGGGTTTTGTTTTTTTTTTTTTTTTTTTTTTTTTT
>NC_045030.1:48670902-48674731 GCF_008632895.1 Mastomys coucha | reverse complement strand
AAAAAAAAATAAATAAATAAAAATAAAAATAAAATAAAATAAAACAAAAACTAAAACAAACCCCTGTTCTCTCCCACTTCCCCTGGCCACCATCACACCCCCTCCTGCTTACTGGCCCTGGCATTCCCCTACATTGGGGCATAGAACATTCACAGGACCAAGGGTCTCTCCTCCCATTGATGGCCCACTAGGCCATTCTCTGCTATACACATGCAGGTGGAGCCATGAGTCCCACCATGTGTACTCTTTGGTTGGTGGTTTAGTCCCTGGGAGCTCTGAGGGTACTGGTTAGTTCATATTGTTGTTCGTCCTAAGAGGCTGCAGGCTTAGCCAATTAAGTTCCCCTTCCAAAACACTCCCCCCTTGCAAAAGGTATTTAACCTCAGGCCAGCCCTGAGAAAGTGGGGTAAAGTTTCACTCATCACAACTCTCCAACATGACAATAAATGCTTTAAAACCATGGACTGGACCGGACAGTGGTGGCACACGGCTTTAATCCCAACACTTGGGAGGCAGAGGCAGGCAGATTTCTGAGTTCAAGGCCAGCTTGGTTTACAGAGTGAGTTCCAGGACAGCCAGGGCTACACAGAGAAACCTTGTCTCAAACAAACAAACAAACAAAACAAAACAAACAAACAAACAAAAAACAAACAAAACCATGGACTACCTCTTCTCATCAGGATCCTCTGTGGGGAACAATGGAGCAGGTTGTCCTCTAAAGAGCAGTGCCTAATCTCCTGCAGAAGGCCTCTCGGAACCCTGGGCAGTACATGGGCCACCATTTTAACCCACAGACCATAACATTTCATTAGATCTACTGCATACCTGGGTGGTATTGTGAATGTATTAAAAGCATTACCCTATAATCTCTTGGCGTACTTACAGTGTGACTGAAATAATAGAATATACATGAATTAAATAATTACAAAAGAGCATGATACTATCTTATAGCCATTCATATGAGACCCCATGCAATTGAGGAGAGAGGTCCAATACAGGAATGGAGAGGGGATAATTTGAAACAAAAAGCAGTAAGGAACAAAGGAGATTTCTAAGGAAAGTGAAGACTCTGTTCAAATAAACACAAGTCTTCCAAGGCAAGTAAAGGAAGCAGTGGAGATCCAGAAAGATAGGAACATCTGAAAGCTTTAACAGCATGCCATTATGTCTATAGATTCAATAAGAGTTTGCAGCTTTACATATTTCTAAACAGTACACTGTTCTAGAAATATAAACAATTACAAATAAGTACTCTACATCGAGAGCTGAAACCAGTCTATATATCTTTCAATATCACTCTCTTCTGTTCTGAAATTGCTTAATACCTTTAAGAGCACAGGGAAATTTAAAAGTATAGACATGAATGGAATGTGTTTTGAGTATGATAGCAGAGATGAAATTAACAAAATCCATTTATTTACATAAAATATGGAATCTGAATGTTAAATACAAACACATTTACATTAACAAAAAGTAGAGTCATAATATCAGAAAATTGTATTTGTATTTTCTTTAGTAAAAAAACATTTGACTATATTATATTTCACAATTACTAAAAATAAAAAATTAGTAAACAAAATATACATATATTTAAGACTATATATTACCTTCAAATATGAAATTGACACTATTGTATATAATTTATGTTTAGTATTTATTCATTTCTTTATTTTAAAAATTATATCTAGGCCTGGAGAGATGGCTCAGTGGTTACGAGTGTTGACTGCTCTTCCAGAGGTCCTGAGTTCAATTCCCAGCAACCACATGGTGGCTCACAACCATCTGTAATGGGATCCAATGCCCTCTTCTGCTGGGTCTGAAGAGAGTTACAGTGGATTCATAATATACAAAAAATAAATAAAATCTTTTAAAAATTATATCTAAATTTCAGAAGAAAGCATGGTAATGTTTCCACAGCAAAGATAGGTTATATTTTAAAGAAACAAAATTTACAATCATTGAATAATACAGGATGCGAATCATTGTAAAAAGTAGGTAATAAAGTCAGATCAAGATTTATATCTGCTGTAGCATGGACTGTGAGACCATGAGTCATTACCTTTTCTGAGTTTTACTTTACTCATTTTAAACATTTTAGGACAAAACTTAACTTTAAAAGTTACTGTTAGGCTGGATGCAAATAGAGTATTTAGCCATTCAATGGTTTAGTACAAACCATCTACCTAGATTCTAATAAATGTTATCAGAATTGACCATACATCTCATTTTTACATATCCAGTATATTTACATACAGATTGATAGATACAACCCCAAAACTTTAGTCCATTTTATTCTATACAATAAAACGTATTCTACAATGTATCATAATTTTCCTAATTTATATTTTAAAAACAGAAAAAAAGAACCTTTAGTAGATGAAGGAATTTCCGACCACTTATTCTTCAGTTAATATTACCTCTTACTCCCATTCCTCCATCTTTTCTCTTCCACGATACTGCATTGTTTACAGAGAAAATTGGTGAGGTGGATGAACAAAGAAGTTCAGTGGGAGAGGTTATAAAGGCCCAAATTTGTAGACTTGAGATAATTTTGGAAAACCTTTAAGGCTTTGTGTGTACAGGGAAGAATAACAAAATAGCTGTTATTTCATATGACTGGTCAGATATGTCAAATTAGAAGCCCCATACCACATGCATCCATATGCTTTGGTATCAGTCACTAGTCTCCCACTCAAACTGCTCTTGCTCAATACCTAACTGCAAATGAACTAGATACACTGGAATCTTAAGGTAGCTATGGATCTCTCTGCTCTCCACACTGCCAAACCCTTAAAATCTGCACTCTCACTACTGTATCATGTTGTCCCTCTGAAAAGTTCTTCTTTGCCATCCCCATCTGACTGCAGATATCTTGTGTGTTTCTCAAGTCCCTTCCAGATGTTTAGATGGACTTTCATACAAGGCAGTACTCTGTGGAATTCCTGGTCCTCACTTCACGAACTGGACTTCCCCCACCTGGAATATACAAGGTTGCCTTTCTGTCTAGGACCTCTTCTTTGCCCTTACCCTGGACCCCATCATCTCAGACTTCTGAGGTTAGGGAGGAGTTAGTACATACTAATGTATCATGCCATTCACTTGAAACCTCTATATTCCCATCTGATTGTCACTGAAAACACCTTAAACTCCGGAGCTCCCTTTTGGCTATTTCCCTACCACTACCTTGCCTTGAACTGAAGTCAAGGAGTAGGAATTAGCAAGATACCTTTCAGGGATTCATGTTAAGTCCCTTAGGAGCTTCAAGTTCAGAAGTTGAAAAGGATCAAATACAGAATAAGGCTGGACTAGTTTAAAAGGCAGTCTGCAAGAGGGGCTTTAACAGAAATCACAGAAAGAAACCACAGAGGTCACTTTGAAACGCCTCCGTGCCTAGTCCAGTTCACTTGGTCAAAGTGTCCTCTGATTACACCAAGTGAGCATTTATTGCATTTATTTCTTCCCACATGCCACCCTAGTGCTCCTTTGGATCCCCTGCTTGACTACATTTTTGGTTTTGATTTTAAGGCCGGTTTGGGAGCCCGTGTGAGGCTGGTTAGGAAAACTAAAGACTTGTGCTAGCTACTGAGCTAACTGGAGCTCAGCCCTCTAGGAATCTCCCCTGAGTTTCCGCACAGCCTTCCTCTGCGCCCATCCCCTCTGCTTCTTCCCAACCCCCACCCAGACTGACTTGTGCTACCCAGCACCCCACGGCCAACAGCCCCTCCCACTCTCTCCGCCTCTCAACCTCAGGTCTCTAAGCTTACTCTCTGGCCCCACATTGACTTCACCACCTCCTCAGACCGCAGCACTTCCCGCCCTCGGCCAAGTC
>NC_045030.1:48668860-48670489 GCF_008632895.1 Mastomys coucha | reverse complement strand
GAGCAGGGCCCCGGGACTTCTTCGCCGCCTGGGCGGGCGGCTGCGGCGGCCAGAATGGGCCAAGCGGATGGGCCATTGCTGCTGGCCAAGAGGCCGCGGCGGCCCGTGGCTCGCCGCTCCTTGGTGCACTACTTGAAGGGCCGGGCGCTGGGCACCGATGGTCACCCGGGGCTCCCGGGCTTCGAGGGAGACCTGCACAGCTATGGGGTCCTCAGGCTGCCCGAGCTGTTGAGGGAGCGCCAGCTGGTCCTCGGCCCCCTCAACAAGGTGTTCGCGTCCCAGTGGCTCAATGCCAGGCAGGTGGTGTGTGGCACCAAGTGCAACACGCTCTTCGTGGTTGATGTCCAGACTGGACGGATCACTAGCATTCCCCTGATGCGAGACAGAGGGCCGGGACAAACCCGTGCCCAACCCACTTGTGGCATCCACGCTATCCAGCTGAATCCCTCCAAGACCCTCCTAGCTACAGGAGGTGAAAACCCCAACAGTCTAGCAGTCTATCAGCTACCCACCCTAGACCCTGTGTGCTTAGGTGACCGCCAAGGCCACAGGGACTGGATTTTCGCCATTGCATGGATGAGTGACACTGTGGCTGTGAGTGGCTCCCGTGACGGCACCGTGGCACTCTGGCGGGTGGATCCTGACATGTTCAATGGCAGCATTCCCTGGCACAATAGTTCAGGAATTCCACGGTATTCACATATTCGTCCAAGGGACATGGAGGCCATCCCAAGGGCAACTACTAACCCGGGTAACCGTAAAGTGCGAGCCCTTGCCTTCAGTGGCAGAAACCAGGAGCTGGGAGCTGTGTCCCTGGATGGCTACTTCCACCTGTGGAAAGCCCGGAGCTCCCTGTCCAGGCTGCTGTCTCTGAGGCTGCCTTACTGCCGGGAGAATGTGTGTCTCACCTACTGTGATGAGTTGTCCCTCTACGCTGTGGGTTCCCAGTCTCACGTTTCATTCCTGGATCCAAGACAACGTCAGCAGAACATCAAGCCCTTGTGTTCCAGAGAGGGAGGCACAGGGGTGCGGTCTCTGAGTTTCTACCAGCACATCATCACTGTGGGCACTGGACATGGCTCTCTGCTCTTCTATGACATTCGTGCCCAGAAGTTCCTGGAGGAAAGGGCCTCAGCCAGTCCAGACTCTTTTCTTGGGCGCACAGGGAGGAAGCTCAAACTCACTTGTGGCAGAGGCTGGCTTAACCAAGATGAACTCTGGGTAAACTACTTTGGAGGCACTGAGGAATTCCCCAACGCACTCTACACTCACTGCTACAACTGGCCTGAGATGAAGCTCTTCGTGGGTGGAGGTCCACTCCCTTCGGGCCTCCATGGCAACTATGCAGGCCTCTGGAGCTAAAACCTCTGTGCTCTTGGGAAAATGTATAGATTTATCTTTAAGTTCAGGCTAACATTCTTTGCATATGTTTTTTTGTGTGATGTGGATACATACACGCCTGATTGTGTGTGTGTGTGTGTGTGTGTGTGATTTATTTTCAAAGTGGAGTTGACCCAACTTTCTATTGCTCAACCACAAAAAGAAGGAAAAGAGAAAGGAGAGAGGAGGAGGAAGAGGAGTAGAAAGGAGAGAAAGAGAGAGAGAGAGAGAGAGAGAGAGAGAGAGAGA
>NC_045030.1:48664157-48668429 GCF_008632895.1 Mastomys coucha | reverse complement strand
TACTGTATTATGACCTGCCTTCCTGAGGACCATTTATGTTAAAGATGTTCAAAAGTAACAAATTCTCAGGATAATTACAATGATATTTGGGGAGTTAACATTTCCTTAGCATTCAAGAAACACAGTCCAGTTAGCCATTTGCCATGGTCAGAGTGAGTGCAGTTGATTCTTGTATTGGTTACACATATAATTATTTTATGTCAATCATTTTTTAATATGTGATGTATTGTAAGAAAATTAAAATAAAATAAAATTGTAGAGCATCATAGTAATTAAACTAATCATTTTAAAATGATTAATGTGATTTTATATTTACTTGTACTTCTACAAATGTATTTATCCAAATCAAATATATCTAGGAGAGGAGTCTTGGCTTCATCTATGCATACTTCATCTTGTACGCTTGCTTTTCTAAAGGGAAATATTTATAGATTAAAGCATAAATGATATCGGACATAGAGATAATAAATAGTTCAGACCTAAGAGCTTGTTCTGTTCTGGACTTCCTGGGTTGCTGAGTTCTGTTACCTGCATCCATGTCTGAAAGTTCATAATTGCTTTAACTTCAGCTCCAGGAGATCTGATACCCTCATCAGGCCCATGCAGACCCTTGAGCATGTATGACAGACAAAAAGAGACATACAAACATATACATGGACAAAGTTTTCAAAATATAAGTAGTGAAAAATCTCTCACTTCTGGATTCCTGGCCTCTGGCCATAGTTTACCACAAAGGATACTTTGTGTGTGTGTGTGTGTGTGTGTGTGTGTACTAATTAGAAAGATTTTATGCATAACTAAGTGTACCTGTGCATATGTGATTTACATATAAGTGATAGAATGAACTCAGATATGTCTACACTTTTGCTAAAAAAATCATACAGATATAACTGATTTGTTTTTATTGTATATTATACCATTTGTAGTTGGAATGTACTTTTTAGTAAGTATTATTAATGTGGTAAGTATTTAACTACATATATACTTTCAATCATCAAAGAATGTGTACAAATGAATTTCTAGAAATTAAATTTCTGGGCAAATCACTTTTTGATGATGATTTACCTATGGAGGTCTGCCTTAACATTTTCTACCGTTTATCATCAATTCTCATATCTATCAATTCTTGATACTTTCAACATGAATATGGATAACTTAATGAGATTTGTGGTCATTGTAAAAGCTACCTTCTAAAACAATGATTTAGAACATGAGGAAATAAGGAGAAGCAATATACATACTATCAGACAAATAAAGGCTTCACCTTGCATACATGGAATAGAGTTACACAAGAGTACCTGTAATTATTTCAGTTTCCTTGTCTATGATATCATGATTTCAGTTATTTAAAATGAATTATATGGTACTAAATGAACTCCAAGAAAGATAGGAAGGTTAGTAGAAAAAAATATAAGGGGGAATTAAAGTGAAAAAATAATATTTGCCATTTTATTTGGAGGTAAAAAACTAAAATGGTAAACTCTGACACAAAATTTGTGGCAACAAGTAAACAGAGAAATTAGCATAAAAATACAAGTAGAAACTGACAAAATAAGCTAAGAATATTGAATTTGAGAAATATATTGGGATAATACATCCAGAGAAGATGTGACTATAAGGATAAGATGTGATTTCTCAGTGTTATGCAGAGATTACTGTGAAATGCTAATAATCTACTATTTTTAGAGAAAAACAACACAAATGTCTAGGAAGGACACTAGAAAGTAATTGAGATGGAAGGCAAGTGAGAAAAATGTAATTGGTCTGTTTTACAAAAGTGTTATGACATCTATCATGACCTCAAAAATGTTTTCAATATTGACGTTATAATTTTGTGTCTTGCTCACACTTTTAAAGGAGAGCCTGCCTCCTAGTTAAACTCCCTAGATACTATTCCATATCCCTTTGGATGACTCTGATTGGTCCAGAGCTGATACCTTATCATCTCGAAGAATGTAAATTGACTTAGATCTCAAAACAGGGATTCAGCTTTATTATTTCTCAGCTAAGTAATTTTAACAGCGAGTACTATACCCAGTACTCACAACACTACTATCTCTGAAAACACAAAAACTATAGCAGCTTCAGAGTTGCACCATTACCTTGCTACCTGCTCTGATTTCTTCATGCTGTGCTACCCTACACTTTGCCTTGTTTTGCACACATTCAGATGATAAACCTATATTCATTTCAAACATCAGTGCCACAAGACTGCCATCTTTCATGGCTGTAAGAATAAGCTATTATAGGAAGAATGGTCATTTCCTCAGAATTATTATTTTACTTAAAAATAAAATAAAATTATTTAACTTGATATATAAAGAAAAACATTAAACATAATCTGCCAGCACATTAAAAGGAAAGGGTACCACTTAAAAATAAAGCTAGTCGCCTGGCACTGGTAGCACACGCCTTTAATCCCAGCACTTGGTAGACAGAGGAAGGCAGATTTCTGAGTTCGAGGCCCGCCTGGTCTACAGAGTGAGTTCCGGGACAGCCAGGGCTACACAGAAAAACCCTGTCTCGAGAAAAAATCCAAAATAAATAAATAAGGAGATAGATAGATAGATAGATAGATAAATAGATAAAAATAAATAAAACTAGTCTTTAATGTAAGTGTTTTCAACTCTAGGAAGAAGAAAAATAGTTCAGGGGAAGATACATGATTAAAATGTAAAAATGAGATATTTTAAGTTTATGTGGATAAGATGCTGAAGTCCAAAGGAAAAAGTTAAAGGGGTAGAGGTCTCAGAAAGTTACCATCAGAAATGATGGAGTTCAAGTTTTAAATATCAATTCAAAACTCCATTGCATGTTTTGTGATAAAATTTCTGATGCCTGCTTACTGAGGATCTTTTAAGGATGTTAATTAAGAGTGTTTATATTTAAAAAGTTCATGTTAGCACTATAATAAGGAAGAAGACAATTATCATACCCAAATTCTGACAGTGTACTTAAAAACAGAAAGTAGAGTGCCTCTGACAGATAAAGAAATATGAATACAAACCTAAGATACAGTTATAAGACCTTTGTGATAGCAGCCAGCATTCACAGACAATTCTATTCAAATATTCAACTCTGTACTTTCACATTGAAAACAGGTCTGTTTTTTTTGAAAAACAGGCACCATTAACAAAATGTATATGTTCACTTAGCTAGTTAAGCTCTCTCTCATAATGAGAAATATTATACAGTTGATAAAATACTGGAGCTACTTTTTTTTGGTGTACTTGGAAGTTTAAATTGTCCTTAATGATATTGTTAAGCAAGATTTGTGATATGCAAATAAGATACCACTTATAATCACATTTTTCTTTGAAAATGGAACTAAGAATAATCATAAGTAAATATAATAATATGTACAATGGTATTAGTAACATGTTTCCTTATAGAAGACTATGGAATAGTAAATTTGTTACATATGCCATATATTTAGGAAATACTGTAAAAGTACAAACCATGACATGCATTTCTTTTTTTTTTTTATAGTTTAATATATTTTAATAGCAAACTTCCAGGAACAGCCCAGAAGACAGACAACACTAAAAACATGTATTTGCATGAAGGACAACTTGGTTAAGAAAGTATAGTGGATGAATGGAATCTACTGTATGATAAAAATGCTACAAACACCATTTAGTTGCCATCAATAAGAAATTTACTTATTTTAAAAAAATTCAAATGCTGGCATTGTCCAGAAATTTTTAGCAGGTTTATTTATAATTGTTATAAAGTTGAACTGTTGAAATGTGTTCACTGAAACATTTTGCTTGCATTAATCCTTTACATCTTGCATTTATATTAAAAATTCACACACAAATGAACATGAAGAAACTCCCAATACCTGATTCTGTCCCCTATGTTTCCACTCGCAATCATATACTTAGGCACCTTTGACCCCATGAAAAAAATATCTAACATTCAGAACTACTGATAACAGGAAGAAGAGGAAAAAAAGTTCTTTTGAGAATGAAATGTTTCCCCTCATAGCAGACTCTTAAGCACTTTCTCCGTGTATGCTGCGTGCTAGCTGGATCTCTTTTAGCATAATTGTTACACGTTTGGCATGGATAGCACACAGGCTGGTATCTTCAAAAAGGCCAACCATATATAGGCCTCACTTGCCTCCTGCAAAGCACCAACAGCTGCATCCTGGAAGCGCAGATCTGTTTTGAAGTCCTGAGCAATTTCTCACACCAGACGCTGAATGGGGAGCTTGCAAATCAGAAGTTCAGTGGACTTCTAATAGCGTCTGATTTCTTTTTTTTTTAT
>NC_045030.1:48657875-48663331 GCF_008632895.1 Mastomys coucha | reverse complement strand
GCAAACCCCTCAGCTCCATTGGTCCTTTCTCCAACTCCTTCACTGGGGACCCTGTACTCAGTTCAAGGAGTGCCACACTACCAGGCCTATAATGATGAGGTTTCTTCACCCCTCCAGTAGAGGGCGCACTCTTGCGAGCGGCTTTTGTAGCCAGCTGTTTCCTGGGTGCTTTACCACCACTGGTGGATTTGTGGTCAGTCTGCTTTGTACAAGCCATGGTATGGGCACCTCCTTACTTACCCTTCGTCTGCTTCAGCTGGAGCTTGGCAAGTGAGAGACAGCACTGGCTTGAGAGATGCTGTGAAACCAGGACATGCGTTTCTTTAGAATACAGAAAGGGAAAATCAATGAAGATAGCTTTCTAATACTAGCCTGGATGGGGAAGGAGAAAGAATGAAGGAAAGTGATGTATGGTTAAAAAAAAAATCAGCGAGGAGGTGAAACAGTGTAAAGATAAAAGAATTCACCTCAATGCAGTATGGAAAGTTCATGGAAACTTTTTGTAAGAATAATTGGAGCACTGATTGGCTAGCCACATAGTTTCTGTAAAGGTAGGTAAATAACTCTGTATTTTAAAAAGAAAAATGATTATGGAATTCTTTTTACCACCACTGATATCTGGCAGTTATAGAGAGAATATTTGTGTATTGTATGGCTTTGTGACCTGTCAATTAAAAGTTTATGGACTGTGGCTTAGGCAGGAAAAGGGAGGTGGGACATCCCAGAGAAAGGATTCTAGGATAGAGTCAGGCAAAAAGTAGGCCCAGGAAGATAGGAGGAGACAGAAGTATGGTACCTGAACAGAGGTAACCATCCACATGGCAGAATATAGATTAAAATAGTTGAGTTATCTAGGTTTTGATCTAGTCAGAATAGAACCTAGGTATATGGTTAAAGTGTTGTAAGTATATTTTGAGTCTGAGTCATATTTCTGGGAGCATGGAGCTGGGAGGAAGAACAAAGGCCTAAGTTCTATAGGCAGTACCATGATTTTCTGATTCTCTTCTCAACTGCTAAACCAAATGAATTTTGGAGAAACACTATGAGATTTGTATAAGCACAGTCTCAAAGTGGCAACAAAAAGAGGACAGAAATACCTCTGACCAGAATATAGGAAAAGAAGCTACAGTTCCATGTCTACCAATTGGAAGAATCTGTGATTTTTAAAATCTTTCTTGATCTTTTCTTTTTATTCACATACTTTCAAAATACTTTCCAAGATATTTCTATTTGTTATGACTATAATTTTAGTTCATATCTTTATAACAATGCATCATCCATTGATCTTACCTAGTCTCACATTTTCAGCTGTAATTCTAAAGATGAGAGTAAGTAATCATACCCATGACAAACATGAAATTACCAGTTTTGCTATGTTTGATTGATAAAGAGAAAGATACTATCTGAATAGGATAAAGAAAAATGCAATATCTCCAATTTTTACAAAGATTTATTGGGTACATAGTCACACAAAAGGAAGAAAGAATCTTTACAAATTCTTCCATTTATTGTATTAGATCATAACACTTTTTAGTTTTTTATTCTTTGAAATTATAATATAATCACATATAGCCCCTTTTATTCATAGGAACATATTTACTCACAGGTTAAGGGATTCTTTTACCTACACATTCTCACCCACAAAAGTGTTACATGCCAAATGCAAATGATAATTTACATAGCACAGATTCTTAGCCCTAGAAAGAAAAAACTGAATAATTTTCACTAGATTTTATCTAATATTTCTAATAATTGTCATGTTGCCACAATTCAAAATGTCTGGATGATATAGCTCTACTTAGATTAGTCAATGTATTGATAATGGCTCAGGTAAGTCAGTGATTTCAAATAATATAAGCAAAATTACCAATTAAGTGCTTTGAACTATCTCCCTCTAATTTCCTTCATCCAATTCTTCTAAGCATGTGACTTTTACAACCAAAGAATATAGTATTATTATAAAAAATAATATATTATCTCAGATAATATACAACTACTTAGTACCATTCTCCCTTTTTATAGAAGTATTATATAGATACATATTTTTGAGTTTGATTATCAAGATCTCTGAAGAATGATTGGATTTTTATCACACATATATAGAGAGGGAGACTATGTGAAATAAGCAGGCTACAATCTTCACCCACAAAGCAATTTTATTATTCCTATTTTTTGGGCTCTCTATCTTTGTGTGAATGTTCTCAAATATAATCCAGACAGAGATATACTATTTTCAGTGTAAAAACTCAAAGTAATGTCTTATTAAAATCTTGGATCTTCTTTGTATTATTTTATAACTATTTGTGGGTGACTCACCCAGTCTCCAAATGAAAAACACAAGTCAAAGTAATAGCAGAGTACTGCAGTTCCCCCAGCATCTGTTATTGTTGCAGTTTTCCAATTTGCTCAGCTGAAGACTAAAGTAATGGATGATAACTTGGTATCTTTGATCGTTGAGATACAAATTCAATAAAACATTCAAAATTTAAAAACTGTGTAACCAACACAGGTATTTTGCATCAACAATTTGAGATTCTGCTTAGATTAAAATGTTAATCAAGGCCAAGGAATATATTGTATTTTAAACTGTGCATATAGAAATCAGGTATCTGCATTGCCAATAAACTTTTTCCAAAGGTGACTTCTTATAGATAAAAAAAAAAAAAATCTGCGCCAATTTGTTCTTGTCTTGCTGGTCAACGTGAGTCGATAGAGCATATAGCCAAGAATACAATTAGTGACTGATAAAATTGTATTGGTATATAAAGACTATTAAAGACCTAGCTTAATGATGATTTTAACTTATGACCATAATTCACACTAGTAATTTAATAGAACAGTTTCTAGGAATTTGAATATTTAAAATATTTACATGCAAAACATGCATGTAATATGACAATGTTCACTTTTACTCCATCTAGAATTAACAGTTAAACAAACTTTTAAAAAATATGAGAGGAAGTAAGAGGACTAATGAGGAGAGACCATCCAATGAAATCACTAAATACCTTCCTCATAATCTCAGAGGGAAAGACACACAAAAACTATCATGCTTTGATGAGTACAAGTCTAACTCAAGTTTTATATAGTGCTTTATTTATATTTACTTAATAAACATATTTGTAGTATTTAACCTTTGGCTTGAAAAATCTATTCACTTTTTCCGAAATCCATAGTGATCCATCCCTGACAAATGAGCATTTTAAGATGGAATAATAATGCACTTTACCAATGTGATAAAGCTAGGATGCAGAGCTGTCATCAGTCACTTTGTCCATGCAATTGCCTCTGTCTATAATATGTATATGCACTATATATAAAAAATATATGTATGTAATGAGTATTGTGTAGTATTTAATGTTTAATGCATGATGTGTAATATGTAATACATAATATGTAATATGTAATATCCAATGGGCAATGTGTAATATGTAATATGTTGTGTGTAACATATTACATATGTGTGTGTATGTCTATAAAACATATATGTTGCCTTTGGCTATTTTAAACATTTACATACACTATGTTGTAATCATTCTGAAATGTACTGTTAAACACATTTATGTACTTACAGTACACTCATGATGATAAGTCGTATATGTGTTTGCTAATCATTATTTAAGAACCTGTGAAACTCAGGGAGGTGTTGCAAATAAGATAGTATTAAGAGCCAAGAACTTTATACATGGTTAGGCAATGAGGGCTCCCCACATTTGGAGCTTATGACAAGATCCATAATATATTGCTTGTCCCACGCCATTTTCTAATTCCCAACATTCATTTCTGCTTCCCAGAATATGTAAGAAGAAAGTATCATAAAGGAGTAACTACAAAGTCTTGAAACAACTCCATTTTGAAAATCTAAATTGCCATGTTTTAAAAACTACCTAACCTGTATTTTATTTTTGTATTTCCAAAAATAGATTGTGACTATGTCCAATCAGTGGGCAATTAGGTTCATATCAAATTAAATAGTGAAAATGATTGCATACATGAATGAAAATAAGTTTGAGGTATAAGTATTAGCTGTTCTAGATTTTTTCATTACATATTTTCTTTATTAATATTGCAAATGTTCTCCCTTTTCCTGGCTTCCCCTCTGAAAAACCCACTATTCCCTCTGCCCACCCCTGCTCACCCACCCACCGTCTCCTGCTTCCTGGCCCTGGCATTCCCTTATACCAGGGCATAAAGCCTTCACAGGACCAAGGGCCTCTCCTCGCATTAATGACTGACGAGGCCATCCTCTGCTACATTTGCAGCTGAACCCATGAGTCTCACGATGTGTACTCTTTGGTTGGTGGTTAATTGACACACATGATTTTGAAAATATTAAATATTTAATCAAATAATTAATCACATCAAATAGTTATTACCATTCACAGATAGCATTTTATTTTACCATTTCTCCCATGGCTACTAAAAGAAAAATACATGGATATTTTCCTTAGAACTCTAGATAAACACAATGATTACCATGCACACTTTTAAATAAACTGTACCATTGTCTTCTTTCTATTTTTTATCTCCCCCTGAAAATATAAACACCCTAAGAACTCATTTTAAATGCTTATTCAAATCATTCAGATTCATCTACATCATAAATATCACATCCTAAATAATATTCCAGGAGAGCAATTGAAGTCCTATATTAGTGAAGAGACCCCGTTAAATTACCTTCTTTTTTATTTTTTTATTAGATATTTTCTTTATTTACATGTAATATGATTTGTCCTTTCCCAGTTTCCTCTCCAAAAAAAAAAAATAACAAACAATCAAACAAAAACAACAAGAACAAACCCCTGTTGTCTCCCCCATCCCCATGCTTGCCACCCCACCTTCTCCGACCTATTGGTCCTGGCATTCCCTTACACTGGGGCACAGAACCTTCACAGGGCCAAGGGCCTCTCCTCCCATTGATGACCAACTTTGCAATCCTCTACTATACACATGCTGCCAGAGCAATCAGTCCCACCATGTATACTCCTTGGTTGATAGTTTAGTCCCTGGGAGCTCTGAGGGTACTAGTTAGTTCATATTGTTGTTCATCCTAAGAGGCTGCAAACCCCTTCTGCTCCTTGGGTCCTTTCTCTAGCTCCTTCATTAGGGACCCTGTACTTAGTCCAATGGATGGCTTGAGTCTCTACATCTGTATTAGTCAGGTACTGTCAGAGCCTCTCAGGAGACAGCTATATCAGGCTGGATTATCCTTCCTTCAGTCTCTGCTCCATAGTCTCTGCAACACCTTCCATGGGAATTTTGTTCCCCCTTTTAAGAAGGAATTAAATGTCCACATTTTGGTCTTCTTTCTTCTTGAGTTTCTTGTGGTTTGTGGGTGTTCTTCCTGTATTCCGAACTTCTGGGCTAATAACCATTTACCAGAGAATTCATACCATGTGTGTTCTTTTGTGATTGGGTTACCTCACTCAGGGTGATATTCTCCAGATCCATCCATT
>NC_045030.1:48642135-48656986 GCF_008632895.1 Mastomys coucha | reverse complement strand
TCTACATGCTAACAGCTAGTTGAGCCAGCAACATTTGTTGAAAATGCTGCCTTTTTTCCACTGTATGGTTTTAGCTCCTTTGACAAAGATCAAGTGATCTATGTGGGTTCATTTCTGGGTCTTTTCTTCTATTCCATTGATCTACCTGCCTGTTACTGTACCAATACCATGCAGGTTTTTTTTAAATCACAATAAAAGAACTTCAGTTGGAATTTCCATCCCTGACCTCAAGCTGTTCTACAATTTTTTAGTGTAGAAATGTACATTGTTTAGTAGACTATGTTTGATACTCAGTGGGCTTCATAAATGTTTAAAATATCAAATCTTGTTGTAAGTAGAATTCTTATGTGCTATAGGAATCATCATTTCTGAGATATATGTCTTCCCTCTGTAATAAAAGTATCAATCTGAATGTTGCTGGTAAGAGATTTTGAGCTAATGATACTATCTGGGCTAGGCCTCAGTTAATTCTATGAGTTCCTATGAAGTACTTCCTGAAGACAAATCAAACTGAAACAACAAAGTCTCTTGGTGGCTTTGAGGACAGCATGATAACATGTCCTGAGAGCAGTCTCCTTTGGCTGACATTCCTGCCCAACCAATAGCTAGCAAGAATACAGAAACTTCCTAGCCCCTTTACTAAGACAGGGTCTCTCTATGTAACTCTGGTTGTCCTGGAACTCCCTCTGAAGACCATGCTGGATTCAAACTCATGAGATCCTCCTGCTTCTGCCTCCCAAATTCTGGGATTAAAGGAGTGTGTCACTACATCTTGCTCAGAAAGATACTTCTTAAAAAATCTCAAGTAAGTGAATTTTCCTACACTGCAAATAAGCTTGGGATTCAATTCTTCCACCAGAATTTCCAGATGATGATAGTGAAGGCCTGTTGAAACTCTGATAAACCTCTGACCCCTAAGTCTTAAGCTGCTTTGTGCCTTGATTTTCTCATCTAAAGTAATTTATAATAATGTATAAAAAGTTTTTATTTTTCACATAAATGACACATAAATGCTTGCTTCATATCTTCACCAGCACTGGATATTGTTTCATGTATTTTACCTTGAAATCCATAGAAAATTTTACTTCCTTATTTATTAGCAATCAGGGCACATTTAGAAAATGTAAACTCAGAGTTATCACTTCCACTTGACATGAATCTAATGAAGAAGCAAAACAAGGATTAACAGCTCAAGTTAATGGACTTGACAGTCACCTTTGTTCATTAATGGAAGAACTGTGGAAATTATTAATTTACTCATTGAAGCCAAAATCACAAGTCTTAGTTATTTCTTTATTATTATATTAGTAGAAAAAATTTTAATTGTGCATATGGAGTCCTGAGTTTAGTATTAGTTAAAAATGATCCTTGATATCTCTTCTATAATGTCTATTGACCCACAATCCTTCAGTCAAAATCAAAGCTCAATCATATTAGCTATATTAGTCTCACTAGCCGGGTTGCACAGGGATGGCTTGTTCCTGCTTTTCAAGTTAAGAGTTATAGGTAGGCCCCTTTACTTGATATTTATGTACATTTGGGGGTCATATCCCCTGTGCTTGACTTTTCAATAAAGGTACTTTAACTACTGATTAATTTCTGTATCATTTTTGTGTTTTATCTTGTTTCCTATGCCATGATGAGATATAACCCTTATAGTACATTATACAATAAACCTCCCAATAACCAGATTTGGAAGGGAATGTTGAAATAAGTGCCATGGATAAAACTTATCTGAAATTATAGAGTATTTTCAATACATCAGGCACTCGGTATAAATATGTCCAGTGAATATATGGATGGACATGTGGTGTAAAATAAATTTATAAAATAAAGCTATAGGTAAAGACCTCAAAAACAGGTTCCAGAGAATTAAAGAAAGACACATATTGCTATCCTGCTTTTCAATGAAAAACTGCTAAGTCACAGATCATTTTATTGTCCATGTGTTCCCAAGGGTGGATAAATATGGCAATGAAGACCCCAAAGATATACGTTAAAAAAAAACAACTCTTTTTTTTCTCTTGAGAAGAGGTGAGAAAAATTACTCTAAACGTAGAAGCCAGGAAAATATATAGGGTACTTGGTAGAAACTGTACTCTAGTGAATGGAATAGCAAGACACAAGTGATATGAGGTGGAGTGGAAAACTATGGAGGGAAGAGATTAATAGCACTACAGGATACTTGAGAAAGACATAGAGGGCATTGCGATATTGCTTCTCTTAGTGTGGTGAGGAAGCTGTATTTATGAAATCTCAACAACATGGCATCCCAAGGAAATTTTGGACAATTCTCTAAACAGAATTGTCTAAATGTCTAAATTCCAATGTACATGAGGGAAATCTCAAGTGTTCTTACCCTTAGATTTTGAAATCTACATGCTAATTAACAAGTTCCAAGTCAGAGAGAATTAGTTTCCCCTTGCATGAGTCCCCTAATAGTTTATCTAATACATATATGAAGGTTTATGAGTTTATTTGTATGCATGTGTGTTTGTATGTGTATGTAACAACAATGGTTAAAGAAGAGAAAACTGCAATATGGAGGGGGCTACATGAAAGAGGTAGGAAGAAAGAAATGGATGGTAAATAGTATATTTTAACTGAAAATATATTCATTTTGTAATAAAAACTGAGACCAATTATTCATATCATTAACATCAGAAAGACTTTTTCTAATGCCACCATCCCTACTAGTAAAATCCAAATGAGGAGATTACATCTTAGATCTTTCTACATTATAATGAGGCTTCTTATTAGGTTGAATTAAATAAAGTCAATTCCATTTTTATCCTAGTAAAATGTAGAATACTAACCAACTGTAGTGTTGAGTTTCTTGAATTTTACTCCTATATAAGGCAAATGAATTCTCCCTGCACTCTCTCTTGTTCTTGTATCTATAGCCATCCCTTCACAATATAAAAAGATGTCAGTCATCTAAAGAGTAAACGAATAAATATTGTCATCTTCAGGCAATAAAAAAAGACCTGTATTCTATAGTCAACAGTGGCCAAGAGAGGAGGACATCTACCTTCTATAAGTAACAACATTTTGCATGGTAAAACTGTGATTTAAGAAGGGGAGACCATGCATTTAGGAATTGGGTGTGGGTCATGAAAGGGTAGAAAATATTTTATCACAAGTCCAAATTCTATGTCATGCAAGTGAGAGTGTTTCACTGCAGTCTTTCCATTCTCCAGCTAGGACATTCTCTTTTGTTGTTGTTGTTGGTTTTTGTTTTTGTTTTTGTTTTTGTTTTTGTTTTTTTTTTTGAGACAGGGTTTCTCTGTATAGCCCTGGCTATCCTGGAACTCACTCTGTAGACCAGGCTGGCCTCAAACTCAGAAATCCGTTTGTCTCTGCCTCCCAAGTGCTGAGATTTAAAGCATGCACCACCACTGTCCAGCATAGCTAGAACATTCTTCCCAGTACCATGGATACTATTTACATGAATTAAAACGGGCAGTAGGTATGTATAGATCTAATCAAGTTTTAAAAAATTAAAAATTTCAATATGGAGAGAGAAAGTGCTCCCATGTCATTAGCCTTATCCTAGGAGCTATTAGTACTTGATTGCTAGGGGAATGGATGTCACATCTCTTCAGGAGTGTGGCCGTTGGTGGTTTCCCTATATTCTAATGAATGACCCTGAACCCAAGTATATATATGCAGCACTAATTGGACTTAGTGGGTTATAAATATAAAATATAAACACTCAAATATTTATATAATTAACATATTTTATATAAATATAATTAAATATATGAAAGAAGAAAATAATCTTGGGAGGATGTTAGAATGGCAGGATTCTGGGGAGACTTGGTGAGGGGAAGGAAAGGTATATATAATCAAGATCATTACACACATGTAAGGATTTTTAAATATTAAATAAAATTCAAAGAAAAATTATTTATATCAAGAACTGAGATTATGTCAAATATAATAAGAAATTAAAATCAACAGAATCAGAAAGAAGACAATAGTATTAGAATTTTTAAATAAAGAGTCGAAAGAAGCTATAAAATATGATTAATTGAGCCACTGTAATGTCTTTAAAAGAGATTAATAAAGGAGCAATCCTAGTGAATAACAAAAAATCACAACAAAACAGGAACATTTAAAGGAACAAATGGGAGTTTCATGTGAGAAATGCGGACCTGAAACAAATAGCTCAGTGGACAAGTTCAACACTATAATAGGCAGAACACAGAAATAGATAAACATTGTAAATGAGAATTTTAATATTTAGAAATATACTGAGAAAATAGATATATGGTATCTTTTATGAAATTATAATTATAAAACAGAAAATCTGATGTTAACATTAGACAAGTCTCATTGTAAATATAACCAAAATTCACATGATGGAATACTACTTAAAAATATGTCAAGATTGATAAAAGTCTCAGTTAATCCCACTCAAGATAAATTCAAACAAACAAATAGCATGATATTATCATAATTAAACTCTAAAAATTAAAGCTATGGAAACACAACTTTTAAGAACAAAGAAAAATAATCTTTATTTTTTACAATGCAAAATAATTCAAAGATCAATTTCTTAGATAAAGTATGAAGACAACAAGAAAATAGTCTATTATTTATCACATGATTAAAACAACAAAAAAGAACTGTCAATCCAGAATCCTATACCCACTATACTATCATCTAAGAAAGAGGGAGAATTAGAATCTTTTAAAATCCTGACTGGCCTACACTTACCTTGATACTAAAGGGTAAGTAATGAACTTCTTTCCTCCTAAGATTAAAAAGGTACAATTTTCATTCAACATATTGATGAGTCCTATACATTATGATCAAATAATGAAAATAATTTTATATACATCATGAAAAATGCAAAATTATCCTTTTCTAGAATTGTGATTGTTAATATTTAACTCAAAAATGTGCAAAATACTCATCCAATAAAATTCATAATTGTAAAAGGATTATAAAATATAACTCTGCATATGTAGCAATAAATATGTAGACAATGAAATTAAAAATACAGTATTGCAAATACCTCCTTGATTAAAGCTGAGACTTTGTGTCCACTTCTTTCCTCATGATGAGATTTTTAACTGCTTTGAACTTTGTATTATACTTTGAAGAAGTATAATGTTGACAGTTTAAGCATATCTTTGATAAGTGCTCTTTTCTTTGGGATGCACACACATGGTTCTTCATTTTAGTAGTTCTGTTTTTCATGTTTTTTCTTGACCTGACATATTATTCTATATAACTAGTATATTTTCCTCTTTTACTGAAAATGGATTCTTTTCTCATATCCTGACTACAGTTTCCTCTCTCTTACTCCTCCCAATCCTTCTGCCCATCCCTTTTCATCTGGAGCCACATTCCCTTCTTGTCTTTCATTATAAAAGAATCTGAGGGAGAGGGTTGGTGGTAGTGGGATCTGGGGGGGAGTGGAAAGAGGGGAAACTGATCAGGGTGTATTGTATAAAAGAAGAATCTGTTTCCAATAAAAAGAAAAAAAAAACATTTTGCTCCCACCCCCAAAATAAACAGGCTTCTAAGAGATAGCAATAAAGCATAACAAAATAAAATATAATAAGACAAAGCAAACAAACAAAAAAAACTCTATTACATCGAAGTTGAACTACATAAACCACTGGAAGGTTAAAAGCCCCAAGAAAACCCCACAGAAGAAGATATGAGAAGAATGTTAGAGCTAGAGGAGATGCAGGATACTAGGAGAAGGCCATCGAATCAACTAAGCAGGTCTCACATTTTTATTGGACTCCTGAGTGTCTGAATGAGTGGTTCTCTGATTCTTGCATAAATAATATATGAATTTGCATTTAAAACAACCATGCACAAAAGTTGTTTTTTTTTTCTGAATCCACTTTAATTTTGGTTAATGTTACATTTTTTATTAATTATTTCATTTGTTTTTATATCAAGTGATATTCCACTTCCTGGTTACCCCTCCACAACCCCCCCAATCCCACATCTGCCCTTTCCTCTCTCCCCTTTGCCTCTATGATGGCCCTCCCTCACCCAGCCACCCTCTCTTGCTCCACTGCTCGAGCAACCCCCTACACTGGGGCATCGAGCCTTCACAGGACCCAGGGCCTCTCCTCCCATTGATGTCAGACAGGGCCATCCTCTGTTGTGTACATATCTGGAGCCATGAATCCCTCCATGTGAATTTCTTCATTGGTAGTCTAATTCCTGGGAACCTGATGCCTTTTGGGGGTATATAGTTTTTATTTATCTGACAGATAATGATGTTCAGTACTTTCTTTTATTTCCTTGTATTTTATAATTTCAAGAAATGCATACCAAGCTTATTCACCAAGTTTTAATTAAATTAGTTTGTCTTTGGGTTGTCATTTAATTTTTTGAGTGCTTTTGTTAGTCTGGATACTAATCTCTTGTCAAATGAATAGATTTGTATATGTTCCCCAATTCCAAAATTTGTTTCTGTATTATACACATTCTTTTTCTTACTCTGCAGAAACTTGTAATTTAATATAGTCAGTCTCATGTGTCAATTTATGCTTCTATTGGTTTTGTATTTGAGGTCATATGAAAATATCCTTGCTTATACTGATACCTTTAAATTCACTTCTATACATTCTTATAGTATTTTCATTTCTATGTCTTACACTTTGGAGTCTTGATCCATGTTAAATGTTTATAGATTGTGAGAGGCGATAGTCTAGTCACTACCTATTGAATACATTGCCCTTTACCCCCCATTGTATGTTTTTGGTACCTTAGGGCAAAAACAGGTCCACAGTACTGAATGAATTTATTGTTAACACCTAATTTGTTTTGTTGGTTGGTGAGTTTTTTTTATGCCACTGTCCTGTTATCATGCATACTTAACAAGCAATATGTTTCAGAATTAGGGACTATGATAATTGTACATTTATTTACTTTGTTCAGAGGACATAGCCTCTGGTAAACCTTTGTTTTTCTATAATATCAGTTGTAAAATATCCTTCATCATCTGTGATTTAAATTATTTTTGGACTTTCTTTCTCTGCTTGCTTATTTTCTTAATCTTATTGAGATTCTGTTTACCTTTTGAAGAATACAATTTTGTTTCACTGATCTTTATATTTAGACTATAGTTTGCAGTCTTTTTCTCACATTTCCCCCTTCTGGTAAATTAGCAGTGGTATGTTGTTTACTTTTTAGTTCATTGAGTTTGATCATTATGTAGTTTATTTGAAATAATTTTAAGCTTTGATGTTGCTTATTGATATACATTGCTTTCTTTATAATCTAATGCAAAGTATTTTTTATATTTTAAAAAAATTCTCTTGATTTTTGACTTTCCATGTTCATAAGTATGTTGTTTAAACATTATATATTATTATGCATCAAAATTTTCTCCTTATTTAATTCCTACTTTTATTATATATATATATACAAGTTACATGATATTATTTTTCTTTTTTTTTCATTTGCTGAAAGATGTTTGATGCCCACACATATGGTTCATCTAGGTTAATGATCAATATGCTTATAAAAGTATTCTGTAGGTAATAAATGAAGTTTATAATAAATACCAGTTAATCCAACTTAATACACAGTGGAGAGAAACTCTGATAGTTCTTTACTATTTCTTTCTTAGTTATCTGTCTGTTGATGAGAAGAGAATGTTGGAATCCTCAACTAATTTTGTATTGGACTCTAAATTTATATTTAATACTTAATTTATATACTTTTATTTATTTCACTGAGTGCATATATATCTACCATTCTAATAGCTATTGGGCAATTTATATGTTTATAATAATGCTTGTTTCTATTTATTCTTTTGCAATTACTGATTCACAATCCAACTTATCTATGAAAACCAAAAAACTTCTGCCTTCTTTGGAGTTTCCTCTTATTCAGCTTCATTGATTCTAATTTTTCTTACACAAATTATGCTCAAAGAGTGTTATCAGCAAGTTTTATCTAGTTTCATTATGTTTTATACTTACTCCTAGCATTTGTTATCTTCTACTTTTTGTATGTCCCTTATTACTTCTCCCTCTTTTATGAATTTGATAATTTTTCTTTATTTATAAGTTTTAATTTTTACTTTCATATTCTTAAAGTATACTAATGATAGAGTTCATAGTTTCATGTAATTTAAAGGTAGAAATTATCATTCATTCTGCTCTTTGTATAAATGATTAAATATCCATTGTAAGGCCATTCAAATGATAATTAAATCCCTCAGTTTTTGCTTCTCTTAGAAATATGTTATTTATCACTCATGTCTAAAGTATGTCATTGCTGGATTTAGCATTCTTGGTTGGCAGCTTGCAGTTTATTTTTAACTTCAGGAATTTGAAAATGTCACCCATTTTCTCCTGGGCAATAATGTCTCTGCTTAAAAACTTGTCATTAGTCTAATGGAAGGTTCCTTTAATTGTGCCTGGTATTTTTCTCTCACTGTTTTTAGAAATGTCTTGCTTTCTGCTTTTGACAGTTTGAGTTAAATGTATCTCACAATGGACCTTTTTAAGATAAAAAACTTTTGGGAGTAGGGGTATTTTAAGCCTCTTATATTTAAATGTGCCTATCTTTTGAGCAAATGTTCAACTATTACTTCATTAAATATATTCCCTATGTTTTATTTCTTCTTCTCTTCTACATGGAGCTAAAATTCAAAATTTTTTTGGAATTATGTTGCACTGTAAGTCTCAGAGGCTTTTATCACTCATTTGAGATTTCTTTCAAGAGCACTTTTTTCAAATTAAGAAATTCTCTTTTCCTGTTTAATGTCATCTGCTCCCAAGTTTCTTGATTTTTATTTGACATAAGTTTTTGTGCTCTCCAATTTGTTTGATTATGTTTATTCATTTCAATGTCTTTTTTGAATTAATAATTAAGACCGTAAATGGTTTTCTTAATTTCTTTGAATTATCTCTATTTTATTCTACCTCATTGAGTGCTTTTAGAAACAATATTTTGACGTATTTGTAGCTGGAGCTACAGAACTTAGACCAGCAGACTCCTCCTCTAGAAGTCTTTCCTGCTACACCATTCTGGCCTTCCAAAATTTCACCTTCTCTGTTGCACTTCTTATTGGACATTGGTGTGGTCATTCCCCCACCATGACGCTTCCTATACAGTAAGCATGCTACATGCCAAACCACAGCCACAGTCATCTTGGACCCTAAGTGCCTGGCAGGAAGAGAATTCCATGCTAGTAAGTATTCAGTGGAATGGACTGGGACTACTGGCCAGCTATGGCCTAAAAGAACACTCTACAAGAGCAAGCTTTCTCTCCCAAACCACTCCTCATTGGCAGGGCATCCTTGACTGGTAAGGGCAGAGACCCTAAAGGCTGAAATGATGTTGAGGAAAGGGACAAGGACCTTCTACAACTTACAGCCAGCAAGTGGGAGATGAGCCAGGCACCCAGACCCTGAGTCCCCACTCTGGATCCTGCAGGCATACTCCTTAATTTCTCCTCTTAGAAACACCCTATACCAGGTTTATCTTAGCCTGTCCCAGGCCACTCCTTTGACCAAACACCCACCTCTGTGTCCCATTTTCTGAGCTGTAAGATTTCGAGGAAGCAGAGAAGGGACCAAGGCTCTTGGTGGAAGAACAGTGCACCTTTCATAAGCGGAAGTCAAGGCTTCTCTCTGAGGGGGAAGAAGATGCATCTGACTTTGGAAGCAAAGCAACTACCTCTTACCCTGCTGCATCTTGGAAGGACATCAAAAAGCCAGCTGAGATGGCAATGACAATAGATGAGCTCACTAAAACAACTCCCAGACACACAGACAGGGAGGCACTGTCCCCTGGCTTCTTGTCAGGAGATGATGGCCCCAAGCTGCTGCTTTCACTGTGGATGGGAGTGCCTGAGAGAGCTACAGCCCCTCATCAGTGACTGCCCAGAGAATTCCCACTGAGAATTAGACTAAACAGCCTGGGAGGATGTCCTGATTTGAGGGCACACTTGGGATGCCTGGGAGCCTGAGGCAAGTGGATATCTATGTTCAAGACCAGGCTAATCTACATATTAAGATCAGGTCTACCCAGGGCTACATAATGAAATCTTGTCTTAAAATAATAAATTAAGAAATTTAAAAATAAAAAAGAAACGATATCTTGAAATATTTGTATATAGTTCCTTAACTTTATTTTCTTTAGGTTTATTACTATGGAAAGATGCCTTGAATTTGAAAGAGAACATATGGCAGTGTTGGAGGAAAGCAGAAGGGAGAATGATGCAATTACATTATTAATCTGAGAAATAAATGGATTGATATAAAATTACTATAATTCAGTAGAGACATTAGGGAAGTATTCTTTTGTTTGCTTCATCTGCCCCTTTGTTAATATTTGTAAATTTACCAAAACATCCGACTCTGCAAATGTTAAAGAAATAGATTTTTTATAAAATATTTTCTCCAGAGGGTGATGCATGTTTGGATGTGATTTTTGAGGGCACATTGGAATGTATTACTATTCTATTTTGTCTTAAATGTTTGTCCAACAGCTCTGAAAAGAATCAATGAAAGTGATGTAATCAGCAATAGGACTAGGCAGACTCAGTTTCTTCATGTCCTGAATAAGGATTAGTCCATTCCTGTGGTGTATGCCCTTATTGGTGGGATAAAGTGCTCATCTGGCACCTTCTCTGTGGCTTAGGTGAGGAAAGAACAACACTTTTGTGATTTACAAACATATTATTCACTCTCTATTAACTTCATAACCAAGCCGTAACTGTAGTTATTGCAAATGTCACTAACTGTTAATAGCTTCTTAGATGGAGGCTAAGGCTCAAGGACAGACTGGCTGGATCTTGTTCAGGTTTTATACAGACAGGCACAGATGCAGTGAGTTTATGTGTGGCATGGTCTTACCATGTCCAGACCACAAAATTTAGCTCTACTGCTCCCTGATCTCAGGTTAATACAGTCTTTTACTTCATCTCCTGTGATGATGCTTGAGCCTTGAAAGGGGAAAGTAATATAGCTGTCACTTTTAGAGAGGAGTACTGCGCTTTGTCTAATTGTGTGTTTCTGCCTTAACCACCATTAACTATACAAATGAACTTCTCCGATGAGATTTTGGAGATGCATGTGATTTAAGACTATATTACTAATAGAACTGTAGCAAGTGCTGAAGCTGAAGACAGTTGCAGATATTAGAATTTCCCTAGCATCTGTGTGCCTAACAAAGAGTCAATAAGTCTCTTCCACATTCAATATATGCAGCGTCTTCTTTAAACTTTTCATCTGATAATAATTACAGATTACATATATACTTCAACTCTTTGAGGTTATTTTCTGGGTCATTTTGTGAAAATATATGTTGAATAAATTACTCAGCTAAAATAAAACAGAACAAATAGCACTTTTCTAAATAAATACACGTTAATGGACAGAACTGAGTAGTGGTAATATTTTAGATTCAACCGTGTAAAATAGGCACACAATTCCCTTTTAAGGAAAGCATTCTTATCTGGGTGAAAAATGAAGTTTGCTCAACCTCATTTCTCTTCATTTTGGATGACCTTATCTGGTTAAATGGAATTTAAATCTACCATGTAAATTTGATAGAGAACATTTCATAATGCATACTACTAACAAAGGAATAAATTTTAGGGGCATTTCCCCTGGGTATATTTGTTTATGAATGAATTCATACTTCATAAATCATTCTCACAAGCAAAGAGAAAATAGAAATAAATCTATTTTCCTTACATCTCATTGATTCTTATTTAATTTTTAATGAAATAGAGAAGATATATTTTCAATGACATTATAAAATAGATATACAACTCAGCTTTCTGAAAGAACTTATTGAGAATGTTAAAGATCTTGAGAAAGAATTGATTTGGAAAGGGTGACAAGGTGAAAGAAAGTGGTGTAGTGATAGTATTGGAATCTCAAAAGTAGAAAATTACAAAAACATAAAGCTGCATGATTTCATCATTCAGTGCTTCTATTGTAGCATAAGACAGAAGAAAGAGGTTTGGAGATATGGAAGATCAAAATTTTTAATTAAAGAGGTTATCAGTATGCTAGCACATTTTATGGGAGTATTGCTCATTATGTGACAGCTACATAAGTAGTAAATTGTAATTTGTTTTCTCATTGTGGGGGTGAATGTGCATACACACACATGTTTCCGTATGCATTTGAGCGCAATTATATGTTGTTCTTATTTATTCCTGGTCCTCTTTGCCATCTCTATATTTTCTCTGTTACCCTCTTATGTAAGCCCTACTTATGCTTTCTAATCCTTACTCTTCAATGATGCTATCCCTTAAAAGTTTAGTTTATTTTTTTTTAATTTTTTTATCCATTTTATTGTTTACCACTTTTGTGTTATCCCTCAAAACCTTTCTACAAACTCCTTCTTGCTCTTTTCACATTCATGGTCTCTCTTTATCTCTCTATTTTTAAATCCTCCTTCCTTCCTTAAGAACTCTTCTTTCAATTATTAGTTTAAATGCAAATACACCAAATGTTCTTTATATCTTTATCTGTCTCTACTTCACCTCCCTTTTACCTTTTCCTCCTTTCTTCTATTCCTGTCTTCTTTTTTTGTCATGCTTATCTTTTTCTTCTTCCTTGTTTTCCCTCTCATCACATATTTACATTTCCAACAATTTCTACTGTGCAAAGAAAAAAGAAAATTCTTTCTAGATAGTTATATGAGCTAGAATTTCAAGTATCCATAAATGCATGAAATAAATATCTGTGTATTAAAAATAAGTTTCAGATGTCCTGTTATAATGTGTATAATCATTTTGTTTTCTAATGGAATAGTTATATACCTTTTGTGTTCAATTGGTATGTGCTTTCTTTATTTTCTGCCTTTATTCTTTGTATTGAAATTACAGTACTATGATGAGTAGTAATTGTTAGAGCTGAAAGATATTATTAAAAATAATGATACATGACAACCACAATGTACATCTTTATAGTATGCTCTGTGATGCTTCTATAATATATATCTTGCATTATTTAAATTGAATTAAATATATTATCAATTTCCAATTCACATGGAATACACCTTAGTGCTTCTCTACTAAATGCTGATTAGTGTACATGTCATTGTTTAACACCTGTAATTTTCTTACTATTCTTAGTCTTGTGAAAGGCTTTACACTGTATGAGTGCTGACAATATGAAATGTCTGTTCTGTACTTATTGAGGTGGTCATATAATATTTTATGTTTTTTTCTTATTGAGATGAATTATGTTTATTTGTTTATAATTTGTACTTTTATAACCAATGTGTTCTTTCCACTGAAGTCATATTTACTTATAGATAATATTCCCTTGTCTATCATTTAAATATTAATTGAGTATCTACTTCCTTCTGTTTTCCATGTCTACTATATACTATTGGGGTTTTTTTGTTTGTTTGCATACTGATTCATGCAGCTACAAACTTGCCAATTTTATTGGCCTTTAATTTTTTTCTCTACAATTTTTTTCCTTATTGTTTGTTCCTTTCATTTCCTGTATCACATTTCTTTTCTTATTACTATTTTTGCTTGTATTTATATTTAGTTTGCTTGTTTTTTCCTATACTAATAAAGTGAACTAATTGATTTGTTTTAGACATTCTAGCTTTTTAATTTAAACACAGTATGTTTTCATAATTTTACACTAACTGAGCATAGCCTGCTTGACACAATTTTTTAAATTTTGTGTAAATTATTTTGTAATCTTCATGTTTTATACTTGATTATATGATAAATATTTTAATATTAGTTTTTATTAAAACTATAAGTCTTTTATATTTTTACCTTTAGTTAGACATGCTATATGTCTCTGAATATGATTGATCTATGAAATTAGCAATATAAATATGAAAAGAAACATGTCAACTCTTTTTAATGGAGAGTTTTATGTGTTAATATTTTGATTTAATATATATATATATATTTTAAAAATCACTCATATTAATTATATTTCTCTTGCTACTGAATACTATTAAAATAATAATAGATATGAATTACATTACTTTCTATGATTTTCTGTGTCATATATTATAATGATTTGTTATTAGATACATTATTCATATTCAGGACTACAGTCTTTTAAAGGAATTGAAGTACCACACTTACAAATTGTTTCTCTTTATTATTTATGTTGCTTATTGTCCTTAAGTACACATTACTGTATTAACACAAATTGTCTGTCTGTTGATAAAGGTTTCAAATCACCATTTATTTCATTTATTTCTAAAAATCTGTTGAAATCCATGGCATTTGTGTTGCTTTTAGAATTGTTTTCATTTAATTCATTTTTTTCTGTACTTCAAAGAGAATTTCTGCTTTGCTATTCCACTGGATATCTACTTTTATTCCTTTTGATTACTTTATCCATTGACTAGAAGACACATAGAATGAAATGTCACAGGCATCATCTTGTATGATTTCAAACCTTCTACATTTTTAGCTACAAATTCTTCCATAACGCAGAATATTTTGAAGTAAGCCAAAAGTGGCCAAATTAAAGCATTACTATTTTTATCATTGTGGCAAACTAAAACTTACTTTTGCCTTGCTACTTTAATATGAATGACATTTGGATTAATACCAAAAGCTATTGAATCAGCTAATATAATAAATTTTAATGTGACTTTTTCAAGATTAAAAGAATTATATTTCTGTTCCTCCAATACCACTTACTGATTTCAAATACATTTTATTTGGAACAAAATCATTCAATTCTTTTTGTTAGACTTTTTTGAAGCAACTCGTATTTCTTTTAACAGGAAAGTATAGTTTCATAAGATAATTAAACCCAAAAGAAATTTTAAATTATATTCAGTTTCAGCTTTTTAGTACAGATTGAATAATATACTAAGCAGAGATTGAGAACAAGATCATTTCTCTCAA
>NC_045030.1:48632241-48642108 GCF_008632895.1 Mastomys coucha | reverse complement strand
ATTCATTTAAAAGTTTTGAGCTTCATTTAATTATTTTGAAATATTCTGCATTAAGAAACATAATGATGTATGAAGTTAAGGACCCTTTAAATTGCATGTTTAATTTTATAAGAAATATGTAGTTTGTTTACTTACTCTTTAAATTTTGTAAATGTTTCACATTCAATGTAACAATAATGTTACTTTAAAATAACCCAGCTATATCATTTATTTTTAAGAGTTTCTCACCATTATATTTTAAATGTTTTTCTTCAATGTTCTTCTACTTTCAATTGAATTACCCCATTATGTTTAAATGCACCAACATTTATATTTTCATATAACCAGATATATATTTTATTCAAGAAATCTAACTTAATATTAATTATGTATCAATCTTGTTTTTATCTTTGTATCTGAAAGTTATCACTAATTTACTCAGTAGTCACTCTCCTGGACCATATTTATATTTAAACATTTTCATGTACTTTTAAAAATTATTTACTTTGCAATTATTTGATAAGTAGTATAAATATCTGTGAGCACATGCTCATATGTATATATAAACAAGTATAAACTTATATTATTAGTTTCATTAGCAGTTTCCTTCTAAGCCTGACAATACACTTACATTCAAAGGTAAACACATTTTAAAAATCAAATGTACCAAAGTTTCTAACTCAAAACATCCAGGAAATTAGGGACACTATGAAAAGACCAAACCTAATAACAATAAAAACATTATTACTATATTAATCCTGCCAAACCATGAGCCTGGGAGATCTTTCCATCTTCTGAGATCTTCGTTTATTTCTTTCTTCAAAGGCTTGAAATTCTTGTCACACAGATCTTTCACTTGCTTGGTTAGAGTCACACCAAGGTATTTTATATTATTTGTGACTATTGTGAAGGGTGTGTTTCCCTAATTTCTTTCTCAGCCTGTTTATCCTTTGAGTAGAGGAAGGCTACTGATTTGTTTGAGTTTATTTTATATCCATTGGTTTGCAGCCCCACAGGATGAACAACAATATGAACCAACCAGCCCACCCAGAGCTCCCAGGTACTAAAACACCAACCAAAGAGTACACACGGTAGGACACATGGCTCAAGCTGCATATGTATCAGAGGATGGCCTAGTCAGTCATCAATGGGAGGAGAGGTCCTTGGTCCCTTGAAGGTTAGATGCCCCAGTGTATAGGAATGCCAGGCCTGGGAAGTAGGAGTGGGTAGGTGGATGGGTAGGGGTGGGGGAGCACCCTCATAAAAGCAGGGGGAGGGGGAATGAGATAGTGAGGTTTAGAGGGAAAAACAGGAAAGGGTATGGCACTTGAAACGTAAATAAATAAAACATCTAATTAAAAAAAGAAAAAAGAAAGAGAAAAAAAGGATAATAAGAAGAGGATGAAGACTCTCAGTTCAAAGGGCCAGAAAATATATTCAACAAAACTATAGAAATATATTTCTAACCTAATGAAAGAGATGGTTATAAATGTACAAGAAGAATACACAATACCAAGTTGCTTGGACCAAAAAAGAAATTTCTTCTGCCATATAATAGTCAAAACACAAAATATGTAGAACAAAGAAAGAATATTACAATCTGTGAGGGGGAAAAGGCCAACTAACTATAAAGGCATACCTATCAGAATTACATCTGACTTTTCTCCAGAATATCTAATGGCCAGAAGATCCTTGACAAATGTCTTGAAAACCCTAAGAGACAACAGATGACAGCCCAGACTAATGTACCCAGCAAAACTCTCAATCACCATAAGAGTAAAAACAAAGATATTCTACGACAAAACCAAATTTAGGTCCCACGAAGGCTTGATGCCCCAGTGTAGAGGAATGCAAGGACGAGAAGGAGGGAGTAGGTGGGTGGGTGGAGGCACATCCTCATAGAAGCAGGAGGAGGGAGGATGAGATAGAGGGTTTCTAGGGGGAAGTCAGGTAAGGGGTTAACATTTGAAATGTAAATAAATAAAATATCCAATAAAAATGACTAAGCATAAAAATAAACCTTTTTCATGTTAAAAGCGAACAATGTCTTTCTATTAACCTACCCCTACAGAGGATACTACAAGGAGAAGAAATTCAGTATGGTCAGGGTAACTATAACCGTGAAAACACAAGAAATTACTCATCTCACAGCAAAACCAAAAGAAGAAAGTCACACACACAACACGAGAGAGAGAGAGAGAGAGAGAGAGAGAGACAGAGACAGAGACAGAGACAGAGACAGAGACAGAGAGAGAGCTTCAACAATAAAATAACAGGAACCAACAATCATTGGTCAATATTATCTCTCAACATCAATGAACTAATTTTATCAATAAAAAGACAGGCTAATACACTAGATATGTGAACAGGATCCATCATTCTCCTGCATACAAGAAACATACCTCAGAAACGAAGACAGACATCACCTCAGAGTAAAGCACTATAAAATGATTCTCTAAGAAAACAGACTCAAGAAACAAACAAGAGTAGACATTATAATACCTAATTGAATAGACTTTCAACTAAAAGTTAACAAAAGAGATTGGGAAGGATACTTCATATTTATTAAAGGAAAAATCTACTAAGAATAATTTTTAATTTTCAACATCTATGCCCATTTCAAGTATAGCTACATTCATAAAAGAACCTGTACTAGAGCACTAGAGCACAAATCACACAATGAAGTCTACACAATGATAGTGGGGGACTTCAACACCTCATTCTTACTAGTGCACATGTTATTGAAATGAAACTAAACTGAGAAACAGTAAAACTAATAGATGTTTCAAACTAAATACTTTTAACAGAAAACTACAGAACCTTTCACCCCAAAACAAAAGAATATACCTTGTTCTCAGCACCACACAGAATCTTCTCCAGAATTGACCATGTAATCAGGTACAAAAAAGATACAAGATAGAGATACAAAAAGGCTGAAATAACCCTTGCCTTCCATCAAATCATCAAAGATTAGGGCTGAAATTCAACAACAGAAACACCAAAAAGGCAACATACTTATGGAAACTGAACAAATTTCTATTGAATTATCACTTGGTCAGAAAAGAAACAAAGCAAAATATTAGAGACTTTTTGGAATTCAGTGAAAGGAAGGCACACCAGAAAATTCATAGAAAACTTGCATGCATAAAGGAAATTAGAATGATCTCAATCTAGAAACTTAACAGCACACATGAAATCTCGAGAAGAAAAACAAGCAAACATACCTGAGAAAAGTAGATGCCAGGAAATATTGAAATTCAGGGCTGAAATCAATCAATTAGAAACAGTACGAAGAATCAAGAAAACTAAGAGTTGGTTCATTGAGAAAATCAACACAATAGACAAACACTTACCAAAACTATTTAAAATACACAGAGACTATATCCAAAATTTAAAAAGTCATAAATGAAAAGGGATACATAACAACAGAAACTGAAAGAATTTTTAAAATATTTTAAAAATTTACTTCAAAAGTTAGTACACCACAAAACTTGAAATATAAAAAAATGGAGGACTTTCTAGACAGATACCACATACAAACAGTTAAATCAAGATCAGGTAAACTATCTAAACACTCCAATAAACCCTAAGGAAACAGAAGCAGTCATTAAAAAGCTTCCAAATAAGACACAGAACCAGATAGATTGGGTGTATAATTGTTGGGGAAAGTATTAAAAAATGAACCGATCAATTCTTCACTGAATTAGACAACACTCCAGTGCTGCTGCCAGGGGCCAACTCTCTTGCCACACTGGACCACACTCCTGTGATCAGGTGTTCAGGTGCTTGTCCCTGGTGAAGATAGTTCTTCTTCAGCCAAAAACCCATGTAGTCCACAACCTTGACAGCATCTACAGTCACCTGAGTTTTTGATCTTAGCCATTCTGAGTGATGTGAGGTAGAATCTCAGGGTTGTTTTGATTTGCATTTCCCTGATGACTAAGGATGTTGAACATTTCTTTAGGTACTTCTCAGCCATTCGGTATTCATCAGTTGAGAATCCTTTGTTTAGCTCTGTACCCCATTTTTAATAGGGTTATTTGGTTTTTGAGTTGTTTGTATATATTGGATATTTGCCCTTTATCAGGTATAGGATTGGTAAAGATCTTTTCCCAATCTGTTGGTTGCCATTTTGTCCTATTGACAGTGTCCTTTGCCTTACAGAGCTTTGTAATTTTATGAGGTCCCATTTGTCAATTCTTGATCTTAGAGCAGAAGCTATTGGTGTACTGTTCAGGAAATTTCCCCCTGTGCCCATGTGCTTGAGGCTCTTCCCCACTTTCTTTTCTATTAGTTTCAGTGTATCTGGTATTATGTGGAAGTCCTTTATCCACTTGGATAAAGGAGATAGGAATGGATGGATTTGCATTTTTCTACATGCTAACTGCCAGTTGAACACTCCTTCATTGCTGATGGGACTGCAAGCTGGTACAACCACTCTGGAAATCAGTTTGGCAGTTCCTCAGGGAATTGGACATAGTACTACCAGAGGACGCAGCTATACCACTCCTGGGCATATACCCAGAAGATGCTCCAACATGTAATATGTAATAAGGACACATGCTCCACAATGTTCATAGCAGCCTTATTCATAATAGCCAGAAACTGGAAACCACCCAGATGTCCCTCAACAGAGGAATGAATACAGAAAATGTGGTACATTTACACAATAGAGCACTACTTAGCTATTAAAAATAATGAATTTATGAAATTCTTAGGCAAGTGGATGGATCTGAAGGATATCATCCTGAGTGAGGTAACCCAATCACAAAAGAACATACATGGTATGCACTCTCTGACAAGTGGACATTTACCCAGGAGCTCGTAATACCCAAAATGCAATCCACAAACAAGAAAGTCAAGAAGAAGGAAGACCAAAGTGTGGATACTTGGTTCCTTCTTAGAAGGGGGAACAAAATACCCATGCAAGGAGTTGCAGAGACAAACTATGGAATAGAGACTGAAGGAAGGACAATCCAGAGACTGCTCCACCTGGGAATCCTTCCCATATTTAATCATCAAATCCAGACACTATTTGTGGATGCCAGCAAATGCTGACTGACAGGAACCTGATACAGCTGTCTCCTGAGAGTCTCTGAAAGTACCTGACTAATACAGATGTAGAGGCTCATAGCCTTCCATTGGACTGAGCACAGGGTCCCCAAAGAAGGAGCTAGAGAAAGGACCCAAAGAGCTGAAGGGCTTGCAGCCCCTTAGGACGAACCACAATATGAACTAACTAGTACCCTCAGAGCTCCCAGGGACTAAGCCACCAACCAAAGAGTACACATGGAGGGACTAATGGCTCCAAAATCATATTTATAGCAGAGGGTGGCCTAATTGGTCATCAAGGGGAGGAGAGGGCCTTGGCCCTGTGAAGGTTCAATGCCCCAGTGTAGGAAGCAGGAGAGGGTGGGTTGTTGAGCAAGGGAGGGTGAAAGGAACAAGGTTTTTATCTTTTTTTTTTTCTTTTTATTGGAGGGGAAAACGGGAAAGGAGATATCATATGACATGTAAATAAAGAAAATATCTAATAAAACAAAACAAACAAACTAACAAAAAACCCATGTAGTCAGCAATCCCACATTCTAGTAACTAAATGGAACCACCAACCTCAAGGTTACATATCACAAGACCCAGGTACCCGATAGAATCAAAACTCTTAAAGCTTCATTAGCTGATCAGATTTATGTATCAATAATATTATAGTTTACAAGATGCCAATAGAATCATTTTCAGAACCAACTAATAATGATAAAAGCTTTATCACAATATTTTGAACCTTGTAAAATCATAGCTACTAGTGGCAAGAAAATGCTACCCAGGTACATGTCAGCAGCTGTCTTCTATATCCTATCCTGACATGCTCCCTCTCCCTCTTAGCTCTACCTCTCTTTTTCTTTCCAATCACAGGCCTCCCACTGCCATAATGTGATTGGACAGGTAAAATCCTGCAACGTATAATTCTACCAGGCTTTCAAAGAAAAGTGAGTATCAATATTCCTCAAACTATTGTACAAAATAGAAACAGGGGGATTACTACCTAATTTATTCTATGTAGCCACAATTACTCTAATACCTAAACTACACAAGGACCCAACAAAAAAAATTCAGACCAATTTCACTTATGAACATCTACATAAAAATACTCAATATAATTGTCACAAATCAAACACAAGAACACATCAAAATCTTAATTCAGTATGCTTAAACTGGCTTCATCCCAGAGATGTAAAGCTGGGTCAATAATCAAAATCTGTCAATTTAATCCACTATATGACATGCTGAAAAGAATTAGTATCTCATTAGATTCTGTAAGAGATTTTGACAATTACAACTCCTCTTCATGTTACATCTTGGAGAGTTCAGGACTTCAAGGCACATACCTAGGCATAATTAAAGCAATATACAACTAGTTAATAGCCAACATCAAAATAAATGAAGTAGAACTTGAAGCAATCTCACTAAAATTGTGGACAAGACAGGCCTGTTCATTCTTTTCCTATTTATTCAATATAGTACTAGAAGTTCTAGCTAAAGAAAGAAGACAACAAAATGTGTTCAAGTGGACACAAATTGGAAAGGAAGAATTAAAAGTATCACTATTGAAAGACAATACAATAGACTATATAAGCAATCCATAAAATGCAACCCAAGAACTCCTACAGCTGATGAACACCATCAGAAAAGTGACTGGATAAAACATTAACTAAAAAATCTGTAGCCCCCCTTTATACAAATGATAAACAGGCAGAGAAAGAAATTAGAGAAACAACATCCCTCACAATAGCAACAAATAATATAAAATATATTTGTATACTTCCAAACAAGCAAGTAAAATATTTGTATGAAAAGAACCACAAGTCCTTGAAGGAAGGAACTGACAAATGTATCAAATAGGTGCTCATGTAAAACTAACAGTGAACCTGACCATCTCACCAAAATCAATCTATCGATTCAATGCAGTCCCTATCAAAATTCCAACACAATTTTTATAGATCTTGAAAAAGCAATTCTCAACTTCATATGGAAAAAATAAAGGTTAGCCAAAACAATCCTAAGCAATAAAAGATCCTCTGAGGGAATCACCATCTGGGATTGCAAGTTGTACTATAGAACAATAGTGATAAAAACCAGATAGTATTGGTCCAGAAATAGACATGTTGATCAATGGAATCATACTGAAGACCCAGAAATAAACCTTTACCTAAGGACACTTGATTTTTGTCAAAGAATCTAAGACCATAACATTGAAAAGGGAGAGTATCTTCAACAAATTTTGGTGGCCTAACTAGATGTCTGTATGTAGAAGAATACAAATAGATCCCATTTATCACCCTGCACAAAACTCAAGTCCAACAGGATCAAAGACCTCAACATAAAACAAGATACATAAAACCTGATAGAATAGAAAGTAAGAAATATCCCTGAATACATTGGTACGGGAGATAATTGCTGGATTAGAGCACCAATGGCTCAGGCTCTAAAATCAACAATTGGCAAATAGGACCTCAAGAAACTGAAAAGCTTCTGTAAAGCAAAGAACATTGTCAACAGGACAGAATTTGGAGACAATCTTCTCTAAATCTACTTCTAATGGAGGAATAATATCCAAAATTTATAAGTAACTCAAGAAGTTAAACTCCAATAAACCAAATAACCCAATTTAAAAAAAAATGAAGATAAAACAAATAATACTCAAAAGAGGAATGGCCAAGAGGCACTTAAAGAAATGCTAAACATCCTTAATCTTTAAGGAAATTCAAATTCAAATGCCTCTGAGATTTTATCTTACACTAATAAGTATGGCTAAGACCAAAATCTCAAGGGAGGGCACATACTGCAGAAGATTTGGAGAAAGGGGAAAACCCCCTTATTGCTGGTGGGATGACAAACTTGCAAAAAAAATACTCTAGAATTCAATCTGGCAGTTTCTTTCAAAATTGGAAATAGTTCTTGAAGACCCAGTTATACCACTCCTGGGCATATAAACAAATATGTGCCATGATATCACAAGTACATGTACTCCACTATATTTCTAGCAACTTTATTCATAACATCCAGAAACTGGAAGAAACACAGATGTCCTCAGCTAAAGAATGGATACAGAAAATGTGGATCATTTACAAAATGGAATACTATTCAGCCATTAAAAACAAGGATATCATGGATTTCACAGGCAAATAGATGGAACTAGAAAATATCATCTTGAGTGAGATAACTCAGAATCAAAAGGATAGGCATGTTACATACACTCTTATAATTGGATATTAGCCATAAAGTACAGAATATCCATTATATAACCCACAGATCCAAAGAAGATAACAAGAAGGAAAGCCCAAGCCAGTTTTGATGGTAAACTGAACTTTGTCTCTTCTTATACTATCTTTATTTTCTCCAGAGAGATGAAATGAGTTTCTTCCACAAGTAAAACACATAACCAATCTAACTTACTAATTATCTCAATTTAGATAGCCTATTTTGTCTAATTTTAATGTTCTTTTCCTCTCAAATTTGAATTAAAACCATGTGAACCACTCTGCAAATCATGCTAAGAAGCTATTATTTTGGGGTATACTCATGTTCTGAAATTGTAGTCTACCCTCTACTCATATACAAATTCTTGGCTCTTATATCTACTAAAGTTTGACTTTAAGTAATTTATCTAGTATATTTGAGCTTACATTTTTCCATAGGTAAAATGAGGTAATAGTGGTAGCAACTTTATATTTTTAATACTTAAATAAAAATATATTGTAAACCCACAGTAATTGAAATGTTGTGATACATCTTATAACATTACTTATCCTGATGATTATGAACCTCTTATTTTTGTTCAACCTGTTCTATAATCTCATGTTTTTTTTTTCATTCTCGCTAATTACATGTACTATATGGCCTTCTTCCAGTTAGTAGAAAAATCTGGAAGTTGTCTACTTTATCTCAAGTTTTCTGTCTTCCTAAAACCAAATTATTTACCTAGGGAATTCTTTTCTAGGGAAGAAATCATTTTCCCAGATTGCACAACCAACATTGATTGTGGTAGTCTGGCATGTACACGTAGTCCAGGTTTCATTACCTGCACAAAGTCCTAGAAATCTATGGATTATTTTAAGAAATCTACAGAAAGAAAATGTGATACAGAATGCCAGAAACTGGAAACATAATCTGCCAATTTCTAGAAATGTTTCATTTTTATAAATTATTAACTCACTATTCAATTACCTCACTTATGAAAGGACACCCAACATCTTTCCATTTGGATGGGGACAAAGCATGGCCCCTTTCTGTACTGACCTAAAAGAATTAAACCCCTGGTGGGTAATGACTTAACAAAAAAAAAAGAAAGGACATCCATCACCCAAAACTGTGAAAACATAATTGAGAGTAGGGATGTCCTTGCTACTTTAACTAAAAGCAGATCCAATTGATAACAAATAGGAAATTTTTACACTGCTCATAGTTATAATATCAATAAGAAAATCAACATCAGTATAGTAGGAAGTTCATTCCTGGTATTATAAATGAGATCAAGTATCCATAGCTGGGTAGCTCTCCTATCCTAGTAGTGAAAATACTACAATTGTTTTGTTACATGGATATATTTTTAGATACTTATCCTGATATACATAGATAAGTACAGCTCTCACCTCTCACTAGGGATGCTTAATTTTGTAATGTAAATATGGGCCTGCCTCCAGGGACTGCCTTGACCAGGAGTCTCCAGTGAGAGCCACCATCTTCTCTCCTGTGAGTTTCTAAGCCGAGAGCAGCCAGCTGGGAGGCAAAGGCTCCACGAGTCTCAGGGGTCTTGCAGGGGGTCAGGGACAGGACAAGCTCTGGTCAGAGTCACTAAGAACATCTAACACCAAAAATCAAGAGATGGTG
>NC_045030.1:48628258-48630879 GCF_008632895.1 Mastomys coucha | reverse complement strand
TGGTGAAATTTTTGTGGTCACTTAAGTATACTGTCATATCATCTGCACATAGTGATATTTTGACATCCTTCTTTCTAATTTGTATCCCTTTTATCTCCATTTATTGTATAATTGCTCTGGCAAGCCTTTAAGTACTATACTGAATAGGTAGGGAAAGAGTGGGCAGCCTTTCTAGTCCCTGGTTTTAGTGGGATTGCTTCAAGTTTCTCTGCATTTATTTTGATGTTGACTACTGGTATTCTGTATATTGCTTTTACTATGTTTAGGTATGGACCTTGAGTTCCTGATATTTCCAGGACATTTACCGTGAATGGGTGTTGAATTTTGTCAAATGCTTTCTCAGCATCTAATAAGATAATCATGTGTTTTTTTCCTTGAGTGTGTTTATATAGTGGAATGCACTGATGCATTTCCATACATTGAACCATCCCTTCATCCCTGAGATGAAGCCTACTTGATGATGATGGATGATTGTTTTGATGTGTTCTTGGATTCAGTTTGTCAGAATTTAATTGAGTAATTTAGCATGGATATTCATAAGCAAAGTTGGTCTGAAAAGTAAGTACACATGGAGAGATCCATGGCTCCAGCTGCATATGTAACAGAGGATGGCCTCATCTGGCAATAGTGAGAGGAGAGGCCCTTGGCCCTATAAAGGCTTAATGCCCCAGTGTAGGAGAATGCCAGGCAGTGAGGTAAGATTGGGTGGATGGGTGGGGGAGCACCCTCATAGAAGCAGGGGGAGGAAGATGGGATAGGGAGTTGATGGAGGGGAAACCAGGATAGAGGATAATATTAGTAATATAAATAAATAAAATATCCAATTTTAATAAAAGAAAGTGATATCTAATTGAGTGGCAGACAAAGTGGTGATTCAGAGACTAAAACACCAATCAAAAAGTATATATGGAGGATCCATTGCTCCAGTTACATATGGAGCAGAGAATGGCCTTTTCTGACATCAATGAGAGGGGCAGCTCTTGGTCATATGTAGGTATGTTGGCACAGGTGAGGGGGATGATAGAGCAATGAAGCAGTAGTAAGTAGGTAGGTAGAGGAGAACCCTCATAGAGGAAAAGAAGAAGGGGAGAGAATGTATAAAATGTGGGATGTCGTGGAAAAATCACCAGGAAGTGGGTATAATTTGAAATATAAAACAAATAAACTAATAAAAGGATTTTTTAAAAATGGGATTGGGGTGAATGCTATAAAATTTACAAAGAATCAATGAAAAGAAAAGAAATTGGAGAGATCTCATATTAGCACCATAACTGCACAACTGATAGCTCTATAATAAAAAGAATCAAGATGAACCATGAATAGTAGATGGCAGGAAATAATCAAACTGATGCTTCAAATGAATAAAATAGAATGAAAAAAGAACAATACAAGAATCAATAAAACAAAGAGTTAGTTCTTTGAGAAAATCAACAAGATAGACAAAATTTTACCCAAAACAACTGAAAGACAAGACAGAGAATATCTAAATTAACACAATCAGAAAGGAAAAGGGAGAGATAACAACAGACACCAAGGAAATTCAAAGAATCATTAAGACATAATTTAAAATTTCTGTACTTCACACAATTGAAAAATCTAAAAAATAAGTGGATACTTTTCTTGATAGATACCAATTACTAAGGTTAAATCAAGATCAGATAAAAATTTAAGTATAACTATAACATCTAAGGAAATATAAGCATTTACTAAAAGTTCCCTCCCAAAAAAAACATTGCTATGTGAAGTTAGTACTGATTTCTACCACATATTTAAAGAAGAACTTATACAAATTTATTACTTAAATAACTACTAGCTGCAACTCATTACTCGCTACCCACCCCAATATTCTGGATTCCTTAATGAGAGATACACACAGCCTTTATTTTTTTATATGCCTGAAACAGCTCAATGGCTGAACCACTTCCTAACCTACATGTGGCTCACCCTCACTATAGTATTTGAAGTTTTATCTAGAGCAACAAGTAAACTGAAAGAAATCAAATGGATTCAAATTAGAAAGTAAGAAGTCAGTGTTATTATTTACCAATAATATGATTTTATACATAAATGACTCAAAAAATTCTACTAGAAAATTCTATAATTGATAAAAACTTTTAGAGGAGGCATTGGACACTAGATTAACTCAAAAAATCTGTAAGCAGTCTCATACTATATTAATGTATGTGGGTTTGTGTGTGTGTGTGTGTGTGTGTGTGTGTGTGTGTGTACAGTGGTATTGAAAAACCATGTTTATTTATGTATATATCTATGCATTGCAGGCAATTTGAAACAAGAGTTATCAAAATGGACTTAAAAAGTTTTTTATTAATTAATTGATATCCTAAAAGCTGTGCCCCCTCCCACTCACCCCATCACAGAAATCCCTTCCCCTTTACTGCTCTTTGCCTCTGAGTGGATAGGGATGCCCCAGGGTATTCCCCTTCCCTGGTGTATCTAGTCTGTGTAGGATGAGGCACATCCTCTCCCACTGAAGCCAGACAAGACATCCCTCTGCAACATGTATGACAGGGGCCTCAGTCTAGCTTGTATATATGCTTTCATTAATGACTTAGTATCTGGGAGCTCTCAGGGATCCAGATCAGTTGACTCAGTTGACCTTC
>NC_045030.1:48611526-48627397 GCF_008632895.1 Mastomys coucha | reverse complement strand
GTACTCTGTACATGTGTAGATCTAAATATAGATATGTATACATATAGTTAGAGATTCTATATGTTCATTTTTTTAGGTAAGAGAAACCATTTTTCTGGTGGCTTTATTTGGTCTAAATAAACACATTCAGCTTTTTCTTAGAGTTAATTTGAAATACAAATCTATTTTACAAATTTAACACTTTGTATTACAAACCACCTAGGGAACAACTATTAAAATGCAGAAACACATTATTTAAAAATACAAATACTTAACAGGAAGAAATTGTGTGCATGATTTTATTTCTACTGAACACCTGATAAAGCATGTTTAAATATGCTACTTTAAGTGTTTTTTTTTCTTTTTTTAATGTTTGAAGGTGGTTTTATAAAATAGCTTTCAAATCCTTGCTGGCCCTAGTCAGTTGCCCTCCTTTGAACACTGTCATCTATGGTGTTAAAAGCAATTAACTTCAAATGTTTTAAGATAACCAGCATCTTCTCATTATAAATCACCATTATATATACACACACGTTTTATTTATGTTGCTACATGCTTATTATTTATCAATATATGTTATTATTTTATAAATTATTTCATGAAAATTGCAATTCAGTCTTTTATAGGTCTGTAATCTGGCATGTAGAATAATATGAAATCCAAAATTTACTTTACCAATTTGAGTAGAAGATAGTTATTTAATATGTGTAGATGATTTATAAATATTCAATATTTAATTCAGTAAAAATAGTCATAACAGAATGGCAGTTACTTCACCAGAGACACACAGAATTTCTTTACAAGGTATTAAGATAATGAATGCCATTTACAAGAAGTTGATATTTCAATAATTCTAGTATTATTTTGACTTTAAAATCTTTAACAGTCTGTACTATCTTTTATAAAACTATGAATGATATCTCACTCAGTATAATAATTCTTTCCTTTCATTTCTAGAAATGAGAAACAAATTTAAATTGAGTTGTGAGTATCATTGCCATCAAATTAGAATTCTGTCAATATATAAAACTTGTGTTAGTAGAATTGTTCACTTTTGTACCCAACCCAATTTGAAATGATAAACATTTGTCTAAAAAGGAAATTGACTCTTGTTCTCATTTACTAATGGGAGTTCTGTCTCCAGTGTTCAAATAGGAATGATTCATTTAACAGTAGACAGTTACATTCATGAATTTTTTTTGACTGTGTAGATCAATCAAGGAAGACTTAAGAGATTAAGTATAGCTTAGCATGTCAAAAAACAGCACTCATTTGACTGTTGCAACAGTGCCATAGTGTAAAATTTGTTATACTTTTTTCAGATGAATAAATACACAGAAACCCAAAAAACCATAAGAGAGAAGTGAGATTCAATTTTTTAAATGTATTTTCTTTCAGTAATAGTATTTTTATATTCTGGGTGTACTTCTTTCATTTGTGTTTGTTTTTAATTTCTTTGAGCACTGACTTATTATAATAGACAGGGCTAGCCTTGAGCTTGTGTTGATACTTCTACCCATACCTTTCAATTGGTGGAATTCCAGGTATCTACCATCATATCCATTTTAATAATTTTCTTTTAATATTTTATACATATACTCCATTAAAATGTCTCTAATTTTAATTCAAAAAAATCACTGAGAATGAAAGAATGTTTGCTTATTATTCACTAGGTACTCCTTAGAAAATATCATGATGATCTTAATCTAAAGTGAACAAATCCACCACTGCTATTTTGGGAAAATACCACATTCAACATCAGAATGTGTCACACTGCCAGTTTGTTTTACTCCACCAGAATGATTTGAAATGTCAAGTTGAGTCATTTCTCTCCATTCTGGAAAGTGTGAGACAGTGGGGAATATTTGGAGATGTCACACACCATGTGGCAACCTGACCAGAGGGAGTATTTCTCAATGGCTGGAAGATGCATAATGAGTTGGAGGAGCTATCCGCAGATGGACTTGATGGATCTGAGCAAAACAAAAGAATATTTGGTTAGCTAGCACAAAGCAGAAAGCACAATGAAGACAATAGACATGTATGTTTATTTATGAATGATGCAAAATTGGATTTATCAGATGACATGATAGGAGTGATGCATATGAACAAGAATGAAGTGTTATCGCCTTTTAAGCATAGCATATTTTTTTAAAAACATGCAACTAAAGTAAGCACAAGGTACATGATAGTGTAAGAGATATTTAAGTGGAAAAGTTTTGTGGGTGTGTGTTTTCAACATACTCAGCAACACTTGTATGCAGTTAATATAAAATAGGTACTTAATATCAACTATGATATTATAAAACCTTCATGATTAAAATTAATTCCAAGTATATACTTCATATTTTATGTTAGAGAAAGCTATCTTTAGTGTTCTGAGCTAAATGTTTGCTTATAACCTTTTATCGGAGCCATAGCTTAACCTATATTGATTCAAATATAATTTTTGAATGTTGTATTATACTATCTCAAACAGGTGGTGAAACTAATAAGAAGTGATTAAATAGGATGAGATGCTTCCTTCTGTAGAGATGATGAATTTGCATCAGTAGTGGAAAGTCTATTTGTAACTATACATGATAATTTTATAAAGATTGTGAGGCATGATTAACAAAAAATTTATATATATATATGTATATATATAATGAAATTGTTCCCATTTTCTAAATAGTAATTAGCACATTCATTACCATGATTAGTTATCATTATGTATGGAGATGGGGGAGTAAGAACAAATACTGTCTACATAATTTATAAACTTCAGAGAAATAATATAGCCCTATGATGTAAAAATGCCATATTATATATTAAAAGTTTCAGTAGATATGCACTTTATAATTGGAATACGTCTCTCTGAACCAGATCTCCTAAATCTTGCCTTCCAAATCCTGACCACCATGGCCCACTCACTACTCAATGTTCATTTCTTCCACATTTGACATAAGAGAGTTTATATAGTATTTTTCCCTGTCACATATATTTCTGTCAGAATAATACCTTTGGAATATATTTTTCCTAATGATATGTCTCTGATTCATGGCCAAACATTATATTTTATTTATAAACAATATTTTTAACCTAACCATCTATGAAAAGTTATTTGATCTGATCATGTGTAATATAATACATTGAATAGTTGATGATGATTTTCTAGCTTATAATATCTTTGAGGTTTATCTTCTAAAAATTTTCTAAATGTTCCTAAAATGTAGATGAAAATTACCAGAATACCCACAGAGAGATAGAAAAAAAAAATAACAAAAACAAAGTAAAGAAGTGTATGGACTAAAGCTACTATATGAAAATATCACCAAATATCTTTCTCATCAAAATAAAACATTTTTAGATAGAAATGATTTTTAGATAATTAGATAATTTAGATAATTAGAAATGATTTAGATAACTGTGTGCACTACCAAAATATACTAATCATGACTCAAAATAACCATCTCTTTATTGTAAATATTTACCTAATGGGAACTACAAAATTTGCCTTTATTTCTGTTCAATTAGAACATCAAAGTACAGCAACATTAAGAAATTTTTAATTGATTAATTTCCTTAGAAATTATGTAAGACTCCAAAGTAAATGCAGCAGATGGTGGCTAGTAAGCAGGTATTTCATTATTTATAGAAAATGTACATACTCTTACTATAACAATGTATATGAGATTTTTTCTTCACTTTGTATCAATAATAATAATAATAAGTCCTTCACAATAACCTTCTCCCACTGTCCTTCCTTTATCCACTGAGATAGCAGAACCACCCTATGGATTGCTGTCTATATGCAAATGAGTACAGGTTAAACATAAGACTAGAGTCAGAGGCAGGGCAGTTGGGACAGGATCCTTTCTACCTCCTTCTACACCTGGGAGGGACTGCAGATCCACAGCCATCTCTGCCCCTTTCCCTCAAGCAGAGAGCTTGTCTCCAGGGAGTGCTATGACCTTAGGGACTCAGGTGAGATCACCATTTTCTCTTCCATGACTTTCTAAGGCAGGACCAGCCAGGAGGCACAGGCCTCAGAAGTGGCAGGGCAGCTGGGACAAGATCCTTTCTACCCCATCTACAACTAGAAAGAATGGCTAATCCACAACCTTCTCTGTCCCTTTCCCTCAAGCATAGAGCTTGTCTTGAGGGAGTGTTCTGATCCCAGGTCTCAGGAGGGACAGCTGGTCTACAGCCCTCTGCTCAAGGGTCTTAACATAGGAGAGCTGATCTCTCAAAAGTGCTGACACAGGCTTACAGAACAACAGAAAGAAAAAGCTCCAGCCAGAGACAGCAAGAACATCTCACACCAGAGATCAACAGATGGTGAAAGGCAAACACAAGAATCTTGCCAACAGAAACCAAGACTACTGGCTTCATCAGAACCTAGTACTCCCACCACAGCAAGTCCTGGATATCTAAAACACCAGAAAAACAAGATTTGGATCTAAAACCATATCTCAGGATGGTGCTAGAAGAATTTATGAATAGCATGAATAGCTCCCTTAAAGAAATACAGGAGAACACAGGTAAAGAGGTACAAGCCCTTCAAGAGGAAAAAATCCCTTAAAGAATTACAGGAGAACATGAGTAAACAAGTAGAAGCCCTCAAAAGGAAATAAAAAAATCACTTAAAGAATTACAGGAAAGTACAACCAAACAGGTGAAGGATTTGAACAAAACCATCCAAGACCTAAAAATGGAAGTAGAAACAGTTAAGAAATCACAAAGAGAGACAACTCTGGAGATAGAAATCTTAGGAAAGAAGTCAGGAACCATAGATGAAAGCATGACCAACAGAATGCAAAAGACAGAAGAAAATGTCAGGTGCAGAAGATACCATTGAAAACATTGACACAATAGTCAAAGAAAACACAAAATGCAAAAAGTTCCTAATCCAAAACTTCCAGGAAATCCAAGATACAATGAGAAGACCAAACCTAAGGATAATAGGAATAGAAGAGAGTGAAGACCTCCAACTTAAACGGCCAGTTAATATCTTCAACAAAAGTATAGAAGAAAATTTCCCTAACCTAAAGAAAGAGATGCCGCTGAACATAAAAGAATCCTATAGAACTCTAAATAGACTGGACCAGCAAAGAAATTCCTCCTGCCACATAATAGTCAAAACAGCAAATGCACAAAACAAAGAAAGAATATAAAAAGCAGTGAGGGGAAAAAGTCAAATAACATATAAAGAATTATACCAGAGTGGTTGTACCAGCTTGGAATCCCACCAGCAATGAAGTAGTGTTCCCCTATCTCCACAACCTCTCCAGCATCTGCTTTCACCTGAGTTTTTTATCCCAGGCAATCTGACTGATGTGAGGTGGAATCTCAAAGTTGTTTGGATTTACATTTCCCTGATGGCTAAGGATATTGAACATTTCTTTAGGTGCTTTTCAGCAATTCGATATTCATCAGTTGAGAATCCTTTGTTTGATTGTTCTGGCAGCATGTGTGTAGTAGAGGATTGCAAAATCAATCATCAATGGAAGGAGAGGTCCTTGGTCTTGTGAAGGTTCTGTGCCCCAGTGTAGGAGAATGCCAGGGCCAATAAGTGGGAGAGGGTGGGGTGGCAAACATGGGGAGGCGGGAGCCAATAGGTGTCTGTTCTTGTTGTTTCTGTTTGTTTGTTTGTTTGTTCCTGGGAGGGGAAACTAGGAAAAGAAAAATCATATGAAGTGTAAATAAAGAAAATATCTAATAAAAAAAGAATTATACCAAATTTCTTGCCAGAAACTATGAAAGCTAAAAGATCCTGAGCTGATGTCATTCAGACCCTAAGAAAACACAAATGCCAGCCCAGGCTACTATACCCAGCAAAACTCTCAATCACCAGAGATGGAGAAGCCAAAGTATTCTATGACAAAACCAAACTTATACAATATTTTTCCACAAATCCAGTCCTTCAAAGGATAATAAATGGAAAACTCCAACAAAAGGAGGGAAATTACATCCTAGAAAAAGCAAGAAAGTAATCTTCCAACAAAACTAAAAGAAGATGGCCACATGAACAGAATTCCAACTCTAACAACAATTACCTTTCCTTAATATCTATTAATATCAATGAACTCAATTTTCCAATAAAAAAACTATCAGATTAGGTACATAAACAGGACCCAACATTTTGTTGCATACAGGAAACCCACCTCAGTTGCAAAAACAGATATTACCTCAGAATAAAAGGCTGAAAAACAATTTTCCAAGACAATGGTCTCAAGAAAAAAGCAGGAGTAGCCATTCTAATATCTAATAAAATTGACTTTCACCCTAAAGTGATCAAAAATGAAAGGAGGGACACTTCATACTCATCAAAGATATGATCTTCCAAGATGAACTCTCAATTCTGAACTTGTGCCTTCTGGATATTCAGACAGTCGCTGGTATCTCCTAACTCAAACATGTTCCAGATTATTCTTTCTAATCATCAACATGCCCTCTTATTTAGACATGAAGGAACCCCAAGAAATGATTCATAAATGGCTAAGATTGGGCATTCTTTCCTGGCCAACACAACATTTCCAACTTATCCTAATTTAATGCCAAGCTGTCCTTAGCTTGGAATTTCTCTCAAGGAATCTGCCTCATCAGATAGAATGTCCTCAGAATTAGCAACAGAGGTCATGCACATTTCTTAGGGCAGTCCTACAGAACACAAAACTGTTTTACATACTAGAGAGTAATCAAAAGGCTTCCCTCACTCAAGGACATTAGCTAGAAGTGTTATATCAGACCTTCCTGGTGCTTGTCTCCAGAAGAACCAGAGAATTAGCATAGGAATACCAAATTAGCCCCATCGGGGAGGGCACCATTGCTCTTCTGCCCTCTTCACACCTGGATACCTGATCCTACAGACTTTGATGTGGTGGTCACTTGTCTACATAACTTTTGCCATTTGCCCTGTTTTCTGTATACCATATAAGCCTGCTTTCACTTTGTGCGGGGCACTTGGGAACTCACACTTGGACTCAAGCTGGACTCGCACTCGGGCTCACACACTGACTAGAACCAGAACTTAGGTGGATTAGAACTCAGATTCATGCAGTTCAAAGTCTCCCGGGCCCAAGGTACAGCACCAGTCCAAAGGAGATAGCTGATGCTTTAGACCCAGTGTGTTTCAGGTAGCCTCAGATGTACCTTAACTGCTGAACTGCTAGATTTATCATTTCTCTTTTACAATGACTGTAAAAGTCTGATGACATTTTTAAGACATACATCAAATACTATACTTCATGTGTCATCTCTGCCATCATTTCTTTGCCTATGCCTTGTCTACCTGACTAGGACCCCGTTTCTCCCCTGGGTTGAGGGAGGCCCAGATCAGCCTGCCTGCAGCATCAAAGCACACATTACACTGCACACAATAATAGTGGGAGATTTCAACATCCCACTCTCTGCAATGGACAGTTCATGGAAACAGAAACTAAACAAAGACACAGTGAGACTAACAGAAGTTATGAAACAGATGGATTTAACAGATATCTATAGAACTTTTTATGCTAAAACAAAAGGATATACCATCTTCTCAGCACCTCATGGTACCTTCTCCAAAACTGACCATATAATTGGTAAGAAATCAGGCCTCAACAGATACAAGAATATTGAAATAATTCCTTGCATCCTATCAGATCACCATGGACTAAGGCTGCTCCTCAATAACAACATAAACAATGGAGTGCCTACATACACTTTGAAGCTTAACAACAGTCTACTCAATGATAACCTGGTCAAGGAAGAAATAAAGAAACAAATTAAAAACATTCTAGAGTTTAATGAAAATGAAGCCACAACATACCCAAACTTATGGGACACAATGAAAGCAGTCCTAATAGGAAAACTCATAGCTCTGAGTGCCTTGAAAAAGAAACTGGAGAGAGCCTACACCAACAATTTGACAGTACATCTGAAAGCTCTAGAAGTACAAGAATCAAATTCACCCAAAAGGAGTGGAAGGCAGGAAATAATGAACCTCAGGGCTGAAATCAACCAAATGGAAACAAAAAGAACTATACAAAGAATCAACTAAACCAGGAGCTGGTTCTTTGAGAAAATCAACAAAATAGATAAACCCCTAGCCAGACTAACTAGAGGGCACAGAAACAGTATCCTAAGTAACAAAATCAGAAATGAAAAGGGAGATATAACAACAGACACTGAGGAAATCCAAAAAACATGAGAGCCTACTACAAAAGCTTATACTCGACAAAACTGAAAAACCTGGATGAAATGGACAATTTTCTAGACAGATAGCAGGTACCAAGTTAAATCAAGATCAGATAAATGATCTAAACAGTCCCATATCTGCTAAGGAAATAGAAAAAATCATTAATAGGCTCCCAACCAAAAAAGTCCCAGGACCAGATGGGTTTAATGCAGAGTTTTATCAGACCTTCAAAGAAGCCCTAATACCAATACTCCTCAAACTATTCAACAAAATAGAAACTGAAGGTACTCTACCCAATTCGTTCTATGAAGCCACAATTACTCTTATACCTAAACCACACAAAGACCTAGCAAACAAAGAAAACTTCAGACCAATTTCCCTTATGAATATCAATGCAAAAACTCTCAATAAAATTCTTGCAAACCAAATCCAAGAACACATCAAAATGATCATCCATCATGAGCAAGTAAGCTTCATCCCAGGGATGAAGGGATGGCTCAATATATGGAAATACATCAATGTAATTCACTATATAAATAAACTCAAAGAGAAAAAATATGATCATCTCTTTAGATGCTGAGAAAGCATTTGACAAAAATCCAAAACCCTTTCATGATAAAAGTCTTGGAAAGATCAGGAATTCAAGGCTCATATTTAAACACAGTAAAAGCAATATACAGCAAAGCAGTAGCCAACATCAAACTGAATGGAGAGAAACTTGAAGCAATCCCACTAAAATCAGGTACAGACAATGCTGCCCACTATCTCCCTACCTATTCAATATTGTACTTGAAGTACTAGCCAGAGCAATTATAAAAATGGAGGTAAAAGGGATACAAATTGGAAAGAATGATGCTAAAATATCACTATATGCAGATGATATGATATTATACTTAAGTGACCCCATAATTTTCACCAGAGAGCTCCTAAACCTGATAAACAACTTCAGCAAAGTAGCTGAATATAAAATTAACTCAAGCAAATCAGTGTCCTTCATCTACACAAGGGATAAAAAAGCTGAGAAAGAAATTAGAGAAAGAATACCCTTCACAATAGTCACAAATAATATAAAATTATTTGTTGTGACTCTAACTAAGCAAGTAAATGATCTGTATGACAAGAATTTCAAGTCTCTGAAGAAGGAAATCAAAGAAGATCTCAGAAGATAGAAAGATCTCCCATGCTCATGTATTGGCAGAATTAATATAGTAAAAATGGCCATCTTGCCAAAAACAATCTACAGATTCAATGTAATCCCCATCAAAATTCCAACTCATAGAAAGAACAATTTGCAAATTCATGTGGAATGAAAAAAAAAACCTAGGATAGCAAAAACTATTCTCAAAAATAAAAGAACCTCTGGTGGAAATACCATCCTCAACCTTAAGCTATATTACAGAACAATTGTAATAAACACGGCATGGTATTGTTACAGTGACAGGAAGGTGGATCAATGGAATAGAACTGAAGACCCAGAAATGAACCCGCACTCCTATGGTTACTCGATATTTGACAAAGGAGCTAAAACAATCCAGTGGAAATAAGACAGCATTTTCAACAAATGGTGCTGGCTAAAGTGTCAGTTAGCATGTAGAAGAATCCAAATCGATCCATTCCTATCTCCTTGTATAAAGCTCAAGTCCAAGTGGATCAAGGACTTCCACATAAAACCAGATACACTGAAACTAACAGAAAAGAAAGTGGGGAAGAGCCTTGAGCACATGGTCACTGGGGAAATTTTCCTGAACAGAACACCAATACCTTATGCTCTAAGATCAAGAATTTACAAATGGGACCTCATAAAATTACAAAGCTTCTGTAAGGCAAAGGACATTGTAATAGGACAAAACAGCAACCAACAAATTGGGAAAAGATCTTTACCAACCCTATATCTGATAGAGGGCTAATATCCAAGGTATACAAAGAACTCAAGAAGTTAGACTCCAGAGAACCAAATAACCCTATTAAAAAATGGGGTACAGAGCTAAACAAAGAATTCTCAACTGAGGAATACTGAATGGCTGAGAAGCACCTAAAGAAATGTTCGATATCCTTAGTCATCAGGGAAATGCAAATCAAAACAACCCTGAGATTCCACCTCACACCAGTCAGAATGGCTAAGATCAAAAACTCAGGTGACAGCAGATGCTGGAGAGGTTGTGGAGAAACAGGAACACTCCTTCATTGCTGGTAGCACAATGGTAGCATGCTGGCACAACCACTCTGGAAATCAATCTGGTGTTTCCTATGGAAATGGGACATAGTACTACCAGAGGACCCAGCTATACAACTCCTGGGCATATATCCAGAAGATGCTCCAACATGTAATAAGGACACATGCTCCACTATATTCACAGCAGCCTTATTTATAATAGCCAGAAACTGGAAACAACCCAGATGTCCCTCAATAGAGGAGTGGATACAGAATATGTGGTACATTTACACAATGGAGTACTACTCACTGATTAAAAACAATGAATTTAGGAAATTCTTAGAGAAATGGATGGATCTGGAGAATATCCTCCTGAGTGAAGTAGCCCAATCACAAAAGAACACACATGGTATGTACTCTCTGATAAGTGGATATTAACCCAGAAGATCGCAATACACAAAGTACAATCCACAAACCACAATAAACTCAAAAGGAAGAAGACCAAAGTGTGGATACTCCGTTCCTTCTTAAAATGGGGAACAAAACACCCATGGAAGGAGTTGTAAAGACTAACTATGGAGCAGGAACTGAAGGAAGGACAATCCAGAGACTGCTCCACCTGGGAATCCTTCCCATATTCAATCATCAGATCCAGACACTATTGTGGATGCCAGCAATTGCTGGATGACAGGAGCCTGATATAGCTGTCTCCTGAGAGGCACTGACAGTACCCTACTAATACAGAAGTAGAAGCTCACAGGGTCCCCAATGAAGGAACTAGAGAAAGGACCCAAGGAGCTGAAGAGTTTACAGCCCCTTAGGATGAACAACAATATGAACTAACTAGTACCCTCAGAGCTCCCAGGGACTAAACCACCAACCAAGGAGTACACATGATGGGACTCATGGCTCCAGCAGCATATGTATAGCAGAGGATGGCCTATTCGGTTATCAAGGGGAGGAGAGGCTCTTGACCCTGTGAATGTTCTATGCCCCAGTGTAGGGGAATGCCAGGGCTAGGAAGCGTGAGATGTGTGGGAACAGGATTATTTATTTATTTATTTACTTTCTTTTTTTCTTTTATTTCGGAGGGGAAAGTGGGAAATGAGCTATCATATGTTATGTTAATAAAGAAAATTTCTTTAAAAAAAGACAATTGTCTATAATTGGTCAATGAAAAAGGTAGACAGGTGAGAGAGAGGGGACAGGAACAGACAGAGATGATGGAAGATGGAGGAAGAAGATAAACCAAATCCAGGTGGCTTGAAATAGTTATAGGTAGCTATTAATATTATAGAAAATCAATAGTGTAATATAGTGCAATTTGTCAAGTCTAGGAGTGCAGCTTGTGTTTATATCAATTGAGTTTTGAGTTCTTTGAGTGGGCATTTGGTGAGTTGAGAATTTACTGTTATAAATCTGAGTGATAATTTGTTAGCCTCAGGAGTTTTGATTTTACTGAGTTATGGGGTTTGATGACAGCTAGCCACAGGAGGCAGATGTCTGGGAAGATATGAGCAGTTCTGTGGCAAGTGAAGCACAAGCACTTGGGCGGACCTCCACATAGGGATAACCATGGGGGTGGGGAGAATAGCAGGTGAAAGCATGGGTTGTTTTTTAATAATTCGATGTAACACCACCTTCTTGGGTATCACCCCACCCTGGAATATCAAATTTCCATTGGACTAAGAGCATCTTCTCTTACTGGGGCCAAACATGACAGCTGATTTAGGGGAACAGATTTCACAAACATGCAACAGCTTTAGGGATAGCGTCTACGCTAGTTATTTGGGATCCACATGAAGATCAACCTGTACATCTACTATATATGTGTGTGGGGCGGCTAGGTCCAGAAACCCCCAACTATTCAGGTTAGTTGACTCTGTTGGTCTTCCTGTGGAATTCCTATCTCCTTTAGGACCCACAATCCTTCCCCCAAATCTTTCAAAACTCCCCAAACTCCATCCACTGTTTGGCTGTAGATCTTTGCATCTGTCTGTGTAAAATGCTGTGTAAAGCCTCTCAGAGCACAGCCATAAGGCTCCTGTCTGCAAGCATTACAGAGTATCATTAACAGTGTTAGGGATTGGTGCTTGTCTATGGAATGGGTTTGTATTTGAGCTTGTTATTACTTGCCCTCTTTCTCAGTTTCTGCTCCATCCCCTGTCCCTGAATTTCTTGTAGGCAGGATAAATTTTGAGAAACAAAAATTTTTAAGAGACAAGATTGTGAAAGATATTCTTTGTTCTCAACTTGGTTATATTTGGAGTCCAAATACATAGGCACATCTGTGAAGGACTTTTTTTTTTTTTTACATTAAATCATTCAAGGTAGGAAAACCAATTTCTAATTCAAATGTTAGTGGGAAAATACACTTTTAATCCAGATCTTCTAAGGTGGGTAATATCTACCTTTAGTCTTGGTCACACCTTCTGGTCGAAGCCAATGCAAAAGACACAGAAGAAGGAAGTGTTCACTAGTTTCCTGCTTGTTCTTGCACTAGCTGGTACATCTATTCCTTTCCTTTGGCATTAGAGCCTACTTATTCATGATTCATCCATAGACTGAAGACCGGTTGGCTCACCCTGCCTCATGGGCTAAACAAGTACTGGATTCATAGATGTTCTTGGTAGGATCCATTGTATCACAGTTTGTAAGTCATTCTAATAAATTTATATATAAATATATATATACATATATGTGTGTATGCACATATATAAATGTATATGCATATATATATATATGTATTATGCATGTTATATGTATACTCTATAAGTTCTAGTCCTCTGGAAATCCCTGACTTATATAAGGATATGTCTGATGACACTTTTGGATGAAATACTAAAAGTTTTTTTGGTTTAGTGCTTTGGAAGTTTGTGACAAAGCAGCACATCATGTTGAAAATGTGTAATAGAAGAAGACATATGTCATAAAAATAAGCAAAGAAGGAGAAAAAGTAATTTGAAATCCCAATATTTATCCCGTGTGCATGCATTCAATGTTCTAACTTCCCTACAGTAGTTTCTTTTATTTTCATGTTTCTAAAGTTTTTAAAATTAAAATATCATTATGTCATTTTATCATTTTATCTTTCCCTTTCCATCCTTCAAGCATTCCCATACATCTTCTTTGAACTCTTTCAAAGTCATGGCCTCTTTTAGTTTAATTTCACATACATACATACACACACATACACACACACACACACACACACAGTGCTTGAAATTAAGCATCTAAAAATTACTTTTGAAAGATAACTCTAAACCATAATACCATAATAAACCCTTGATTCCCAAAAGCTGATTTTTTTTCCTTCATGATTAGAGAGATACCAATTTGACACCTCACATTAGTCAATAGTCCATGTCCAAAGACTTATTTAAGTGTCAGGGTTATCTAAGAGATGAAACCCTATAAAGATCAAAAGTGAGTCAATAGGTTTCCAAGATACAATGTCACAAGGTAAGTTCCCATTCAAGGATGAATTTAAAGAAGTCATTGTACTATATAGTACACTCCTAGACAGGCTTCATGTCAGGAGAAATTGACCAAAATAAAACATCCACCACATTATATTGTAATTTTTTGGTTTTGTATAGTTATAAATTATGAGGAAACAATTTAGGTTGCAGTCTACCGTGTCCAAATAACACCTTTGAACTCAGTGCCAAAAATGGAAAACCCCCATTTCCAGCAGGGCTTCCCCTTCTCTGAACATGTCTGGGGAATTCAAGTCCTCATACACTCTACCTAGGGAAGAGTGAGTAGTTCTTGGCAAACCTACAAGTTCAACTTCCTCTTTCCCTACAGGAATCTGCCTAGCAAATACCTGGGATTCCTGGAGTGCCTCTCCATGTAAATGGAGGTTTTGGTACTTTAAACTCCAAAGAAACTTTACCCTAAGAATTCCTTCCCACTCTCCAAAGTTTATATATAGCACTTATCCATGTCCCTAATAAGTGTATGTTTTCAAGCTCACCCTGAATAAAGTTATGTGCACAAGCTAAGATTGTCTAAGAGAGTTGTTTCATTAAAATTCTTGAAGAATGCCTTCCCTTCCCCTTCCCAGAATCACTCCCAGCAGCACCAGGATCCTGCAGTCTCAGCTCTTTAAGGACTAGACTTCATCCTTCCAGCCTGTTGTGCAATGGCATCTAAACACCCTGAGGGAAGAAACAAAAGGATGAAAAACCACGGCTGGACCCCAACACATATATCATAAATGGATTTTTTTCATTTACTATATTTTTCATGTCATTTGTTTTTTAATAAAATATAATATAATTAGATAAAACAAAAAACTAACACATAGGAATTGGGCAGATTCAACAAACTGAAGGAAAAGAAGCTAAAATAAATAAAGCACAAGAATGGGAAGAATGGGAGATACACTCATGTGCACAGTTAGGAATTCCATAAAAACACTAAACTGGAAGCCACATATAAGTGAAAGACAAGGTACAGACAAGTTCAGGCCCTGTGCATGCTGCTTCAGTCTCTAAGTTCATATAAGCTGGAGACAGTTGATCTAGAGGACTTTGTTGTCTTGACGCCCTCTGATCTTCTCTTCAGCAGGGTTCCCTGAGACATGAGGGGAAAGATTGTATGGAGATATCCCATTTAGGGGCTAAGTGTTTTAATGGCTCTCTTACTCTCTATCTAAGATCTGGTTGTGACACTTTGTATTTGTTCCCACCTACTGTAAGAAATTTGTAAACCCATAGGAAGAACAACAATATCAACCAACGAGACCCCCCAGAGCTCTCAGGGACTAAACCACCAACCCAAGAGTACACATGGAGGGACTCATGGCTCCAGCTGGAGACATAGCAGAGGATGGCCTTGTTGGGCATCAATGCAGGGGGGGGGGCTGTGGATGCTCCATGACACAGGGTATGGGGATGCTAGGGTGCTGAGGCAGGAATGATTGAGAAGGTGGGATTGGCACCCTTATAGAGGCAGGGGAAGGGCTAGAGGCTAAGGAGGGGAAACTGGGAAGGGGATAACATTTGAAATGTAAATAAAATAACCAATAGAAAAATGAAAAGAAAAGGAAGAAAATTCTCTGGTGGTAACTGAAGAAGACACTAATCTGTGAATATAGCAGAATGTCTTTAAAAATTATTTTATTGCTATTTTCAAAACAGTCATATTTGGTTTTATCCTAGTTCCCTGGGGTACCTAGTCTTAATTTCACTGTCATGCAAGTAGTGTTGAGCATGGGTTCCATCTCATGTAGTAGGAATTAATTCAAATCAGATATTGCTTTATGTCACCATTGCTAATGGATTTCTATTTACATTTGTCTTGGCAATGGGTTGCACACTGAATAACTTTTTCCATCAAAAACATTACAAAATGGGAGGAGGGAGGTTCCATATAGGCACCAGCTCAACATCTCCACATCCAATAAGTTATTTAGTTTTTGTCTTTAGCAATGGAACCTAACTGTCACTTGTGGAAAGCAATCTATAGTCTTGGCAACTGTCTGGCTTATTTGATGATCCCCATAGTACCCAGTTATATAACAGTTCAATTAGATATAACTCAATTCCAGTATTAGGAGCTTCATTTAGTGA
>NC_045030.1:48604806-48611515 GCF_008632895.1 Mastomys coucha | reverse complement strand
ACACACACACACACACACACACACACACATTAGTTTTCCATTGTACCCTACACAATGCCCTCAATTTTATCTCTCTCTCCTCATATTCTTTCCCTTGTACTTCTCTTCCTGTCTTCTCCCCATTTGACCCTTCCATTCTAGGATTGTAAGACTGTCGAGCCTTATCTTACCAGAGACGTCTGAGTGAATAATGTGGAGATGGGAATCTATGCAAAAGCAAGAGAAATTTTATTTAATCCAGCATGCTAGGGTTGCCCTGCATATGAGGAGAGAACAACTGCACACAGCCAATCCAACAAGCCTTTATACAGTTCTCAGGGCCACCGTCATTAGGCACAATGTGATTGGCAGAACAGTGTGACTTTTTAAACTGATTGGTCTTTAGGGAATGAGGTGGCAAGGACTTCCCTTGTCTGTACCCACCCACAAGTTGGTTCCCCCAACCCCCTGTGGTCTGAGGAATTTTAATTAGCCTCTCCCTTCTGAAGGGGCAAGTGTTCCATGACCTTTCCAAAGTTCTTGATCTGACCTCTTCAGGATCTTCATCTGTCTATATTTATTTATTCTATTTCCCATACCTAGGGAGATCTATCTTCCCATCCTAGACCTGTATTCTATACCTAACTTCTGTGGTTCAATAAAATGTAGCTTGATTACTGATTTAACATCTAATATCTCTATATAAGTAAATACATAACACATTTGTCTTACTAGTTGTGAGATAACTTACTGAAGATGATTTTTTTCTAGTTTTATGCAGTTAACTGTGAATTTCATGGTTCCATATTTTTAATAACTAAGAAATAACCATTGTGGTATTATATGACAATGTCTTTTGCCTTACAGAACTTCTCACTTACATGAGCTCCCCTTTATAGACTGTTTTTATTATTATCTATGCTAATGGCATTCTGCTCAGAAAGTTTTTTCCTGTCCTAAATTAATTCAAGACTATGTCACACTTTCTCTTCTATAAGGTTCAGTGTCTAGATTTATGTTGAGGCCTTTGTTTCATTTGGATCCATTCCACCAAATTAGAAAATCTAAAAGAAATGGATAACTTACTTAATTCATACCATTTACTAAAGTTAAATCAAAGCTGAATTTTGTGTAGCCACAAAAACTAGCCATATGAATCATGTTCTTGTGTATTGAATCATGTATTGGTGTAATATTTTTATATAGGTCTACTGATACATAGCTGGACAAAATAAACATAGGTTGCCTTGCAAGCTTGACTGAATTCTGTATAAATAATAAATTAATCATTTCTGAATAATCAAAAAGGATCCATAATATTTTTTATGTAGCAAATTGAAAGTCTTTATTCCAGCTGGTGGTGCTAAATGCAGGTATTATGGACCTAGAAATCAAGATAAACTAGGACATGTTTTTGATTACTATTGGCGAAGTCCTAATATTCCTGAGATAATATCTCAATAGCTCAGAAGAGAAAAAGTAATTGGCTTCTTATAATAATGCTAACAGATTAAGTCTTCTTAACATGCCAACAAACTTAGATGCTAATATGCAGAAATTGCTAAATTATATGTATGTTAACAATCCTTTATGAAAAAGATAATCTTCAACTATTCTTTGGGATAAGAGAAATTAGAACAAAGGAAGATAAGTTTTCTGAATCCATTGCCAAATGTTTTCTGTTTATATTTAAATGTTTGCCTGATTTGTTGTTGTTGGATTGCTTAACATTTTGAAACAGGATTTCACTATTTCATAGTAATCTTCAAAACAAATTTCCTTACACAATCCAAGCTAGCTTTGAACTCGTTGAAGTCTTTTTAACTCAGTCAGTTAAATGCTGCAACTCCAGGTATATGCCAACATAATAGACTTCAAATGCTACTCTGGTAAAAATTGCCTGATTTGAAAGTGGATGAACAAATAACATATCAGGAAAAGATATCGTATAATTCATGGACACTTATAAATTCCTAGATGATTCAGAAAAAAATGTAATACTCTATCATCCTAAATATAGTGGTAGGACCTACATTTAAAATATAAAAACCCAAAGCTTTATTAAACAACAAATTGAAATATATATACAACTAAATCAAGTCAAAGTTGTGTACTCAGTGGTGATCCACCAATTTCCACTTACTGTAGAGTTGTAAAAAATGGCCTCATAGATTTGTTTAAGCATAGTGGATTAGAAAATTAACCAAAAAGATATTAATGAGGGTAATGAAATTAACTGGGGTTAGAGATGAGAGTAATTACAGTACATTTTTATACATGTATAAGTATATGGAAAAACTAAGCAAAAAATAAATGGGTAAAATGAGGAAACATTTCCATGTAACTAAAATATAATAGAAGATAATAAAATGCAAATACACATGATTTTTTTTCAGAGCTGAGGACCAAACCCGGGGCCTCAATCAAGCTTGCTCAGCAAGCACTCTACCACTAAGCTAAATCCCCAACTCCACTGAAGAATTATTTAAATGCAAGGAAAACCATACAAACTATAGAGTTAATATGAATACCAAAATTTTGGGGTATTATACTACTGTTCACATAAGGGAAAAGGTAATAAAAATAAGAGAGAAAATATCAGTTTTGAAAAAATGAAATGGTTAATTAGTTGAAAGAAATGAATTGAATTGTTGAATAGTTTTCATACTTGAGGAAAATTGTATATGATCAAGTAAAATACAGCAGATGATAACTTCATATTTTGACTGAATATCTATTCTGACATGGATTAAAGAACACCAGTGAAAGATAATAAATAATATATAAAGATATTGTTTGAAATTTTATATTATTAGGATGAATTACAAGGTTCTGAAGGCTTACACATAGGTGGAATATAATAAAGACAGCTTAGAAAATTCAGGCTCTTTCCAGATTGTCTGTAAGAGATGTAGTCTCAGATGAAATGTAACCCCATCTAAAGAGTTCTGGTGGAAATCAAAAATTTTTGACCTCTCTTTGTAAAGGTAATAGAAGCAAATCTTCAAATATAAATGAATTCAGAAAATGTACCATCTGTTTAAATTTTTGAATAAATTAAATCTAGAGGTCATTCAGGGTGCTGAGGAACATTTTATAAAAGCAAAGGATATGATGATTATGCTATTACATGGTGAGCAAAATTGTTTTTATTCAATTTAAGTTTCTTATTGAGGAATCATAGGAACATTATGTAATTTTAGACTCATTTAGGAATCTAGATGTGACACATGAATTTTGAGTACTAGCTCCAAATCTTATTCTATACTATTTATTCATTTTCTCACACTAGCTATTGTCAGCCATAACTTTTATCTCACATTTCAGATAAAATTCCTTATCATATTTAGTAACTTATTTATGTCCTCTCAATGTTTGTTTCAGAGAGTTAAACAATGAGACCGAAGAATAAAACTATGATGCGATGTTTCTGTGACTGTTGTAGTTTGAAGGAGAATGGCCACTATTGGTTCATGCCATGGCCTCTATTTAGAAGTACTGCTTGAGAAGGATTAGGAAGCATGGTCTTTTTTGAGTATTTGTGGCCTTATTGAAGAAAATGTATCCACTGGGACATTTCAAAAGCCTAAGTCAGGCACAGTATCTCTCTCTGTCTCTGCCTACTACCTGTAGATCAAGGTGGAAAGATCTCAGCTCATGTATCGGCTCCATGTTTGTCTACTTGCTACCATGATGATCATGGACTAACTGTCAAAAAGTGCAACCAAATCTCCATTTCAATGCTTTCTTTGTGAAGAGTTGCCTTGGTCATGGGATACTTTTTCATAATAACAGAACAGTAACTAGACAATGATATTTGTTTACAAAAGTTACATTGGTTCAAAAGAATATAGTGAGCTATTTTTCATGAAAAACCAAAATAGTTTAGTATACCTTTAAAACTCATTGAGGTTAATTGATGCTATAAAATATTAGTTTGTGAATTATCATGTACAGATTCAAATCTTTTTCTAATAATATAAACAGTAAATTAACTAAAGGGGATATAAACTTTAAAATGGACCATGTCTATTGATATGCTTTCATGAATTATGTCTATATTGTTATTTTTCCTTTTATTGAACATTGATTCTTTTCTCATATATTATGACTATAGTTTCCCCTCCCTATACTCTTTCCTATTCCTCCTCACCTCAAGTCTCTTTTTAATCCACTCCCTTTATGTCGACATTCCAAAAGAATAGGCTCTTAAGATATAACAACCATACTGAAAATAAAATATAAGATAAAGTAAAACTATCATATCAAAGGTGGACAAGGCAACAGAAAGAAAAGTGTCCCAAGAGCAAGCAAAAGGATCAGAGACCCACTTGTTCTCATCATCAGGAGTTCTATAAAAATACTAAAATAAAATCTATAATTTAATATATAACCTTGCCTGGTACAGACTAATGTTTGCCATGTATTGCTGCATTTGTCACTGTGAGTTGATATGCGCCTGGCTTAGTTGATTCAAAAGACCTTGTTGTCTGGAACTCTTTCTGCCTCCTCTGTTATATGGTTTCTTGAAGTCTGTGGAGGAGTTTGGTAGAGATCTCCCACATAGATTCTTTCTCCTGATAATATCTGACTATAGGTCTCTGAATCTGTTGTCATCTACTATTACTAGAAGAAGTTTCTCTGATGATAACTGAATAAGACAACAAACTATGAGTATAACAGTATATCATTATGGGTCATTTTTTAACACTTCATTTAGACCACTCATGTTTGATTTTAAGTTTTGTCTCTGGGCTATCTATTCTATGGTTCTTGGTTACTTTAGCAGGGTCAGATATGGGTTCCATCTCAGGTACTATACTTTAAGTCAAACTGGACACTATTTGGCTACTCTAAATGTCAGTTTTATTTCCTAAGAGGAAGGGATGAGATGGAATCCATACCCAAGCTTAATTAACACATGGCTTAGGCTAAACCCAGAGCACTAATATCTAAATATTTCTAAGTATAGACCTGGAAGCTTCTAGCTTCCATACAATCTAATCTTCTGAAAGCCTGAACCTTGAAAGCTTCTGTTTCCAGTTTCTGTCTGCTATCCTAAACCTAAAATGTTTTGGACATTGAGATTTACTGTTGAGGAAAGTCACCATTTCTAGCTCTTTCTGAATGCTGTCTGTCTGGTTCAACTTAGCAGTTCTGGATCAATTTCCTCTTCAAGCTGACTGATTCAAATTGGCTTCTCTCAGCATCTCATTGAATTATTTGCTTGGAAAAATGTCTCTGAATTCAAAGTACTAAACTGCACTGTCTACACAAACTGAATGGAACTTAACAGAACCTTATTTGAACTTAATTGAACTAACTGCATTCAACCGAACTGCACTGAACTCAACATAACTCAACTGAATTCAACTGTACTGGAAGAAAACCAACTCCTCTTCCTGTAATCTTCTTAAGCAGCCTCTCTTCCTATCTGTTCTTCTGAGAGTTGATTACATAATATCTTCTACTCATTCATTTTTTTTCTTTGATTCATCACTTTGCCCCTCAAACATCATTGTTTGGGATTAAAAGGGTATTCTAAATGTGTGTCTGTATTCAAGCCAGAGGGATTAAAGGTATATATTAAGGGTATGTCTATATTCTAACCAGATTATATTGTAGTTCAGAATGTATCTGTATTCCAGCTGGATGACACACACCTAGAAGATCTTTGAATGTAACCCTTGCCAGAGCAGTCATGTTGCTGGATTAAAATTTCTCTACAGGCTACCTCCTCAAGTTCTATGCCATCACTTGCCTAGGAAATTTCTCAGATAGAACAGATTGGTAGGTCAAAGTACTCATGGTGGGGATAAATCACATTCTTTTTTACCTTTTGTACCCCTACTTCTCCCAGAGACCCCCTGCAATACCCACAATATCTTTTTTGTTATATTCCTTTAAATTTACAAAATATTATAACAATAAAAATAAGTATTATAAAAGTTATTTGATATAAAACAACAATCAATTTAACAGACTAATGCAGGTGCTTGTCTACAGCAATAGTGAAAATACATTTTTCTCAATATAAATTTTAAATAAATCCAAACATATTATCTGTATATTTCAAAATAATACATCACTACTAGTATTTTCTTAAATGAACATAAATATATAAAGTCTTTTTGTTTGTTTTGTATTTAGTAAAGTTAAAAATTTTGGCTCTTACTGTGGTACAAGCATAAAATAAGAACAATTTTTAGACATTGGATTTCATTGTAATAAGGCTGTACTTCAATGACCCTCACATCACCAAAGGATTTTACCTCCATCATAGCTAAGCTGAGAGTTGATAGTTCTGCTGCACCAAGAAATGAATTGTAGGCTCAATTTTTAGATACAAGCTTCCTGCTATAGTCAAAGCTATTTGACTTGAGTGAGTGACTTTATTCTCAGCCCACAGAGAACAGGTTACATTCATTTCAGAAATGTTGTAGGTATTAAGATGGTCTATCCATAAAATCATCCACCAAGTGTATTAATGAACAATGGTTCTGCTTGGAGGGTGGCACAGACATTAGGTGAGGGTAAGAATTTGGTTCATTAGTTGTGATAATTTGGAAAAGCATTCATCTCAGAGAAAGAGTAACTTATAAAGTCCTCTTCTTCAAACTTGATACAAGAGTTACAAATGTCAAGCAAAGCACTAAGTCTCACTTTGTTGTTCTCTTAGAAGCAACCTCCCTAGTTAATCATCTATGTTTCTTTTGGGTATATAAATACT
>NC_045030.1:48597371-48603492 GCF_008632895.1 Mastomys coucha | reverse complement strand
TGGGAGTCTTCACTCTCTTCTATACCTATTATCTTTAGGTTTGGTCTTCTCAGTGCGTCCTAGATTTCCTGGATGCTTTGGGTTAGGAGCTTTTTGCTTTATGCATTTTCTTTGACTGTTGTGTCAATGTTTTCTATGGTGTCTTCTGCCCCTGAGAGTCTCTCTTCTGTATCTTTCATTCTGTTGGTGATATTTGCATCTGTGACTCCTGATTTGTTTCCTACGTTTTGTATGGCCAGGTTTGTCTCTCTTTCTCTTTTCTTTATTGTTTCTATTTCCATTTTTAGATTCTGGATGGTTTCACCCATTTTGTTCAACTGCTTGATTGTGTTTTCCTGTAGTTCTTTAAGGGATTTTTGTTTCTTCTTGAAGGACTTCTAGCTGTTTACCTGTGTTCTCCTGTATTTCTTTGAGTGTACATTTATGTCTTTCTTAAAGTCCTGTATCATTACCATGAGAAGTGATTTTAGATCTGAATTTTAGTTTTCCAGTGTAATGGTGTGTCCAGGACTTGCTATGGTGGGAGAATTGGGTTCTAATGATGCCAAGTGACCTTGGTTTGTGTTGTTTATTTTCTTACACTTGCCCCTACCCGCCCCCGTCATCAGGTTATCTCTAGTGCTACCTGCCCTTGCTAAATCTGACTAGAGCCTGTCTTTCCTGTGATCTTGATTCTGTCAGAATTCTACAGAGTCAAGCTGTCTCTGTGATCCTGTGATTTTGGGATCCTGTGATCCTGGGCTTGTTAGATCACCTGGGAGTGGGGCTTTCTCTGTGTGTTGTAGTACTGGCTGCAGAGCTTGTGCCCAAGGTGTGCTCAGGACACCAACCCAGACAGACTGGAAGGAACCCAAGTCACTGGGCTGGCAGAGTTCCTGTGTGCCTAGTCCCACTGGTCCCAGTTACTCTCAGTGTTGCAACAGATGTTGGTTCCTCCTCACCTCTGATCCTGGGTGTGTCAGAGCACCTGGGAGTGGAGCTTCCTCTGGGTGTTGTGACAATATGTACTCTCTTAAAAGTAGGTATTAGACATAAAGTACAGGATGTGCAAGATACAATTCACAGACACAAAGAAGCTAAATAACAAGGAGGGTCTAAGTAATAATGCTTGAATCTTACTCAGAAGTTGAAATAATCATTAGACATGAATGGAGTGAGGAAACTGTGTGGGAGAGGGGAAAAATGGAAGTAGGTGTGCGGGTAAAGCTGTGAGGTGAACCCCGAAAAAAAGGCTGGAAGAGTAAATGTAAATCATCTGCAGGTGGGGCAGGGAACTTTTCAGAGACCTGGGATGTGTCAGACCCCAGGGAGTCTATGAGGCTGACTCTTTCTGAGACTCATAGCAGTAGGGAATATGGAACCTGAGGTGAGAGACAGGACTCCCAGGGAAGACATAAGGAAGCCAACCTACCCATAAAAACCTTCAACCCAAAATTTGTCCAGCATACAAGAAGTGCAGAGACAAAGATGGAACAGAGACTGAGGTAATGACCAAACATTGACTGGCCTAACTTGAGACCCATCCCAATTCCTGATACTATTAATGATACTCTGTTATGCTTGCAGACAGTAGACTAGCATAACTTTTCTCAGAGGCTCCATCCAGCATCTGATGGGAAAAGATGCAGAGACCCATAACCAAACATTATAAAGAGCTCAGAAAGTCTTGTGGAAGAGTTGGGAGAAAGACTAAGGAATCTACATGGAATAGGTAGTTTACAAGAACACCAACTAACACAGACACTTGGGGGCTCCCAGAGACTGACTACCAACTAAATAGCATACATGGGCTGGACCTAGCCTCTCTGCAGTTTTATAGCAGATGTGTAGCTTGATCTTCATGTGGGTCTCCCAGAAACTTGAGGAGGGGGCTAACCCTGACTATGTTGTCTGACTGTGGAATCCACTCACCCTAACTAGATTACCTTGTTTGATTTCAGTTTGAGAGAATCTTCTCAGTTCTGTAGTGATTTGCTGTGCCAGGGTAGGTTAGTACCCAGAAGTGGCCTCCCCCTTCTTTGAGGAGAAGGGAGGAGGGGCTATGTTAGGGAACAATGGGAGGAGGTGGGAGGCTCCAATTGGGATGTAAAGTGAATAAAGTACTCGATAAACTCTTGAAAAGAGTTAACAAGAAAGATTATTACTATAATATTAAACATCAATATTCATCTATTAATATCTGTTAATCTAATATCATTTATATGAAAAGTTTAAGCTTTGTAATGAAATATATCATTAAAACACTATTATGCTTCATTGTTCAAATGAGTGGTTGTTTTTGTAGGTGATTTGGAATTATTACAACACTATGTATATAATGATGATTAAATATTTTAATAAAACTACTTATACTAACTTATTAAACTATCTTAAGAAACTTTTATAGCTCAAGCTTATTTTAAACAAAAAAGCATATATGTTTGTAAGTATTTATCTAGTTACATTATACATTACAATGTTTTTATAATGAATCAAAGAAACCTTTATATACTATGCTGAGTCATTAGTTATGAATTCCCAAATAATAGGAACAATTGTTAAATTACACAATGCATAATGAAATGAATTTTAAGATATAGTAGAAACTATTTTGTGCATATTGTATATACTCTGTAAATTTTTCTTGAATGGATAAATAAGTGACAAATTTCAAAACAACATGTTTATTAGCATGTTTATAATGATAATAAAAATGGTAAAGAAACCATGTATTTTAGAAAGTATTGTCAGAATGAGAATGTGAAAATTGTTGTAGATGGATTCCAAAGAAACACAAAATTTAAGTAAAAGGTGAATTCATTAGAATAAAAGTACAATATTTCAGTAGAAAAAAAAGAAAAGGAAATGCTAGAATTTTAGATAATGAGATCTACAATACTCTAAGTTTTATGAAATTTTAACAATGCCGAATATTATGAGAATAATTATCATTGTAATGTCAATACTAAATATTATATGTAAATCATTCCCTAATAGATATCAATATATATAAACATGTTCAAATAATGTGGGAGTGACAAGTAAAACTGATTATAACTTTAAAATAATAGAATACTTGAATTTAGTATTCTCAATAATTCTTAAGCCTTATACATGTTATAATCTACATAAAATAAAAATTCAGGTGTACTTGTTTGTTAAAAATAAGACATTTAAATTTTTGTCTTTGTTTTTTTAAGTTAGAATGGGAGAAAATTTATAATTCACACTATTAAATATACATTTTCAATCAAACTTTTAAAGCTTTAAAATGTATAAAAATAAATGAAATTATTCATATAAGAAGTTTAATTAGAATAAAAATTATATGTGTTCTTTTAGCATTTATCTCAGACATAGTCATTATTTTTATAGTATGAGTGAATTTAAATTTCATACTTTTAGCTGATTAAAATAGAACATTCTCATTCAATTTCATGAAACTGCCCAATTTACTGAGAATTTGGGTATTAAAATTTACTGTACCTGACAACTGGACTCATTTTCTCAATGCAGTCTACCACCTTCATGTGATTAGATTTCCTATTATAATCTCTGAAAAGGTTAATGAGTACCTTAGCCAAGCAGTTCAGGTTTTATAATTGGGTGTAATAAGTAGATATGGTGATGGAGTTCTTTGTTAATGTAATTGTCATGCAGATCCACAATGTGTTATAAAAACACCATAGTGAGCATTCTAAAGAGAAATTATGTCTCAAATACTCATGGTTTGCAAATAGGATGCAGGAACACCTTGAATGGTCCTGTTTGTACTAACTAAAATATTTACCTTTAAAATAACAACTTACTTTAAACTCGAAACAACAAAAGGTAACCTTGAGACTAGAATTCTTGTCTATTCTTTCTTGCTGCTTGTTAATAGAAGTAGAAAAAAAAAGATGAATTCAGGGAAGGCTGGATGAGAAAAATGAGTGAGGAATGGAAAATTTTGAAGACAAAATCAAACATGGAACCTACAGAATTGCTATTCTTGAGATCTTCTGTTCTTCTTTCCTACTCACCATGAAAATAACATAATCCAAAAAGTGTCAATTCAAATGTGTGTCCTGATATTTACCATGACTTTACATAGACACATACAATGGGATTTACAATGTAACTCAGGCTTTTCCTGCACCTCATCTTCTGTAACTCAACCCAACTGCAACACACACAAAATTAATCACATGACTGTAAAAACATCATGCATTTTAATGTTTGTGTCTTGGTTTATAATAATTTATATATAAACTACTCTTATGTCATATGAGACACTATAACATTTATGTTTCAAATGTTATCTTCCCTTTGAAGTGTTCTCTGTCTTGATATAAGAAATAAACATCTATGATTCTGTAGCATTTCAATCCTTTCCTCTTAATGAAGATTTGCACATCACATTAACTGGCAATATCCTTAGGAGTGTAAATAAAGCAGAAATGTTTCAGTTATGTTTCTGATTTGGTATATATATTTTGTATAATGTCACTAGAAAAATAATTTTTGTTTAAAAGTAAAACAATAGAATTCTATGAGCAAATTTAAATGCACCTATTCACTAATCATCATAAAAGATAAAAATATTCTGCAGTGGTTCCATATATTCTCATTGTAATTTTAAACTCACTAACCTGGACTTCTCTCATAAACACCCAATAAATCATTCTATAATCATTTCCTTCTTTGTGAATGAAGCATGAATGATGAATAATATGAATTGTTCCCTCTCATTTTTCATAAATTAATTTAAAAGGGTATTTATTCTAGAAACTATTATCAATTTATTTGTTAATTGTCTTTAAATAAAATAATCACCATTAAGGATACCCGTCCATGAGTATTTGTAGTAAAATTGTTTAAATAATTCATAAATTTTAACTATCTACTTCAATAATGAATGATGTATCTGAGTTCATTCCTTTTTGTTACTTGTTTTATTTTATATTTAAGGGTGTTTGTCTATATGTATGTCTATACATCACATGCATGCTCAGTTCCCTAAGAGGCCAAACAAGTGCCTCATATCCTTGGAGCTGGAGTTACAGGCTGCTATGTGAGAGCTTTGAGCTACCATATAAAAGCAGAAAGCCAGTTCCAAGTTCTTCTTAAAAGCAGCAAGTATTCTTAACTGCTGACCCACAGTTCTAGTAGCATGTATTCATTTTTTTCCATGTATTTTATAGTCCAGGGATTTTAAGCCCTAATAATTTAACAAATGCTTAGAATAACTTATATGTATATCTTAAAATAGAACTTAATAAAAATCAAAAAATAAGTCATATTAGGATATAAATATTAATATGAAGATTTGTAAAATAAAAAATGAAAATAAATGATTGAACAAACAAAAAGAGCAAAATGTCACTTTTCTTGACTGTGTGAAGAATTAGCAATTCTATTTAATAATCGTGTGCCTTACATTGGGGCTATTTAAGGTTGAAGGTCTATCTCCAGAACAATGGGAAAACATTATTTTTTTTACATGTAAATGTTTGTGTGATAGGGATAATGTTTATTCAGGATCATGTGATTGAATAAACATATCTGTGGTGTGTGTGTATGTATTGGGCACATGTGTGTGCATGTATGAAGGCCACTGGCTGATATTGGCTGATGTTTTTCCTTGTTCAGTGCTTCCCTTAAAAATTGAGGCAGGGTAGCTAGACAGACCTGAATTCAGGTAGGCTGGATAGCCAACTCACTTGAGTATCCTGTAATAATAATAAAAGTAGTATCCCAGGTGAATTGTGATACTCAGGCTGTTTTTACCTCGTTTCTGAGGTATTACACTATGATCCACATACTTCTACAAGCATGTTAGCTACTGAGTCATTTCTGAAATTAGGAAAACCAAATTTATTTTTAAAAAATGAAGACAATTATTTGTATGAAACTCTATTTACCATATGTAAACTTAGGCAGTATACTTCTTTAAGACTATCAACAAACTACACATTTATGCTTACATTGTGAGTGTACCTTTTTCCAGTATATCGTTGCACACTGAAAAAAATATGTTCTTAATTTAAACATCTTAATTTATGGAACATGTCTCTCTGTGTAATGAAAGACAGTCATCTTCTGGGTATATGCCCAGGAGTGGTATAGCTGGGTCCTCTGGTAGTACTATGTCCAATTTCCT
>NC_045030.1:48586613-48596140 GCF_008632895.1 Mastomys coucha | reverse complement strand
CTTCAATTTCTTTCTTCAGAGACTTGAAGTTTTTGTCATACAGAGCTTTCACTTTTTTGGTTAGAATCACACCATGGTATTTTATATTATTTGTGACTATTGTTAAGGGTGTCATTTCCCTAATTTCTTCCTTACCCTCTTTGTCCTTTGTGTAAGGGAAGACCATTGATTTGTTTGAGTTAATTTTATATCCAGCCAATTTTCTGAAGTTGTTCATTGGGTTTAGGAGATCTCTGGTGGAACTTTTGTGGTCACTTAAGTATACTATCACATCATCTGTCAATAGTGATATTTTGTCTTCTTTCTATCCAATTTAATACTTTTCTAACTAAATATCTAAGTTCAAAATATTATTTAAATCCAGACAACTATATATATACACATGTATATATATATATATGTGTGTGTGTGTGTGTGTTATGATATAATTAAATTCTATTAAGGAAAATAATACATAAAATAAAAATATGTGATCTATGAATATATATATAGATATGTATATGCTTATATGGATCTCATGTAGAGCAAGATGTAAATTCTTTATATAGCCAATAATTATTTTGAGTTTGAAATCAAATATAAGTACTAGTCCACAATAAAGCAAACACTCCAGATATATTAACATAATATTTTCCCGGGAAAAAGAAAATTGTTAGGTAGACTATTATGTGCAATGAGCCTTCCTATATTAATTAAGACAACCATAGTAAATTCTGGTGACAAAAAAACAACATGGACATAACAAGAAACATGGTTTTCTAGGGATTTATCACATCTATTCTCATTACAAATTTACAAAATTAATCACTGAACTGCTCCTATTACCAAGATATAATATATTATAATAAATATCTGTTTGCAAAGGCATTTGGTTCATTATTTAATTTCATGTATTGCATAACTACAAGAAGCACATTTTTCATGCCTAATATAAAGATTAGAAACAAAAATCTTAGAAAAAGTGAATAAATTGCACAATGTACACCAGATATCAATTGTAAACTTTAAGTTCAATTCAGATCTGTCAGAATCCACAGCATTTATACCTATAGTTAAAGAAGCAGATAGTAGTAAATAACCCATGGTATAAACTATTTAACAAACTTATTAAAACAAATGCCTTTGATTATATTGTGAGAAGCAAAAAAGAATAGTGAGTATATATAAAACTTTTGACAATTTGTGGGAAATAAAGAAAACGATGATGTTAGTTGGTTGTTCATTGCATCTCTAAATAAACTAACAAGGGAAAAAATAGAATCTTCTCTCCAATAGGCACAGTGGTCAAGTTATAGACATCAAAACAAAGGCCTCATTTTAAGATTGACTGAATTACAATAAAATTTCAACTCCCAACATTATTGGCAGCTTTTAAATAAGAGCATTAATTGGGAAAGAATGGGATCCTGTATCATGTGATGGGAATGTCTGTAAGCAGCTACACTGGAAAAGAATGTTGAACCCTAGTATAATCAAGGCATAAATTCTTACTCATTTTGAAATTAACCATGTCATAAGGAAATATGGTTATGTTTCAGGCTAACAATGGCCACACTTGTAACAACTATTTTTTGTTTTCAAATCAACTAGGTCTTGAATTAACACCAAAACTTCTGGGTGCATTAGTAAGGGATTACTTTTCATTGGATGATTAGAGGTCAAAGAAGTGAGCCATCTTAAATATAAGGCTCACCCTCTGGTGGTAGCCTTTATAAAGACATGAAAGAAGGAAGCATTTGTTCTTTACCTGCTTGCCCTCATGCTCACTGACAATTTCTTTCCTTCAATGGTATTAGGGCATGCTTCTTTAATATTGCAGCATATAATGAAAATCACCTGGGACATCTACATTTATGGACCAAATACTTATTATATTCTTAGACTTTCTATTAGGAACCAACTATATTGTTGGAATATTTGAAGCATAACTTGTGAGCCACTCTAATAAATTATGTTTCATCCCTTCTGTTTCTCTAGAGAACCCTGAAATAAATACTGTGTTCTAAAGTGTGAGTAAAAGATTTTATTGAAAACTACAGTTAGACAAAACTGAACATTAATAATTGTCCTAAATTACTATAAACATGCTTTGGCAAACCAGCTTCCTACTAGGAAGGGTTATCATATGTGGGTTTGAGATGTGGTTTTCAAAGATCCAAAGTAACATGATGTGTAAATGTTGTTTGGTTCATTAGTTAACTCTAATGTGATATTTTAGGATAAGTAATAAAAATAATCTGTCCCCAGTTCAACTTTCTGTGTCAAATAAATTAGAATTATAGAAATATGATGCTGAGAGATGGTTCTGCAGATAAGAGTACTTGTTCTTTAATAGTGCAAAAAAAAACCTTTTAATTGCAAGATGTAATTACCATCTAGGAGGTTTACTGATGAATAAGTTCAGCTTTTTTAGTTCTTTCTGAACTTGGCCTGGCTGGTTGAACACATCTGTTCTAGCTCAAAACTCCTTTCCAAGGTGACTGATTCAAAGTGGCTTCTTTTGGCTTCTCACTTAATTGCTCTGCTTTGAAAATTGCTTCTGAATTCCACACATTGAACTGAAATTCCTGCATGAACTGAATGAAGCTGAGTGGAACTCCATGAACTCAACTACATTCAATTGAATTGCACCAAATTGCACTGAACTAAACTCAGGTGAACTCCACTCCATTGCCTGAACTCAACTAAACTGCATTTACTAAACTGCCTTCTACCTCTGATTTACTCTGTGCTGCCTTTAGTAGTCTCTCTTTTGTGAGAGTTTGTCATATGTTACCTCTGACTCACTTGCTTAAATCTTTCTCTTATTTGCTACTTTGTCTGCTCTTCAAATAGATGTCATTTTTTGGATTTAAAAATGTTTAGTAAGGGTGTGTTTGTATTCCAGTCAGAGGTATTAAATGTGTTTTTGTATTCTAGACAGATCACACAGACCTTGCCACACCACCCATGTAGCTGGGTTAAAATTCCTCTATGCATAGGACCAGAGTTCTGATTCCACCATATACATGGCATCTAAAAACCATCAGTCTCTCTAGTTTCAGAGGACCTGATGCCTTACTCTGGACTCTAGTTGTTCTGCATGCTTACAGATAGGTAGTCTATATGTGGTTTATACATAATGTGCATAAGTTGAGTAACATTCAAACACAAATTAAAATAAGATCTTCAGAAATATTATAGGATACCAATTGATAAAATGAATGGAAAGGATTATTTCTACAATTAATAATGACAAATTTTCTAACTTTTTTCAATAGAGCAAGTTTGAGTGCTCAAGCCTGAGATGTGAGTGGAGCATCACAAGAGCTGATGAGAACATGTACTTTCTGCCAATCCTGATAATCTGAGATAAAATCTCTATGGTCTAGACATTGAAAGGAGAGAACAGATGCACTTGTGCACACACACACACACACACAAACACACTCACCTTTTTTATGCTTTTTGACAAAATAAATATTATAACATATTGAAAAAAGATTTAATTTTAGTAATCATCTAAAAATTAGTGCTCAGATACCACTTTATGTTCATCAACATTGAAGGTTATGCAGAAAACTATATTTACTGATTAATGACTCCATAGAAATTAGAAATGAATATTCAAACCTGTCAGCAATACAGATGAAAATATTATGGCTTTTTCCAAAGAGTCAAATATGATCTGAGAATTATTACTTAATAATACTTCCTTTCTAACAAAACCATTTAGTGGATCATATTCAATCAGAATCAACTCAAGCCAGTCTAAAGAGCCTATTTCCATGTACAAAATGTAAATTTAGCAGTCATCTTGTTTCTACAAGGAAAAAGTAGACATTATCTAGTTTATCTTTAGATGCAGATAAGCTATATGGAATTAACAGTTTTTTTCTTAAACTGTACAGACTTATATTTTAATGTGTAATTAAGGAATTTTTCCTTTTTTGAACTTTAAATGTCATTCAAATAACCTATGTATTAGTAACTAAACTGCCTAAAACAGAATCTTTGTCCTCATCTTGAGTGCACTGCAATGATGTTCTTGACTTTAGCAATATCATTAAATGAGTAATTTATCTTCTTCACTATAATGCTAGCACTTTAATGTTATAATAACTTTCCATATTTTATTCTTTACCATTTCAGAAATATCAGAAAACATGCTGTCAAATGGAAGCAACAATACTAAATAGAGCTCTAAGTTAAAGCTCTATTCCTCACATACTCTTAAGATAATTGTTAATTTACCCAAAATATTTCTAAGGATTTTATCTTCTCATTTTCCAAGCATAGTTCCTGATTTGTCACCAAGAGTTCAATATATAAAAGAAATGTTGTAGATCCAATTGACAAAAGTAAAATGAATGTCCTCAAAAGTAGTAGTTATTATATTTCTATGGATGTCTACTGAGCTACCAGAATAGTGTCATCTTGCCCTGGTAGTATCATTAATAGTTTTAAAGTACAGGATATTTGAGAGAAAAATATATCCATCTATTTTCCTGGAATAAAGATTAATTTTATTTAATAGTCAAAAGACTTGAGGAATGAGATAACTGAATAATGCAAACATACTATTAAACTTTCCAAAATGAATCATGCAGTACCCCAATCTTCTTTAAATACCTGAGTTTGCTAACAACTGATCCCTTCACAATGCTTAACTTCAAAATCAACACTCACTTCATAGCATTTACTGAATGTGCCTAAGGTATACACTGATTTGAAAATCAAAATGTGTTTGTATAAGCAACATAATATGCAACCATGTTCTTAGCTTAACCAATAAACACAGAATATTATCAAATATATTTTGGATACTATTCTAAAATTCATTTGTACAGAACTGTTGGTTATCCCATATCATCAAAGATGTATGTATTTACTCACCAAGAAAAGCTATAGGCTTAACTAGGGATATAATGTAAAAATGAATGATGATATACTGTAGGATCATTTAACCACTTGTAGACCGCTGGCATGTTTGAGAATCACTATGAATATTCCAATTGAAAAGGTAGGATTTTATCTACAATTATATTTAGTTTCAGGTACAATTACAATTCTCATACATAATCTGTTTGAATATATAGTAACATGTAATAGTTTCCTGACACTTCAGTGAATTTAAGTTTTAGTAGCATTGTAAAGTACAGCTAAATATGTAGAAATGACAGTTTATAATAATGCATGATCCTAACTGGAAGCACAAAACAGTATAAACTATAGAGCTGTCACATCAGTGATCTAGAAAAAACAAACTCCAGGAGAACATGTAACCTCCATTAGTGATTTGAATGTTAAAAGAGAAAATATTAATATAAGATCCTGATTAGATATAACAGACTTGCCATGACTGATTTCCCATTTGAAAAATAAGAAAGTGTGTCACATAGATCAAGAAAACCAGAAAAATACACATTGATCTACACAGTAATATTATATCTTATTCAAGAAGACTCTATGGAATTGAATGTGAAATTTCCTATCTGAATTTTTTACAAAAGTTCATATTCAGAACTATGTTTATACAATTATAATTACAGTCTACTAGGTGAATAGTTCACTCTAATGTCAAAATAGCTATTTGTAACTTTCATTGGGAGGTTAAAATCACTTTAGAGATATTTATTGTCATATAAATTATATATATATATATATCTAAATTTGAAATATGTGTTAGAAGAACACAAAAATTAAGCATATAAAGAGATATAATCTAAATCATGAATTGAAATGAGATTATATCTTTCTAATTGTAGGCAGACTATAAAATTAAATGTAAATATGTGATTGAGGAGGTAGTATAGGAAAATTCATATGGAAAATTAGCATTATGATAATATCTATCCAGAAAGTATTTAATTATATATTGTTAAAATAAATTAAATACATTGAATAATATACATACAATCATAAACTTTTGGGAAAGAATTTTTATCATAGGATATTTTGTTAAAAAATGTGAAAATATAATTAGTGAAGTCCTAGTGATGTCATAATGCAATTGTAATTGCAAACTCTATGTCATATACTGAGAAAGGAAGAATTTATCTGACAATCCCATATAAATTCACAACTACTGTCATATGTCTTTGCAATGTAAAAATCAGAACTCAAAAACACTTTACATGAAAGCAATCTCTAAAGATAGGTTGAAATCCTCCCTGATTTATAAATGTCAGTAACCACAGTTCCTTGTCATTTTCATTTTATCCTCTTCTAAACAGTGTCTAAAGAGCAGTTTAATCACAATTATTATGACTACTCACATTGCAATTATGCTTGCAATATTGACAAATTATGCTACTTTGTCATAAGTACTTTAAATAATTATAGAGCTTGGCAGATATCTCTAAATCAGATTATTCCATGCAAAAGAAAATTTAGTATATCCATACTTGAAATATATTATATTCTATCCTTGATGTGACATCATATTACTTTGGTTGACTGATGATAACATTATAGATAAAAAAGGCTATTTTATGAGAGGATTATGCCTGTCATGATATAGGAGATTTAGTGTCACTCACTAGCAGCTAGGAACATTTTTGCACAAGTTTTGGGAGTTAGGGATGAAACGATGTGACAGCCTATCACAAAGAGATTGCATCCTTCAATACCTTAATATGGATGGACACAAGAGCACTCTTTCTCAGTTTAAATTTTATTTTAGAGATCCTAAGTCAAGAGTCATGCTCATGACAAAAGTGTTTCTATTCATCCATTTCTGACTTTTAAAATTGAGTCTCAGTTGGAGGAAACACTTGTCACATCTTGTCAATGGATTGATAAAAAGAAGACACTCTTTCTGAACATGAGAACTGTAATTCTCAATACTGAGCATGCATGTGCTGTCATATATAAGAAATATCAATATGTTGAATATTTATAATTTTATGGCTATAATATTGACTAATTTATTAATAAAAGGACAACCTTAAACACAAACTGTAGATCCTATAGCTGTCAGGAATCAGTATCTCTACAACAGCTGAAATTCGCTAATAGGTTTCTCAAGTTTGATGTATCTGAGAGGGAATTCTTTGCTTTTCTTTTCACTGTCAATATTCTATTTACAGCTTTTTCTAATTTTAATTATGCCCACCACTATTCATTAGTGTTAGACTTTTCATTGACACATTGTTTAGTTTTACCATCTATATATCTAAATCAGTGGTACTCAACCTATGGGTCAAGACTCCTTTCGGGGTCAAACGACTCACAGTGGTCACCTAAGACCATATGAATATCAGATATTTACATTATGATTTATAATAGCAGGAAAATTACAGTCCCAAAGTAGCAATAAAATAATTTTATTCCTGGGGATCACCACATCATGAGGAAATGTATCAAGGGATCACAGCATTAGGAAGGTTGAGAACCAATAATCTAAAGTTTAAAAGTTTATTCATTCACAACATCTAACTACTATTCTTAATCTCTTGCATTGTTATAACATTATCAAAATGACTCCAGTTACTAAAAATAAAAATTTATTCCTTTGTCCTTCTGTGTGTCTGGGAAGCCTAAGGTAAATTAACCAGAAGATTTAGCACTTGGGGAAGGCCCAACTTCTATTCATAGATAACAACTTCTTGTCTGTGCATTCATATGGAGCATAGTGTGCACTATCTGAGATAATTTTGACAAGGATGATAATTTTATTAATGAACACTTAACCTACATTGTAAAACCAACCACACATCTCACTGATGATTAAGTCTCAATACATAAGCTTTAGGAGAATGCAAATATTAAAATCTATGACAACATGATCCATCAAACAATCATTTTTATTGGCTTACAATTTACTAATTGATATAAATTTTCTTATTTGTGCTCCTTCCTATCTCTTTCCATGTAATCTAGAATCCAAAGAAATATAAAGGGATACATTTAAGTCTAAATTAGATACTGTTATGGAAACGAGTCTTAATATCATTTAGACCATTAGTCCTCTTCCTTTCAATGACCTAAAAACTGTTATCCTCTTTATACTTTATAGATAATTTCTTGTAATGCTTTCTTGATTTATTTGCTTTAGACAATCCTCTTTAATAATTTATAAAAATACTCTCAACTTACAATTTTTGCATTTTTCATACTTTCTTTAATGCTAAAACAAGATTGGCACTAACTATTTATCACACATAATAAAGGAGAAACGATGTAGGATAATTACTGATAACTGGTGTCCATAATGTCATGCTATATGACATTATGCATAAAGCAATAATGAAACTTCTTAGGTTGCCAGAAATAAGTTACATTTTGGTGAGAAATTGTTCTGTAAATTTATAATTCATAAAGTCTGTAAATATATTAAATGTTGCAATACATAAAGAAGTATTCAAATACATAAGCTTTGGATGCACATTAGGTATTCTTGTGGAATTTCCTGCTGCATATATATGCTTTCCTAATATTCTGCCTTGTTTCTGACTGTAATTAATGATCAGCTAAGTATAAACTGAAATGTCAGAAATCATCAGCCAAATTGTAAAAGTAACTTTCATTTGCCTGATATAGTTGTTGTTTTGAGGCTTATTGATGAGTAAACTCAGTCCTTCCTTGTTCTTTCTTATCTCAGGTTGGCTGGTTCAACTCAGCTGTTCTGGCTCAAACTCCTCTTTAAGCTGACTGATTCAATCTGGCTTCTCAGTTTCTCACTAAATTGCTTTGCTTGGCTTCAGACAAACTGACAATTTATTGTAATCTTCTGGCTCTTTCTTATTCTCTGGATTCAGCTATTGTTCAGTGATGACCTGTACTGAACTGTAAGACTCACAAACTAACTCAACTCTACTTCCCTGCACTCACTGGCCTGAGTCACATCTGACTAAATAAACTCAATGAAGGACTGAACTCTCTCCCTCTGTGCTGCTCTTAAATAGTTTCCTCCTGAGAGTTTGACATATCCTATCTTTGACTCATTAGCTGATTCATTACTTTGTCTGCTCCTTAATTAAACATCATTGTTTGGGATTAAAAGTGTGTACTAAAGGCATATCTGTATTCTAGCCAGAAGGACTAAAGGTGTGTGGCATGTCTACATGTCTGATATTTGGATGTGATAACTTGCCAGAGCAGCTATGTTGCTCGATTCAAATTCCTCTACACCAAATTAAAGATTTTCACATTTAATTGTTTTCTCAGGTGCTTTGTCATAGTAATGGATATCTAACCTGATGACAGAGATATGTCATCAAATCTACACTATTTACCTACATAATAATAAAATGCATGATTCAGGGATATTCAGATATGCGAAAGAAGTAAATGAATGTATTTTACATAACAAACCTTATCCAATGATAATTAAAACCTACAGAGTTTTGTAGAATATATACAAAGAAACTTGGCAAATACGCCTCTTTATTTTCATAGATTTTTGAAATACCAATATCATTTAACCATTCCCTTTTTTAAAAAATTAATTAATTTACATTGTAAACTCAATGTATTCTAATACCAAATGGCTGAGAAGCACCTAAAGAAATGTTCAACATCCTTAGTCATCAGGGAAATGCAAA
>NC_045030.1:48570529-48585687 GCF_008632895.1 Mastomys coucha | reverse complement strand
GGCAGGCATGGGGAAGTGGGAGGCAACAGGGGTTCGTTTTGGTTGTTTTTGTTTGTTTCTTTGTTTTTCGGAGGGGAAACTGGGAGTGGAGAAATTTACATGTAAATAAAGAAAATATCTAAAAAAATTAATTAATTTACTTTGTAAACTCAATGTATTCTACGTGTGACTATACATATTCCTTAGTTTCGAGAATGATATAAGGATGGGATGAACTTACATGTTGCCTGCTGATTTGAATCTTTAGAACTTTGTTCTTTGGATTAGTCAACCAATATAATCCAGAATGAAGTTGCATGCAATGAAATAATTATATATCAATTATAATTTAAAAGAAGTTCTGGGTATTACAAGTACACACCTGTGACCACCTCACTAGGGAAGCTGATACAAAAGTATCACATTGAGTTTGAAGCCAGCTTCAGCTGAACAATGAGAATAAAAATAAAACCCGTAGAACTTGTTGCAAGTCATGATTATAGAAGAGAATTAGTAGTTTATAGAAGAGAATGGTAGTGTTATCTAAGATGAAGACTATCCCTTACAAATTGAAAGACTATATTTTTATTTCAAAAGTAATATTTCAGAAAGAAAAAAGTATTTGACAATCTCTTTTATCGTGAAATTTCTCTTTTAATACACAATGACACAATAAAAATGCAAATCATAGAGCTAAATAATTTAACTAAGTATGGTTGTGCTTATAATATATATACATATATATATATATACACACATATATATGTACATACATATGTGTGTATATATATATGTATGTACATATATATGTGTGTATATATATATATATATATATATATATATATATATGGAAGGATCTGTCCCACAAGTACTCATTAATAAAGCTACAGTTACAGTGAAATAGAACCTTAAATGTATGTATGCTTTTACAAATAGCATTACATCATATTTGGGTGCATATAATCCAGATCCTTTATATTTTATGGTACATATTACTGCATGGATCCATTGATAATAGTATTAATCATCAAAGTTGTAATGCTTAAGTCTTATTAAAATTTATTTCAGAAGGAAAATACACTATACTACTGCATGCATGTTGATATTTTTCTATATTGCTTTATTGAATTTTTAAAATATTTGTAAAATTGTGCTACTTTTATTTCACGCTGCAAAGGCTTAAGTGGTATGTGACTCTTTTACTTCAATGAATGTAGACAATAGACAACATAAGTAAAATATTTAAAGGTTAAAAGAAACTTTCAGTTAAAACCAAAAGAACTCTATAAAAACTAAGGCCTAGTTCCTGTCCAAAGGAAGAACAGGGGAAAAAATGGAACAGAGACTGAACAAAGGGCCAACTGGGAAAGGCTCCACCTGGGGATACATCATTCTGCAGAGACCAAAACCAACACTGTTGCCATGGCCAAGAGGCTCTCGCAGACAGGAACCAAGTGTGGCAATTCCTGGGGAAGACCGGTCAGCAACTGACAAATGCAGATGTGGATTCTTGGAGCCAAACATTAGGCTGAACTCAGGGAATCTGTTGGAGGAACTGGCAGAAGGACTGCAGAAGGAGCAGAGGTGGATTGCAACTCTAATGGAAAAACATAGGCTGGCCTGACCAGTCAGTTATCCCAGAGTCTAGACCACCAACCAAAGAGTTTACCTAGAGGGATCCAAGGCTCTAAATACATATGTTTCAGAGGATGGCCTTGCCAGACAGCAATAGGAGGGAAGCCCGTGGTCCCACGGAGGTTGGATTCCCCAGAGTAGGGTGATGCTGGAGAGGTGGGGAGGGATAGTGAGAGTGGTTGGAAGAGCACTCTCACACAAGCAAAAGAGAGGGGGGGCAGTTGTGGGATGGAACTGGGGTGGAGGGGTAACCAGGAAGTAGGATAACATGGGATGCAGGGTTGGTGGAGGAGGTAATCAGGAAGTGGGATATCATTTGAGATTTAAACAAATTATTACTATTATTAATAGTAATAATAATAATAATAATAAATAAAACCTAGGGATTTGTAGAACATTATTATTTTAATAAGTTAATGTTACTTACACATTCTGGTAGATGAATAATGGCTCATTTTACCCATACCTACAATATAGATATACATCTATCTACATGATTAATGTTAATCTAATAACATTTTCTTTTTAAAAATTGCCAATTTGATAAATAGATATGACTTTTATTCCAATAGTAATTTATGTACTAATTGTGGTTTTATCTTTTTCACTTAATGATAAAATTCACTTAATTATTATAGATAAATTCTTCTGAAGGAAATCATTCCAAAAAGAAATTCATACTATTTTCAGGAAATTTATGTGTTATTGGATACATAGATTGCTCCATTTGCCCCACTCAGGAAGAATATTTGTTCCATATGGTTATTGTTTCTCATAATATAATTAATTTATTCTTGCATACACAATTCTTATTTTTACATTCATATTAGCATAATGTGAGCTTATTTGCAATACAAGAGACAAAACCATCTAAACTCATAGAGAGGTTTGGGAATCCATTCGCTCTGGGTACTATTAAGAATCATTATAAGTTTCCTAGTTTTTTACAGCATCAATAGTGACTTGGTACACAATCAATATTTTCTCATAATACTTTACTTTTAATTAATCTCAAGGATGAGAAATTGATGTTTTTCTCCAATTGTTTAAAGTTTAACCTTGAAATTGCATTTTCATGTTTTTTATTCTAAAATGAAGAAAATTTGTATAAGGATCATCAATTTAATCTGGAATGCATTTTAAGACATGGATAAAGATCAACTATCCCCTGATGTCTATAACTGGGAAATTAGCATATTCATTAATTATGTTTCTATTTCCATTTCTATTCCCATAGCTAATTATGTTAAAGTTTTCTAAGTTAATTATGTACCTTATAGTCATTTCTGCCAGCTACAGGACAAAGGAACACATTTCAATGTACTACAATAGAATTGATTCCATAGTAATTCCACAGTCTTTAACTCTTTTACACTATGTGGAATTATTTTTTTTCTTAAGTCCATATTCACTTACATTTGATCAGTCAATATGAAACCACAGATGCAGAATTAATATAATAGAAGATAAATGTGTTAAAATTTCCTATAATTTTCCAAATATATAAAGTATACATACAACTTACACTTCTGTTTCTTTTTTGTATGTATATAGGAGAATTTAATCCTAGTCAGATACAAATCAATTTGAATAAGACATACTATCCTGTATATATCAACCAAAAAGCTATAGAAAATGTTGTTCATTTTATGTTTAAAGTTAGATACGCAATTGCTAAACCAAGAAGAAACAAAGGAGCTAATTGTCAGAAAAGTAGAAGGACAAGCAAAGAAGCTCACAACACATGCAATTAGAATCAAAATCCTAACAAAGACAATATCCTCTTTAAACCAACATAGACTTTCCATTCAGAAGGGGTCCCACTGTGAAGGATAGCCTTTGAGAAAAAAGAGAACTCAATATGTACAAGACCACTGAGAGATACAATTATCAATCAATATATTTACAGAGTTGAAATTTACATATCCTAATTTCCAAGAAGGAACAAATGTAATTAAATTCCTAGGGATTTTTTTTGCATAATTTTTAATACATTTTTATTTTTGTAATTTTCTACACAAACATACACACATATGTTTGTGTATACATGTGTGGATATATGTATTTCTTTATAATGGATGAAAAGTTCTTTCATCTAACTATCCCTCACTATCCTTTCCCTTGAACTTGCCTTATCTTCTAATTCCATCTTTCCTTCAAGTATCTCTCTAATTTTTATGTTGTGTGTGTGTGTGTGAAAATCTCTGTGTGTGGGACATTCTATATTTAATTAGTGTTGTATGCATGAACAATGTCTTTTGATTGTTTGGTTGAAGTATTGGACATTGGAGTCAAATCCTTGAACATGCTATGTCTTTGCTAACTCTACCCCTCAGCTACATTTTCAGCTCAAAATTAAAAGGTTTTTGAAAGAATTAAAAGCTTCTAACTTACTTCATATATTCACCCAGTGTTTCACAATATCTGGTATATAAGAGCAAGTAAGGATACATTGGTAGATACCATAAAAATTGACAGAAAACTAAGTGAAAATAGCTCTGTAGGCATTTTAAATGTTTGTATCACCAGATGTAAATGTTAAATTTAAGAAACATGTTTTAAGTGAATTCTCAAAGATTCTAAAGCTATCTAGAAGAAATATAAATGAGCCTGCTTTCTGATTTAAGATGTAAAAATCTTTGAAGTCCCTCCTTCATTTAAAAGTATAAAGTTGGTTGTGCTTTAAGAGGAGTAGTTGGGAAGAGAGTTAGCTCTTTTTTTCTAATTGTATTAATCTTTTCTTTTTTTTAATTAGACATTTTCTTTATTTACATGTCATATGATTTTTCCTTTCCCAGTTTCCCCTTCAAGAAACAAACAAACAAACAAACAAACAAAACCAACAAGAACAAACCCCTGTTGCCTCCCCCTTCCCCATGCTTGTCACCCCGCCCTCTCCCACTTACTGGCCCTGGCATTCCTCTACACTGGGCCACAGAACCTTCACAGGACCAAGGACCTCTCCTCCCATTGATGATCAGCTTTGCAATCCTCTGTGATCCCTGGTGCCACCCAGGTCTCTGGGAAAGCAGCCAGAGTTGGAAACAATTTTGGAGAAGACTTCAAAATAAAACTAGTAACATCTAATAATCTCAAAGTCCAATCTTTATGTATATTTGTCAAATAATTAAAAAATAACTTTTCAAAGAGACAGATGTGTAAAGGAATTTTAATCCAGCAAAATGGTTGTTCTGGCAAGGAATCACATCCAAAGAACTTCTAAATCTGGACCTGTATTTTGTAGCATGGTTACCCTATATTTTATGACTAACATCCATCTTTAAGTGAATATCTGGTATATTTGTCTTTGGTTTACATGACTCAGGATCATTTTTTCTAGTTCCATCCATTTGCCTGGAATTTTCATGAAGTCATTGTTTTTAATGGCAACATAATACTCCATTGTATAAATATACTATATTTTCTTTATCCATTCTTCTGTTGTGGGACATCGTGGATGTTTCCAGTTTCTGGACAATTATAAAGTTGTTATGGACGTAGTTAAACACGTGTCCTTGTGGTATGGTGGATATTTTTGGGTATATTCCTAGGAGTGGTTTAGCAGGATCTCGAGGTAGATCTATGCCCAATTTTCTTAGAACCACCCATTTTTATTTCCAAGGTGGTTGTACAAATTTATACTCCCACCAGCAATGGAGTCTTTCTCCACATCCTTGCCAGCATGAGCTGTCACATGAGGTTATTATTATAATTATTATTATTATTATTATTAATTGTTATTATTATTATTATAGCCATTCTGAAGAATGGCTATAATCTCAGAGTAGGGTGAGTTCTTTGGAAGTTGTGTTATCTTTGTTTGGAGGTGTTATCTTTAATTTACTGGTTTGGAATTTAGACATCTGGGATTATTTGCTTACTGAATACTTGGGATAAGATATGGTCTCTTAGATGATGTATTTGCAGTGTTCATGTGGGATTTGGATGTGGTGGTATTGCATGTGTAGCCCAGTAATACTTCCTCAGTCCAAAAGTTCAGTATGTCTCAATGTGTATGTATTATTTCCAGAATAGGAGGATATTAATTGCGATATCAGGAAGAACTATTTCCTATTACTACTCTGCACCTGCCAACTAATTACAGTGGCCCCTTAGAATTTTCAAAAAATGGTGTGTAAAAGGAAATGGATAGTAATAGGTACACTTGGATCGAATTTAGTTAATCATATGGATGTGAGAGAAGTGGAGTGGAAAATGACAAGGGATAAATAGTAGATCCACTTTAAAAAGAAAAATAAATCCAGAGGGGGCAAATTAGGTAAGAGTAGAGAACTGCATGAATATTTACAGTTTGTAAAGACTGTTAAGTCTGTAGTCTAGAATAAAGATGTTAAAATAACATAGAATTAGAATGAAAGAGAGAAGGAAAGTTATATGAATAACAGATGTTTTGTGACAAATGGATGGGAGGACAGACACACACAATAGTTCTGAAGCAATTCCATCACAAAACATATGTGCCACTATGAAAAATAAGTAATAGAAAATAAGACATAAAAGGAATACTTACAGAATGAATTTGATGTCATGTTTCTACAGCATCGAAAGGTGTAATTCATAGATAGCTCTGGGTCTAACAGGTTCCTGGGATGCTATATGGCAAAAAGGAGAGGGGGAGTTGTGGGTCTCTGCATTAAGCATGCCGAGGTTCTGGTGAGTGGTACATTGTAAGATGGTCTTTCTCTGGTACCTCCTAGGACTATTACGTTTTCTGATGGTATTTCCCTGTGCTGCAGGTCTCATGTGTGTTTGTTAGAAGGGCACTTCCCTTCTATTTTCTAATGCTTTATCCTGGGAAATTCCCACAAAATTTGGCATAGTATCTTTATCACATCAAGCAGTGCATATTAGCAACTTGGTATATTGGGATATATACTTTGTTTGCCTCTGTGGGTACATGACTGAGTAGAACTTTCAGACTCTTGGAAACTAATGAATACTGCAAGAAATTCACACAATGCTAGCCTGTACAAAGGTTAAGTATCAAAATCCAAAGTATGGCTTATACTATTTCTATAATCTTGGAAAGGCATCAATTTTAATTGAGTAAAATATGTACCAGATGATATAACATGTGTAGAATATATTTCTTTCATAATAAGAACTAACTAGTACCCTCAGAGCTCCCAGGGATCAAACCATCAGCCAAAGAGTACACATAGTGGGACTCATGGCTCCAGTTGAATTTGTATAGCAAAGGATGGTCTAGTCAGTCATCAATGGGAGGAGAGGCCCTTGGTCCTGTGAAGGTTCTATGCCCCAGTGTAGGGGAATGCCAGGGCCAGGAAGCAGGAGAGGGTGGGTTGGTGAGCCGGGGGAGGGGGAGGGAATAGGGATTTTTTTCGGAGAGGAAACCAGAAAGGGGATATCATTTGAAATGTAAATAAATAAAATATCTAATAAAAATTCAAAAAAATAAAAAAAATTGAAAAAGAATATATTTGTTTCAAGGGTGTTTTCTTGGCTTTTAAATTTTATACTTCTACCATCTCTCTTATTGTGAAACTTTCTTAATGTTGAAAAAAATGAATATATAATTTTGAATTCAATTTGAACTTTTTAACCCAAACTGTTGGTTACTTTTCTTGCAGATATTGAGAAATTGCTGATGAAAGTAACCTTAAGGAAGTAGTATTTATATCGATTCATAGTTTGGCAAAACGATGGCTGGTCAAGTATGGCAGCAAGAACAGGGAGACCTGGTCATAGTGTAACCCCATTGAGAAGGCAAAGCCAGCTAAATGGTGGCCTCATACTGGGTTTCCTCTATTTCTTTATTTAGGCCTGCAGTCAATGGAATAGTGCTTTCCTGATTGAGGGTGATTCTTCTTTCTTCCAGCAAACCTTTTCTATAGACTCAACAGAGCTGGGCCACCATGGTTATTCTAAATCCAACAAATTTGACAATGACAATTAACTAATACTTCTTCTTTACCTTTTAATTAATTTAAAAATATTAATGTGTGTTCATGCATACAGGTCTCTGCATAGGTCAGATGTTGCATCTCTTAGCATAGGAGTTGAAGGCAAATGTGGGTCTTTGTTTCAGTGCTGGGATTTGAACTTGAGTCATCTGGAAAAGCAGAAAGTGCTCTTAACCATCTTTCCAGCCTTTTAGCTTTTTAAATTAAATTTTTATACAGTGTTACTGCTCAAAAACTGTATTACATGAATCATTTACTATATCAGTAATAAATACATTACACTGGTATCATGGAGTTAAACATATAGTGTAAACACCCTAATAAATCATACTTCCCCCACAAATGAGGATCAAGAATAAGTTTCTTCATATATTCATGTTACCCTTTTTTTCCAAATCTGTCATTTTGTTATTTTTCTGATTTTTGATACTGAGTAATATATCATTAAATTCTCAGAAGACAGTAGGTATTTAAACTGAAATGATATCTTGGACTTTATAGAAAATGCCTTGCTACCATTACAAATATTAAAAACAAAAGTTAATCACAAAATCATTTGCTAACAGAAATAATTTATTTAACCTATGGTTGAAATATATTACTTGATAACATTATAAAAAGTCCCTGCTTTTCCTGTATCATATATAATTGTGTACATATCTAAATTAGTTGAATTATGAATTCATTTTAAGTGTTTCATTGTAGCAAATTATACATTTTTAATTTTGTAGCAACCAAACTAACACATTAACTAGAGGTTGTACTGTGAGAACTATGTCTTTCTTGGGATAAAAGTAATCATTTTTATTTATAACACTTCCCACTAGCCCCATTATCACAAAGAGAAAGTGAAATGCATTTCAGGTGAAAGGAATAGGAAATCTTGGCAATGTACCTTAAGTCAATTTCCTACTCATTCAACAGATAAATGAACCAAGTACAGAGTGTTACAAAATGTGTTGTGCTACTTTATTACTTTGAGTTATCTTACACAGGAAATTGTCTATAATTGGTGCTTGCTGTCAAATCAAGTTTCCAGCTGTGAAGTTGGATCCCACCCATTCATTTAAATGTGGATAATTTTTTATCATCTGTTGTCTTGGGGACATAAAAAATCTCATGGAAATGCTTTTCACATCTCCATTTCCTTTCACTATGAGCATTTAAAAATAAACAGATAAACAAACCAAAGAATACTGTTGAATTGTTACATAAATGTAAGACACATAAAATAAATTTAGTATCATTTTAGGGTTTATTGTACAGAACACATTGTATGCTTTGCTGGTGATCTATATGCTTTCAATTATATATATTCTTATGAAAATATTAATACCTAGTTAATTCTTTACATTCCTTCTATGATCCCTGCATAGTTATTCTAAATAATGTTCATGTAGTCTTTTCTCCTTGACTTGTCCTTAACTGTCAGCCTCATCTGTGGACAAAAGTGATGTCACCATGAATGGGATCCAGTTACTATATTGCTCACTGTTTTCCATTCTTAATCCAGGTATCCACTTCCTTTTCACTTGTTTTCTTCTTCTATAATCTTTGTGTATTCTCCCCTACAGTGCAATTCAAAATTTCCGATATAGTCTCTCAAACGACCCTTTCATAATTCAGATCTGTAAATCCTTTCAATTTGGTTTTATATGGTCCAATTATTTACAACTATACCTTGGTTTCCAATGGTTCTCCAATCTTCTGACAGGCAGTATTCACTGGAATCATCCCATTTATCAGAATCAGCAATGATTCCTAGGACAGAATGAAGGCCAGCAGTAAAGGCACAGCGCCACCTAGTGACCAAACAAACCACAAAGAAAAGAAGGGCCTGGTGATAGATACTCTGGCCTAATGAAGAGAAACTGTGAAACTAAGGACAAAAGTATCCCTTGGTAGGCTACAGAGATATAGTAGGAATACATTTTAACAAAGAATACTGGTGACACCTGTGACATATATTGAACTACATGAGCTAAAGGTTATGGAACAAAAATGATAGCATAAAACCAAGTTCAATACAAAAGCATCTTAATGTTGTGCAGTAAAAATAAATTGGAAAACAATAGGACAATCAATAAAAGTAAATTTGATTTTTAAAAGGTAAATCAATAGTAATGAGACATAACATGCACAATAAAAATTAAAGCACTTGAGGAACAAATAAAAGTGAGTGTGTTACTATGAATTTTATAGGGATAAGGAAAATTAAAAGTTAACATTGTTCAAAATTCAGTCAACAAATAAGTAAGTTAGATGCATAGAAAAATAAAAGAAACACACCAACTGCTACAATAGATTTATTAAGAAATATAAGGCTACAAGATATGTCAGCACATGCCTGTTAATATCAAGACATAGGAAACTGAGACAACAATATTGTCAGGAATGAAAGAAGATGGGTGCACACAGTGTGTTCAAGACATCTTGGAAATGTGACTAGATAATAAGACCTTCTATCAGAAACTCAAGCAATAGCAAAGATAAGCAAGTAAATTTGATTATACTTGTAAAAATTAAAGAGACTTAGAATTAAAAACAAAATCCCAGTGTTTCTAAAACACCATTTCACGGTGGTCCTTCATTTCCTCTGGCTTTTATGAACGTTTTATTCCATATTCTATGATGATCCTTGGGTCTTGGGAGAAGTCGATTTTCTACAAATGTTCTTTCTAAGACTGAACACACATATGAGCTTACAGTAGTTCTGATAACATGCACAAAATCTGATCAAAGGAATACTGTCAAAAAGTCCCACCTTTAGCTGAGGATCTATTAGCATATTGAAAACACTAATTGGACTTAGTGGGTTAAAAGAATACAGGTGGTGGCACACACCTTTTATCCCAGCACATGGGAGGCAGAGGCAGGCAGATTTCTGAGTTTGAGGGCCAGCCTGGTCTACAGAGTGAGTTCCAGGACAGCCAGGGATACACAGAGAAACCCTGTCTCTAACTCTCCGCTCCCCGCCTCCACAAAAAAAAAAGGAATCCATGAAATTTGGAGGGAATAATCATAGGCAGAATGGGGAAACAACTGAAGGAAAAGAAATGAGCATGGACTTCATTAAAATACATTACCTAGATTAATACAAACTTCTCAAGCAATTAAGAGTCAAAAATATTGTCTAAAATTAAAAAAAAATCTAAATAAAAAGTATTCGTTTATATTGTATACAAAATAGTACATAGCCATGACTCTGTCCCAATGAATTTTTACTTCTAACACATTTGTGAGGTAGTTAGGGTAATTCTTGAAAGAGTAGATTGGTATCCGAGTTCAATGACTGTGTAGAACTTTTAATTATATTTCCATGGCAAATGCAAGTGCATGGTTGATTTACAGTTGCAGAGGTCTGCTATATTGTATTACATGCCATCTTTTTTGTTTTTTACATTGTTATATTTGCCATTGATGTTCGAATTTTGTAACCCCCTTCTTTGTTTCTATCTCTAGCTGTCTCTTAACCATTCCTTTCATCTTCTCTGTTTTCTCCTTTCATTCTTCTATTGTTAAAGTTCACACTCAGAAAAGAGTAAGCTGCCATATTTTGTGTAACTCTATAGAAAAGCCCATTTGGTAAGAAATTGATAACAATATTCAACAATAATAACTGTTATTACTGTTGTTCAATTAATATTCAATAATATCAATAATGAGTGTAATTGTAGAACATAAACCACCTTAAAGCAATGAGATGAGTACATTTCCTGAAGCAGGAACCAACTAAAGTGCACCTATTCCGAGGCAACTGAGAGATTAAGGTGCTAGTTTCACCATTAAACTGTGTGACATTTTTGTTATGTGTCAATAGACAACAACCACAGTGGCATTTATTTTATAAGTGAAATCTCTGCTCATTAAAGCAGACTTATCTGAAGCTACTGTACCTGAAAATTTAAATTTAGGACATGGATGGGGCTGCAGGGGGGAGACATGGGCAGCTTAGGAGAGAGGAAGGACATGGATGGGGTTGTAGGGACGAGACATGGCAGCTTAGGAGAGAGGAAGGACATGGATGGGGTTGTAGGGACGAGACATGGGCAGCTTAGGAGAGAGGAAGGATAGGCATGGTTTCTGGTTTGGGACATATCTCTATATTTGTTTGCTTATTCTCCATTTACTAAAATTTACATTGAGATTTAAACAATTCTATACATCTTGGTGTCAGGATCTGGGTTTCTTAGAATGAATCATTACCAAAGAATACTCATAAAAAATAGCAAATAATTGTATCCTTATTGAATACAAACCAGAATTTATAAATTAGACCAATTAATATTTGCATACTCTGTTGTAAAAGGTGATAAACTTCATGTTAAGGGTAAGGCCTCTCATGAAAGAATGAAGTATTGGAGTCTAACAGACAAGAAAGAAATAATGACTTGTGTCTAATCAATAATACCTGTAAGAATATGTTATCATTTGTGTCTTAAATTACTATGTTTGCTGCAGTGCAGCAAATTCCTTTAGGGGAATAAGGCAGACTAGAAAGGAAAAAAGTATATTTTACCTCATCATAGCATTATTGCCAGGATTTAGACCAGAAAGGAAGATAGAGATAGGAGTGGATGTTATAAAGAAAAGGTAGGGTGATAAAATAAGCTCAGTTGTGTGATGGTTTCAATATAACATGTAAAGGTATGAGAAGTTCCAAAGGCAATTTGTCATCTTCCATCTTTTTGGAAATTTCACAACTAGCCTTGCCTGTCTAGTTTATGTTCTCTTTTGTTTCTGATCAGAATTCAAGAACAAAAGTTGTTTCAACCTATTAATATTCAATATTTACCTCTCTATGACACCTTTCCTTTTTCTATCCTCAAGCTTCTGTTGCTCCCTCTAGATATAAAAAACACTAAATGGAGAAGAGAAATAATGTATTCTGGAGAATGCTGAAACTAATCTTTCATTCATTCACCCAGTTGACATTTACATGAACCTTAAACTTTTATCAAATAAGTTTTATATAGAGAGAACATACATAATATATATATATATGTAATATATTTGCTTATATAGATATTGAGCTTAAAAAACTAAGTTGGAATTCTCTGATATTTAATGATCAGAAAGAGATTATATGACTAACAAAGGAGATTCAGAAGGAAGAGTCAGATATAATAATATTACATAATAATACATAAGTAATACTATGTAATACATAGTAATATATAAGAATATCACATAGTAATTAACACATAAATAAAATAATAGGTCTTAGGATGTAACTTAGTTAGTAGAATATCAATGTAATATGCAATATTTTCTGAATTATATCTACTGTACCCACCACTCTCTTCTGAACTATTGGTGACAAAATGTTTTCTAGAAGTTGGAGGCCATTGTCTTTTGTCTTTAATTGTGTTCCTCTGATGAGTACACAAAAATCCGTGCAATGTTTGCTGGCTAAACTCAGTAGAACACAGAATTTTTAAAAAGACATGAACAAGACAAAAGTGTTTGTAAGAAGGATAAAGTTGACAGGGTGAGAGGAATACGAGACAGTACACATGACTTAATTATAATATATTCTATGAAATTGTCAAATAACAAAATTAATGAAAAGAATAGGACATCTTAACATACTAAAAATTTAATATGCTGTGAGTGAATTTAGGTTAAAAGATATTTCATTCTAAACTATGTTGCATGAATAACTTAATTTTTATAAATATATCAAAATTATCCAAAATACTTTAATTTTTTCCAATGGAATAAACTTACTGGCAAAACATTTTGTGTCACTCTTAACTTAAATTTCTGTTATGAGTTACAGGAATTTTAAATCATTATTCGAGTTCAATTTCTCATTATGCAAATCTCTAGGTTACAATCATATTTGTCCTTATCAATGGGGCACGAGGAATAATTTAGGGAAAGTTCACCAATCATTAACCTCTTTGTCTTAATGTTTCTTCAGAACTTACTAATGTAATATAGTCACACATTAAACAATATTTAGCTGTCCTAGAAAATTTTCTTTTTCTGATATTTTCTAGACATGTAGATCCATTGGATTGACTGTATTCTTATCATAGTGAAATATGTATCTGTCTAACAATTTTTACACAGTGGAGGTTTAAAACACTATAAGAATAATTTCTTTCAATTGTGACTTCCAACCCCACTGTCATTTGTCAAAATCTAGAGGGAACTACTATCATCTGAAATTATTGGCTCTGTCCTAGTAATCAAACAACTTTATATGCTTTTGAGTTTCTACTCAATGCCAATATTAATTTCACAGACAGTGAATTTACAAATCTTCACTTAATTGTTGTCTGGAACATCTTGTGCATGAATTCAGTGTGTGTGTGTGTATGTGTGTGTGTGTGTGTGTGTGTGTGTGTGTGTGTGTGTGTGTATACCAATATTATGCCAGGTAAAATATTAGAATATTAGATACTTGACATAAAATAAGGAAGAAAGATGACCTGACCTCTGACTTCATAGTGTCTATATGATAAATTAGGTCATTATCTTAGTTGGGGTTTTCATTGTTGTAAAAAGACACCATGATAAAGACAACTTTTATAAACCACAACATTTAATTGAGGCTGGCTTACTGGTTCTGAAGGCCACATCTTGTTCTGAAGGCCACAACGAGAATGGTAGAGCTTTAAAGAGTGCCCCCCCAACACACACAGTAATACACTTCCTTCAAGAAGGCCACACCTCCTAACAGTACCCCTCCCTATGGGCCAAGAATATTCAAGCTACCATAGTCAGCAAATAATAGACAATAACGATATTCTGGTAGAGACACATCTCAGAGTAATAAAACAGGTGAATCTGATGTTCAATAAATTTTCTGCCATTACAATAGAAGTTTGATATTTTGAATTTTCCTCCAGTTTTCTCCTTCTGAAGACACTGAGAAAGATTACTTTTTATTTAAAATAACTTTTCCATTAATTAATATACTTGTTCACTTGCATCCTAATTGCAGCCCCCTTCTACTCACAGTATCATCCTCACACAACTTCTACCATATCCTTTCCCTTCTCTGAGTACCAACCTACCCTTGCAGACCAGTTTGAGAAACATGATCCACAGGCAGGCGAGAAAGGAAATTTAAGCCCCTGCTCTGATTGTTCAGAAACCCACATGAAGAGCAATTTGCACATCCACTACACATGTGCATGCGGCTAAGTTAGAGGTGATGTATGCTTTTTGATCGGGGTTCAGTCTCTGGGAGCTTCCAAGGTCCAGGTTTAGTTGACTCTGTTAGTCTTCTTGTGGACTTCCTAACCATTCCAGGTTCCTCAGTCCTTCTCCCAACTCTTCCACAAGAATTCCCATGCTCTGTCTAATGCTTGGCTGTGAGTCTCTGCATCTGTTTCAGTCAGCTGCTGGGAGAAGCCTGTCAGAGGAAAGTTATGCTAGGCTTCTGTCTGAAAGTATAACAGAGTATTATTAATAGTGTCAGGGACTAGTGCTTGCCAATGGGATGGGTCTCAAGTTCAGCCAGTCATTGTTTGGTCATTCCCTGAGTCTCCCCTACATCGTTGACCCTGTACTTCTTTTTTTTTCATTAGATATTTTCTTTATTTACATGTAAATTTCTCCATTCCCAGTTTCCCCTCCAAAAAA
>NC_045030.1:48555672-48570284 GCF_008632895.1 Mastomys coucha | reverse complement strand
AGAGGCTCTGACAGTACCTGACTAATACAGATGTAGAGGCTCACAGCCATCCACTGAACTGAGTACACAGATTTAGAGAAAGGACCAATGGAGCTGAGGGGTTTGCAGCCCCTTAGGACGAACAACAATATGACCTTGTACTTCTTATTGGCAAAGCAAAATTTTGGGTCAAAAGTCTTGTGGGTGGGTTGCTGTCCTTATCCTTCCACTGGGAGTCCTGCCTGGCTACAGGGAGTGGCCACTTCAGGATCCATATCCCCCACTGCTCGGAATCAGCTAGAGTCACCCTTATAGACTCCCTGGAGCTTCATCCATCCCAGGTCTCTACTTTTAACAATTGTTGCTTATTTTTAACTATTTTCATATAAAGCTCTATATCCTATGGAGCTCAGACAAAATTGTACTAGACACTCCAGGAAAATCTTAAGGAAAATTGCCATACTGTAGTCAGAATGTGCACTCCATTTAAATGAATATTGGGTTATAAATTTCTTTCAAATTCACATTCATTTTAACTTCCGATTGGGCTTGGGGACTCAGAAAGATAAACTATAATCTAATTTGATAAATATAATAGTTTGGTAAATAAAACCACTGAAAATGAAAAAAGAAATCTTGAAATGTTTATATAAAGTGTCACAAAGAAATATATATGTCCCTTTTGGTTTTAAATTATATTTTTATAATATTTCTCTTAGATATCAAATGCAAGATAATTTAAAAAGCATGACATAAAATCTCACATACACAAAATCCTGTCTGGAATGTTTATTAATGAATTAAAATATACCAGTTGTTAATGGTCTTACCCTATCTGATATACTACATACCACAACATAGACTTGGTCCATCTTTCCTAGTACTATAACTGTCAAAAACCTGTGGTTAGGAATATCACACCCAGTAGCGTAGAATCTGTTATTGTTATTTAGCTATATAGTCATATTTTATCCTAAATATTTATCTTTATACTTATAGACCTGGCTGCTCTTAACCATAGAGAAGCTTTTCTTTTCCAGGAGGCCATGGTCAATGCAGACTCAAGGTTTGGCAAAGTGCTGAGATGCAAAGACTATATGTGCCCAGGCCTAAAAAAATATATTTATCAAACTCCTCAGAAAACCCACCTCTACAAAGGCTTAGGGAACATCATGAAAAAGGTTATTATCAAAGAAAAACATATAATATAATAACAATACAATTAAATATAAATTATTTAAAGATAAATGCAAATGAGATCATAGCTATACATTAAATAAAAATCAAATAAAACATTCAATTAAAGTAAAATTGATATATGCATACTTGGGATGACCTTAAAGAATGTATTTTGATATAGAGAAAATGTATTTCTTCTATGTATTCTTTCCAATGATTATCTTCCTTTTTTGTGTTAGTTATGAGAAAAGAGTTGGTTAATTATTTATATAATTATTTTACTGAATCTTTCTCTTCTTTGATTTTCATATTATATATGCAGTCACTTGATGCTATTCCATGAATTATGCAATATTTCAGTATTTTTCACTGTTAGGTTTTTGCTACTTTGACTTCATAATTTCAAAGAATGTCTTCAATTATTCTGAACATTTCCTGACTTTTCTTCTTCTTGATTTAATATGATGAGAAGCTCTATTTTTAACATTTGTTTTTTATACTTCAAAATCACTATTTTTAACATATTTTTAGAATTTCATACAGATTCCTGTATTTATATCATTTATGCCCACCTTTTTCTGAAACTTCTCATGAGTCCATCCCCTTGTGCCCCTCTATTTTATTACATCAGTGTGTGTATGTTTGTGTGTGTGTGTGTGTGTGTGTGTCTGTGTGTGTGTAAATATAATCTCTTGAGTTCTTTTAGTGTTAATCATATGCATATGTGTTTGGGATTGTCCATTTGAGCTTGGATCAAGTATTATATTGATTATTCTTCTCTCAGCAGCCATTAATTGTGATAGCCCATCATATAGTGACTGGGCACTGTGAAATATTCTCAATCACTGTTCAGGTCTTATTTATGCACTTTTATTTTTGAAGTCTCATTAGTAGAGTTTGATAGTAGGAATCAAATTCTTGCATCCAATATCCTGACCATTTGTCTCTTACAATCTTTTCTTCTTTTCTGGATGATGTTCTCTTTGCCTTAGGGGTGAGGGTTGCATTGGAGATGTATTTATTGGAGCAGGGAACCCAAGAGACAGTTATTCTCTGCATTTTGACTTGTTAGGGTTTCCTGTTGTAGTGTCCTCCTATTGCCTAAAGAAGTTTCTTTCATGAGGAGAGCTACACTTATCTTAGGATATAAGGATTGTTATTTAGAAAGCAGTAGGAAATTATGCTAGATTATGAAAATAGCACAAGTAGATTCTCACCTACCTCTGGCTATTCTGTTTTTGTATGCCATTATAAGACACTAGTTAGGAGAAATAAAGAAAACGGACAGGAGGCAAAACTGTTACCAGCAGAGTCCAGCTTGGAAAAACAATGAATGTTATTGGGATGACTTACAGGAATGTGGGTGAAGCATTACTTTCAGAAGCAGAAATGACTCGAAGACCACTTGATGCATCACCAAAGTCCATCCCAGCCAGTGTGACAGATCTTGAAAGTTGGAATCCTCTACTACACTGTCCAATGTATAGGCAGCTTGACAGACTAGAGAGTATCCTTTCAGTTGGCTTATTTAGCATGAGTCTCTTCTAAGCAGCCTATCTAGTATTTAAGTCTTTAAAACAGTTTACCTGGTCTCTGCTTCTTTCAGGCTGCTTCTTTTTGCTTTCCTTCAGGCTGCTTGTCTGGTCTCTGATTATGCCAGATTGCACAGCTAATGTATGATTCTTTCTCCTCAGTCTTAACTCCTTCCAAGAAGAGTTTATTCTTACAGTACATGGTCATGAAAATAGAGATCCACAACTGAACAATGTAGATATAGTGAAAGACTTTGGAACACTTAGTTGTCAATGAGAGCTCTGTATCATACGTCTTCCCTCAGGGGTCATATACCTCTGTGGAATAGCGGGCAGAAAGACAGTAAGATCCGGAGATGGTTTCCAATCACAAGACAGCTGTATATATGAACTCGTAGTTGTTGTGACAGTATTCACTCACTTTTTGCTGAACCAAGAGAGACTCACACCAGTCGTCCTTGCTTAATAATAGTCAGGTCAGTTGCAAGTACTTCCTGAAGATATTTCTAGTTTACTTTTCAAATCCTGAAAATAATGTTTTGTTTAACTTTATTGGTTTTCATTCATTTATTCATTCATACCTAATTATTTATTCATCACTGCCCTTAGTATGAACTTTGAACCCTGAACAATTGGTAAGTAGCAGTTTCTTTAATTCTGTTTTTATTTTGATACAGTGTCTCACTGTGTATACAAGCTAGCTTGAACTCTGTTTATATGCCATAAAATTACAATTTTAATGCCTTGGCCTTGCGAGGTCCTTGTCTTCATTGTTTTTATCTATTTCTTTTTTTTCCTGTAGTTTATTGAGTTTAAGATTATTATTTTGAATTCCTTCTCAAGAAATTATGTTTATAGATTTTTATTTATTTAATGTTCATAACTGGATACTTCTTGCATTTTTTAATTCTATTATTTTCCTCAGTTCTCCATGCTCCCCTTGGATTTGTATTAACGTAATGTCTATATATGTACAGAAAGAGTATCCTCTTTTAATCTTTTAAAATTGTTAATATAGTTAAAGATTTTCACTACTCAGCTTAATTAGACATTGTTGAAGTTTCTAAAATAATTCTGTATGTGTATACTGACTTTTTATTTATCCCTTCTGGTAAACAAATTCCAAGTTGAGTACTTTCTCTACCAATCACACAAAGCTATAGACCTTCTCATCCCTTCACTTTACAATAATGCAACACTGTAATCCTCAAGTCTATTTCTCTGCTTCCCTCCTAAAGAGCAAGATTAGTCTTGTTTCTGCCAGTCCTTCATAGCCATATCAGTTGCTTGTTATCATCAACTTCTTTTCCTTGTGGGAGTTCACTAGAATATTTGAGGCTAGATTCAAATTTCTTTTTCTCTCTGAAGAAGAAATTATAGGATTGGTCAATAATTTTCAGCCCTGAGATGTCCTGCTGACTAAGGAATGCCCTAGATTCTTGTCTTTATTCTTAGCTGTCCACATAATTTTTCAGTATTTGCTTTAACGCTCTGAATGGTGAGAAAAGTAGATTGCCTTAACAGTGCTCAAAGGGCCTGGGAAGTTGGATTTATGCTCTACTTACTCTTTCTACTATGGAAGAAATGTGATGAGTGGAATTTCATGGAAGCAGCAGTAACAGATGTCAAAACGGCTAACATGAATAAAATGAAATTGATCTTCTTACCTATTTCAGAAGTGTTTATTTTAGTCTTTTTTTTAATTAATCTGAGCTGTGGTAACCTGTGATTTCAGAGGTTACTTAAAAATAATTTGAAAAATATACTTTTTCTAGTTAGAAAAGACTGAGGTTTTTCTATTTTAAGAATGTTGTTTATTTAAAAACCTTCTATTTTTTTATAATTATTTATAAAATTTCATGCATGTATTATTATCTGTTATAATTCTATTTACCACCTAATGACAATATCTTATTTTTCCCCAATCATTTTTGCTCACTTATTCTTCACTATAACTCGTACCGTTAATATTTTAAATTTTGATTCATGTCTTATCTTTTCCCCAATCATTTTTATTCACTTATTTCTAACTAGTTAACTCATACCCTTCAGGTTTTATTAGAACTCTTGAGTATTCATGATTGTGACTGCTGTACTATATCCAGAAGACAGTATGTTATAGTGTGTTTTTCTATTTTGTGACTATTCCAATCATTCCATCCTCACTTCTATGTTTTTCTGTAAGTGTTGGGAGAGGGTGATAAGGATGCCCTATTTAATACTGAGCACTCAACAGTCATTAATCCTCAGAACTTTGAACAGTTATGTCTTGTTGTTAAAGAGTAAAAAGCTGGAAAAAGAATCCTTCCTGACCCAGACTGAGAAGTTCATTAATCTATGGACATGAATATAAATATTCCAAGAATGGTTTCCCTACATTTCTACTTAGAAAAAATCAGTAGTATATTCTTCTCTAGGGGATGCCCACAGCTATGGACTTTTGACAAGATTTACAATATCAGGAATTCTTTCATATGGAGTAGCCCTCAAATCACATGTGACTATTCCACTAAGCACATATTCTCAAGAAGGCTTGCATGTAGCATTTTGAGTGCAACATTTCTTTACAACAATTGTCTTTCTCATCTAGGAGTGAACACAAGGCCTTCTGACATCATGCAAGTTAGTCAATATATATGAAACTTCCAAGTTTGTTTCCGGTCTAAATTTTCTGTGTAATGTACTCAAATTATTAGGTATCTTTAGCAATATATTTTTATTATTTCATTCTGGTGGGCAATCAAGAGATATAGCAAAAGTCTGTATTTTTTTAAGGAATCTCCCTAGGCAACAGTTCATAAGCAAATAGCCTATATCTGGCACTAAGATTTTCATTTTAAAATTACATATTCTAGCAGTGTTATATGTAATATGTATTGTTACCTCCATTCAAACTTATATTTTATTATATAGTTTAGTTTATACAGTAGTGAGATTCAACATGTTTTCTCCAAACATCTTTAGTTAGTGCTTACCATGTTCTTAAGTTACATCTTCCTGTTAACTTCGAGGAACTTTTGAAATGCATGCCTATTTAAACTCTTTCACTGTATATCATATTGTTCCTCCTTTCCTAAAGCTGTCCTCTTAAACAAATGATGATTATTTTCTTGATTCCTGACAAGTATTCAAGTATTCACTCAAACTATTCAGCTATTTTGCTCTAATTAACACATTGGAATTTTAATTTCATGTTTATATATAGTGTCAGTAGTTTAATAATTTAATAATGATTCTCACAAAAATGAAAAGGTGCATCAATACTACAATATTATAAAAATGTTACTATTTTCATGATTTTTCAAAATACCAGTGAATCTCACTAACATAAATACCAAGGAGTGAACACTTTATAAAAAAAATGATTATATAACATGTATACTATTTTGATATTTATTTGTTTTAAAAGAGATAAAACATAAATTTTAGCTTCTGAAGAAAGAATAAAGGTATGGTTACAGCAAGAAATAATTTAGTATTCAGAGATTTCATAGATTTTCCCTTTACAACAGTACTCATAGCACCATGGTCTGATCATATACTCCATATTTACTTTTGTATTTAATTTTAAATATTGTTTAGAGGGTTTAGAAGTAAGTACAACCATAGATAAGGAATGCAATACCATAAAAGTAACAAAACTGCACATGGTAGAATGTGAGTTATCAAAGTAATGCAGGCATCAATAATTATGAGTATATAATACAATTTCCTAGCATGTATGTGTAGAGTGTAGTTAGGATAGGCTTGAGGAGATGTTGAGCAATAGAAATTAAGATACAGTTAGAAGCAAGAAACTCTGCATCTTATTACTGACACACACACACACACACACACACACATATCTGACAGCATATATTAGATTAGACTATAACAGTAATATAAAAATCAGATATGACACTTTTTTTAAAAAGTGGCAAGTACTAGGGTCACCAGTTTCTTTTGATTTTTTTTAAAAATTTATTAATTTTTTTATACTCCATATTCCATTCCCTGCCCCTCCTCTGATCTACCCTCCTACTGTTCCATATCCCATATCTCCTCCCCACTCCTGTCTCCACATGTATACCCAGACTCCCCAACCCCACCTGACCTCTAAACTCTCTGGGGCCTCCAGTCTTTTGAGAGTTACATGTATCATCTCTGAATAAAAACACATCCTGAAGCCCTCTATTGTACATGTGTTGGGGGCCTCATGTCAGCTGGTGTATGCTGTCTGTTTGGTGGTCCAGTGTTTGAGGGATCTCAAGGTTCAAGATTGAGACTTCTGGTCTTCCTACAGAGTTACCCTTCTCCTCAGCTTCTTTCGTTTTTTTCCCTAATTCAACAACAGGGGTCAGCTGCTTCTGTCCGTTGGTTGGGTGTAAATATCTGCATCTGACTCTTTCAGCTGCTTGTTAGGTCTTTTGGAGGGGCAGTCATGCTAGGTTCCTTTTTGTGAGTGCTTCATAGCCTCAGTAATAGTTTCAGGCCTTGGGGCTTCCCCTTGAGTTGGATCCCACTTTGGGCCGGTTGCTGGACCTTCTTTTCCTCAGGCTCCTCTCCATTTCCATCCCTATAATTCTTTCAGACAGGAACAATTATGGGTCAGAGTTGTGACTGTAGGATGGCAATCCCCTCTCTCATTTGACTCCCTGTCTTCCTGCTGGAGGTGGGCTCTGCAAGTTCCCTCTCCCTACTGTTGGGCATTTCCTCTAAGGTCCCTCCTTTTGAATCTTGAGAATCTCTAACTTCCCAGGTCTCTGGTGCACTCTGGAGTGTCCCCCCAACCTCCTATTTCCTATGTTACCTATTTCCATTCTTTCTGCTGGCCTTCAAAGCTTCAGTCCCTTTCCCACAGCCAATACCAAATCAGGTTCCCCTCTGCTCCCCACTGCACCCCCCTATTCACTTTCCTTCCCAGGTTCCTCCCTCCCTTCCCACTTGTGATTGCTTCTCTCTCCCAAGTGGGACTGAGACATCCTCACTTGGGCACTTCAGCTCAGCTCATTGAACTTTTTGAGTTCTATGAACTATATTTTGGGAATTCTGTACTTTTGTTTGGCTATTATCCACTTATTAGTAAGTACATATCATTCAAGTCTCTTTGGGTCTGAGTTACCTCAGAAGGAATGATATTTTCTAGTCCATTTGCCTTCAAAACTCAGGATGTCCTTGTTCTTAATAGCTGAGTAGTATTCCATTGTGTAAATGAACCACATTCCACATTTTTTGTATTCATTCTTCTGTCGTGGGACATCTAGGTTGTTTCCAGCTTATGACTATCACAAAGTTGCTACAGAACATCTCACCTTAAAACAAAGGAATACACCTTATTCTCAGCACTTCATTGTACCCTCTTCAAAATCGACCAAATAGTTGGTCACAAACAACACTCAACAGATACAAGAACATTGAAATAAAACCAGGCAACCTATCAGATCACCATGGCCTAAGGCTGGTCTTCAATAACAGGAAAAACTACAGAAAGCCCACATACACATGGAAACTGAACAGTTCTCTACTCAATGACAACTTGCTCAGGGACGAAATAAAAAAGAAACAAAAGGCTTCCTGGAATTCAATGAAAATATTGACACATCATACCCAAACTTATGGGATACAATGAAAGCAGTGCTAAAAAGAAAGTTCATAGCACTAAGTGCCCTGGTAAAGAAACTGGAGAGATCTTAACAGCATACCTGAGAGCTCTAGGACAAAAAGAAGCCAACTCACCCAAGAGGAGTAGACAGCAGGAAATAGTCAAACGCAGGGCCAAAATCAAATGCAGGGCCAAAATCAACCAAATAGAAACAAAGAAAATAATACAAAGAATCAGCAAAACCAAAAGCTGGTTCTTTGAAAGAATCAAGAAGATAGATAAACCCCTAGCCAAACTAACTAAAGGGCCAAGAGGAAGTATCCAAATTAATAAATTCAGAAAATGAAAGGGGAGAAATAACAACAGAAATAGAAGAAATTCAAAAAAATCATCAGATCCTACTATAAAAGTCTATACTCAGACAAACTGGAAAATCTAGAAAAATGGATGGTTTTCTAAATAGTTGCCACATACCAAAGTTAAATCAAGAGCAGGTAAACTATCTAAACTAGCCCATATCACACAAGAAAACAAAAGAAGTCATTAAAAACCTCCCAACCAAAAAAGCCCATGGCCAGAATTAGTACAGAATTCTACCAGACCTTCAAAGAAGGCCTGATACCAATTTTCCTCAAATTATTCTATAAAATAGAGTATGATACTTTAACCTATATGTGTTAAGACCTAGGAAAATATCAAATTTTCTAGTCTTATAACCTAGTCAATAACTCTAGTTAATAACTTATTTCATATTGACCTCTAGTCAATAACTTATTATCACACAGCACTATCAAATTCACACATACATGAAAAAAGACTTCTACTTTAATATGTGAGATTAAAAATGAAAATAATATTGAAAAATAATCTTTAGCAAGAGTAAAAGTAACAGTAATTTTACATAAAGTTCATGAATAAAATAACATGATTTTTCAGAAAACTATAGAGAAATATATTAATTTAAATAAAATATATGAGGGTCTTAAAGGTAAAGTGTGTTAATTTTAGTGGCAGAAAAATACTCAAAACTATTGCTTGCTACTCACAATTTGAAAATTAAATAAAATTCTTTCCTATTCTTTGAAAATCTCATACAATACATTTTGATCATATTCTTCCTCACTTTAGTAAAATTCTCCTCCACAATTTTTCAGGAGAGACATTACTAGGGATGGTAAATTTATGTTCAGGAACTGCAAATTTTATATCCACTTAAATTCAACATATCCTTAGGAACAAAATTTCTTAAGATTCCTTTGTAGATGCAATTATGCCAAATCATTTTTAATGTAAAGATATCAGTATGTTTTTTTTATTGTTATATGATAGAATCATTTTATTGGTGATGGAATAGAGCATTTTTTGAGTGTGCTCTCGAAAAATCATCAGAACTCAAGAAAGTGAATTTAAACGTATTGTTCTTGAATGTTGTCCTCAAAATATTTGCCTAAATATTATAAATCAAAGAATAATATGAAGATCCTCAAATATACTTTCAAATGTCAAATTAACATTCTTGAAAGATGACATTTACAGAAACTAGTTTGACTTATTCAAGGTAAATAATTGCCAATCAAAACATTTTAAAATTAAAAATCTTGTGAATACTGTGATAGCAGGCAACAATGGAATGTTTGATTCTTTATTTACAACTTTTAATTGAAAATGGTTCAATAATTTAAATAGGTACCTTATAGTATCCCATTCCTCAATATCATTCAAAATAACTTTGCAATAATATTGTTGGTCTATTGTTTGGTATGCCATAGTTTTATAAGTTTCATCATAAATTCCTTATTGTCACCCCAATGATATGAAACAGAATTTGATGTCACTCTAATTATCAAATAATTACTTGGATATTTTTATATCTCCTTATGCATTTTTAATTCATGAAAATCTAAAAGTCTTACTTTTAACCTCTTTACTCAAAATATAGTTAATCATTAAATATGGGCTAATCATCAATAAATATTAGCTAATATAGTTCATCATTAACCTAATGGTTTAGGTTTAGAAGTTTGGTGGGAAAAATATACCATTAAGAAATCAATAATTATCACACTTGGAATAGCCAGCTAATATATGGGAAATTATAAGATATAATTGATAATTACATTAAAATTGATACAAAACCATTAAATTTTAAAGTAAGTATTATATTATCATTGTAAACATTGTTAACCAATGGAAGTCCTACCTAAAATTTATCGAAGATGTTAACTGTAAGCAAAGTATTTTTTATTATCCCCTTCAAGACTTTAGCAGCATAGTATAAGAGGGGACAGAAAAACAGGTTATGAAACTCAATCTTCTGAGAAAGATACTGTCTTGTTCTCAAGAACTCAAAGCTGCTGTAAATGCCTGTATTGAATCTACAAACAATAAGGACTATCACCCAGTCCTATGGAGGAAGAAGAAATCAGTCAACCCCACACTTCACTGTTCAATTATTTTCTGATAAAAGATTCCAAGGGGAGTCTTGCTCTCTGTTGAGTATATACTGGCATTCCAACAGTCTTCAATGCATAGTTCCATTTCAGAGTTCACACAGTTGGCTGTCCCTGGTTAAATTAGATAACTCACAAAGTAAATCCAAACTTATGAGCTTGGAATTAGAGTAGCAATCGAAGCCATTTTGACTGAGATGGGAATATATATATATATATATATATATATATATATATATATATAAAGATGCGAGGAAAGAGTAATTAGAATCCATTATCAACATGTATGAAATTATCGGATGAAAAAATTAGTCAGTAAATTAAAAGTGTCAAAAATGAAAAGATAAATATTTTGTCAGGCATGTCCAATATGCTGACACACACCTTTATTCTCATTATTATCCAGGTGGGAGCATGGTAGCACCCAGGCAGGCATGGTACAGGAAGAGCTGAGACTCCTTCCTCTTGCTCCAAAGGCAAACAGAAGACTGACTCCTAGATAGCTAGAATGAGGGTCTTAAACCCCATTTCCACAGTGACACACTTATTCCATCAAGGCCACACCAACTCTAAAGAGGCTTAGGAATTTGGACAACATATCATGATTCCTTCTAAAGAATTAAAAAAAAAAGGATTTCAAAAAGTTCAAAATAAAAAATTTGAACTATATTATATGGCATCCTCAGTATATTAGATAAAACTTAACAGACATAGATGTGTTGTCTTTGGAGCTGGGAATGAAACTCAGGACTTACATATTCTAGGCAAGTGATAGACCACCGATCTGTATCTTCAGCTTGAAAAAGAATTTATTGAAAATGAAAAAACTATGCATAAATTTGCAGAAAATAAAAAAATACTAAAACCAACTAAAACATAAAAACAAAAACAAAAACACTAGAGCATGAGTTAATTGTAGGATATCATTCAGCCATCCAAAATACATTTTACTGAAAAACTAAAAATAATGTGTTGATATAAAAAGGACAGCAAGCTTCTGAACAAGCAGAAAATGGAGAAGGTCCTATTTATTAATGGCCTCATTTAACTGTAGATTTAAAACTATTTTATGAGTTAAAATATTTCAGCTGGAAATCAAGCAGTCTCTGAACTACTGAATTTATATCTCAAAATATTATATTATTTTACTTAAAAATAAAATCATATTTAATTTTAAGTTGTTATAAAAGTATATTTTTGAAGACTTTAGTAATTTATGACTACAGTATACAGTGAGCTATGACAAGTATTCCTATTTTCATAATATCTTAAATTTTCTAAAAACATAAAGGTAAGCTTATAATGATCTTGCTATTTAAAAGTAATTATTTTATACTTATGTTTATGTTAATATATTCAAGTCCTGACAATGATTTCTATACATACCTAGAAACATGTTGAGAAGTTGACATATGTCTTGCCAAACAGCTAGCAAAATTAAATGTTTTAACCTCTGTAAACATGGCAAACTGTTCAATATTAGAAAATCACAATCATCCCACCTATTATTTCCATTTTATACATCAATTATTATGAGTATTATGTCTTTGAGCCTATGAAATTTGTTTATCTATTTTTTGAAAAATGATTAAACAAAGACTTGTTATCAAAAGCACAGTCATATTTGTTCAGGTTTATATTAATAATAACTGGCTTGGGATTCATCTAAGTATCTGGAAGTGGCTAGCATAAACCAAGATGGTGGCAGTGGATCTGTAAGAAGGAAAAAAAAGATATTAGCTTTAGTCTGTAAATAACATAGTGACTTACTTGTAAATACTTATTTCACGTGTCTGCTACCTTCCAGGTACAATGGAATGGTCCACCTTTTCTTACTTATTTTAATTAAATGTCATATCTGTCTTCCCCATCTGAATATGAGCTTTCTGAAGGTAGAGCAATTGTTTTGTTAACTCTGCCAATACCTGAAAAATGCCAGTAACAAAATCAGGAGCGACTCCTTCAAAACTTAATGAACATAGACTGTTGGTGACTACAACAACAACAACAACAACAACAACAACAACAAAAAGTGTAAGCCAGACTCTAGTATCACCAAAGGGAATGTTATTGATAGAACTATAGGGTAGTCTGAAATCACAGTTGGTTAGGACATTGTTGGGTAGCTGTTTACTCCACATAAAAACATCCCCTCTGATGGACCCTCTTTAAGACCCAGAAAATAAACAAACTTCACATGTCTCAGGAAGGTCCCTAAAACTCATGATTCCCAAGATTTTTTGCAAGGTTACAATTGCTGAAGAGGAGATTCTCCTCCCACCAAAGGAGCTGGAAGCTGCCTGCAGAATGTTCAGGGAGTCTCGAGGATGCTGCTTTTGTGAGTTGTCACTCAAGCTGGGAGGGCTTTTTACTGATCCTGTAGCCTTGGGTCTCCACATTGGTCCTTGTGAGCAGCTCCTTACCCATATTCCTCTAAGTAACCCCAATAAAGTTCCTGGCTTACTAAAAAAAAAAAAGGCAGCAGAAGAAAATAATGAAAATATGATTTCTGTTCCAAATTTGATATAAATAATAAACTATCAATATTGTAGAAGCCAATTTTATCCATATATTTGTTAGAACAGAACATGAAAACAAACTCCTACTTCAAAAGAGGGAACTCGAGATGATTGGATTTCATGAAAGTGATTAGCATTTTTAAAATATTTATTTATGTATTTAGTATTTAACAGTCTCATGCATGTGTACACTGAGTTTGTAGCATTTTCACAGTCATTACATACTCTCATCTCCTGTTCTTAATCCCAATAATTCCCCTACTACTTTGTTGCCTTATTATTTCCTCGCTGAGTTTTAATAATTAACATGGCTTGCATGAAAATGGGTGGAACATGAGTAATTTATTAGCAGCTACATCAGAAAAGCTTTTTAAACCCACAGTAGATAGTGATTAATATATACTCACAACTCATCAAAGTGCAGAAGATATCTGACTGTCTAGTGTGCATACCTAAACAGTACATTTATATCATACCAATAGGTATATCTTGTATGGAGATTGCTATTGTAGTTCTCAGGGTACATATTTGGGTGATATTAAAGATTATTTTCCTCATCTGATATCATGTATAGTTCCTCTTAGTAGAATCAACATTAGTGATTTGGTGTGAGTGTTTGTATATCCTTGGGCCAGTGAGTTGCACTATTAGGAGGTGTGGCCTGGTTGGAGTAGGTGTGTCACTATAGTTGTAGGTTTAATAATCTAGTCCGAGATGCCTGGAAACCAGTCTTCAACTAGCAGCCCTCAGATGAAGATGTAGAACACTCAGCTCTGGCTGTATCATGCCTGCCTTGTTGCTATCTGTTCCCACCTTGATTATGATGATGGACTGAACCTCTGAACTTGTAACCCAGACCAATTAAATGTTGTTCTTTATAAGACTTGCCTTGGCCATGGTGTCTGTTTACAGTAGTAAAACCCTAATACAGTTGGTATGTTTATTCTTATTAAGCAACAGCTTATCTTCTCAATGTTCACTGATATAAGTATGTAGTGACTTCAGCAATAGCATATAACCATAAAGTTGTAGAGGGTAACATTTTCAATCACTGTATGTTTTGGGAGACTCTATTGTATTCCTTTGGCTAACAACTCAAAAAAGTAAAGTCCATTTTTGGTATTCCTAATTTTTTTGGTAACATATGATGATTAGTTGGGATATTGTGTTCTTATTATATGGAAATGCCATTTATATATGTATACATAGTTGAGAATATTACAGTAATGCACTTCTATGTAATGTTTTCAAAAAGTCCTTAGTACTAGTTATCCCTTCCTAATACTCTTCTATACCCCAACTCCCATATCATTCAATCATCACATTCTATTTCATCTTTACCTTTTTATAATATATTCTATTTCTCCTCCCT
>NC_045030.1:48547990-48555408 GCF_008632895.1 Mastomys coucha | reverse complement strand
ACACACACACACGCACACATGCACACACACACACGCACACACACACACACACGCACACACACACACACGCACACACGCACACACATAAAGCATAAAACTAACATCAACATTTTGAAAACTGTTCAATGTATGCCTTTTTGTGTCCTGATTATCTGTTTCTGGATAACTGTTTCTTGCTCCATTTATTTCCCTCAAATTACATAGTTTGAGACTTAAGATATAGCTCACAAATTAAGAGCACTGGTTGTTCTTTCAGAGGTCCTGAGTTGAATTCCCAGCAACAACATGGTGGCCCATAATCATTTATAATGAGTTCTGGTGCCCTCTTCTGGTGTGCAGGCACACAAGTAGGCAGAACATTGTATACATAATAAGTAAAAAAAACCTTTAAAAACTACATAATTTATTTTTTAACAACTGCATAACGTTCTATAATGTAAATGTATGAAATTTATATTCATACATATATCCAGTTACCAGTTGGTGACTATCTATGCTATTTTCAGTTTCTTGCTATTATGAATAGAGTAACAAACTGGGCATGGTGGCACACATGGTTAAGAGGCAGAGGCAGACAGATCTGAGTTCAAAGTGAGCTTGGTCTACAGAGGAAGTTCTAAGACAGTCAGGGTATATATACAAAGATACTCTGTCTCAAAAAAACAAACAGAAGACTAGAATAACAATTCACATTGATAAGCAAGTGCCTCTATAGTAAGATTATTAAAGCCTTTGGGTTTATACCCCCAAATAGTAAAGCTATGTCCTGTGGTAGACTTATTTTCTACATTTTAAAGTACTCCCATGCTCACATCAATAGTGGTGGTAAAAGTTTACACTCCCACCAGTGATGAATAAGTTTTCCCCTTTCCCCATATCTTACCAGCACTAATTGTAAATTATTTTGTTAATTATGGTCATTCTGACTGTGGTAAAATACTTTTAATTTGCATTTCCTTGGAATCTAAGGATATTGAAAAGGTTCTTTTTTAGGATATTCACAATATTTTTTTAATTTATTCATTAAGCTTTTTTTTACAGTCCAAACTTTATCCCCCTCCCAGTCCAACTTCTGACTGCTCTATATCCCACATCTCCTCTCCTCTCTCTCCAAGAGGATGCCTGCCCCCCCCCCACTCCACTAGACCTCACCACTCCCTGGGGCTCCAAGTCTCTCCAAGGTTAGGTGCATTTTCTCTGACTGAGTCCAGACCCAATAGTCCTCTGCTGTATATGTGTTGGGTGCCTCATATTAGCTAGTGTATGCTGCCTGTTTTGCTGGCTCAGTGTCTGAGAGATCCTGGGGTTAGTTGATACTGCTGGTTCTCCTACAGGATCGCCTTCCTCCTCAGCATCTTCCAGTTTTTCCCTAAATCAACAACAGGCATCAGCAGCTTCTATCCATTGGTTGGGTGTAAATATCTGCATCTGACTCTTTCAGCTGCTTGTTGTGTCTTTTGGAGATCAGTCGTGATAAGTCCTTGTTTGTAAGCACACCATATAATCAGTAATATTGTTTTTTGATCTTAACAATGCAACAATAAAATAGATAATAAAGACTATCAATAAAGTGTTGTTATATAAATTGAACACACAAAAATGAGTAGTCTTCCCATATACAAATGACAAGTATATTGACAAAAACAATGAGGTTACCACATATTTCAAAGCACCTTCAAAAATATCTTGGGATAAGTCTAATCAAGCAAGTGAAAAATTTATATAATGCAAGGCTTGTTTCAGGATATGTGATCACACTGAGAACCCCAACATTGTATTATTTACTAGAGAAACCTGTTTCTAGTTATGATGTGGCTCAACCCTAACATACACCTTTAATCCAAGAGCTTTCTGTTTATTATAAACAGGATTAAGTAAAGTCAACCGTAGGTCAGGAGGCAGAGCAAGCAACCAGTTGACATGTAGTGATTATTAGAAAAAAAAAAACATAATGAGTAAGAGGGAGTCAGGAGGACAGACAGAGTGAAGCACAATAAATAGAGGGGAGGGTCATTCAGTTTGAAGGGATTTTGAGAATGCATGGAGGAGAGCTTTACGTTCCTTTAAGGAGAATGGATGAGTAGGAAAGTCAGCTAGGTACTTTATCTGTTTCTGTAAGCTAGTATGCTTTCACCCTAACATATGGCTCTTCGGTCTTCTTCGGTAAAATTAAACAATTGAGATTTTGTTAAAAACAACAAAACTTTTCAGACACTGAAGAAAGAAATTGATGAAGACAACAAAAGATAGAAAAACATGCCATGCACTTGGGTCATAGAATTAATGACCATCGTTTTACAAGCAGTTTACATATTCAGTGTAATTCCCACTAAAATTCTAAAACATTATTACACACACACACACACACACACACAAACAGGCACACATGTGTACATACACACAAAGACAAACATCACAGAAGAGAAAGTAAGGAACAGATTTGAACTCATTGACACAGGAAAAGACTTTCTGTATAGGATATTGAAAGTGCAGACATTGAGACCCAAAATTAATAAACAGATAGTCATGATGCTACAAAGCTTCTGTAGAGCAAAGGACGCCACCATCTGAATGGTTAAAAAAAGTATATGACCAAAGGTTAGTATCTAGAATATTCAGAAACTCAAAGCAACCTGCATCAAGAAAATAATTTATCCTGTCAAAATAGGATGTAGAACTAAACAAAGAATGCTCAATAAGTGAAAAACAAATGGCTGAGGAAAACTTAAAACAAATATTCAATATCTATGAAGGCAGTTTTTGGAAGTCAATGAGAGTATACTTTCAAAATCACTGGTATTTATAACCATGCATTCATATATATATATATATATATATATATATACATATATATATATATATTACCATATTGGTAGAATTACTGCATAAAATAATTAGTTTCATCTGTAGCATCAAGTTACTAATAAAAAAAAATCTTAAGACATTTTGTTCAATGCAAGGTTGTGGAGGACAAAACCTCAGAGGAATATAATTCTAAAGCAGCAGCAAAGTAAAGACCTTGGAATTGCTAGACAAATCTTTTATAAGAAATATTTGAAAAATGTCCAACCCTTTTTTCATAAATATTTCTGTGTCTGAATTGGTTAAGGATGCAAAGAATGTATTATGCCATCAGATGAATACTCATATGATAACAGAGCACTTTAGATGGAATTCTGGTTACAAAATGACCTGAAATTGAAATTAGAAAATTAGAGAAGCTCAACAAGAGAATGGAGATTGTCTAGCTAAGTAACAGAATGAAAGTTAAATGAAGAGAATGAACAAAACTGAGACACCAGCAAGAAGCCATCAAACAGAGAAACTATACACAATACAGGTCACAAGAGGCAAGAGGAATGGAAGCACTAGAAGAAATATTTGAACAAATAATGACAGAGAATTACCTACATTTCTGTAGAAGCATTAATATACATAACAAAACTTTCCTCAATTCATGTAGAAAAATTCAAAGAGATGTACATAGACACATATGGTAATCAGTCTATAAAGATAAACACAAAAGGAGAAATATAAAGTGCAGTGTTAAAAAGAGTTCTTCATTTACAAAGAAATATAAAAATAGTTTTCAGCAAACTTCTCAGTAGATACTTTGCAAGGCATTCCTAAAGCATTAGAATACTGGAAGTGCTGACAGAGGAAAAGAGAAATAGTTTTTAACCAAGTACTTGATATCCAGTAAATTATCCTGTCTATATAGAAACATTCGGATGTTCTGCGTTTAAAGGAAGAGTGCTATTTGTATTTGGCTTAATCTTCTATACAAAAAAAAAACTAATAAACCAATTGATTTAAATAAAAATAAACAATGATAAAATTAACTCAAAAATATATGAAATGCTTCTTGTGAATATTGTTCTTTAATAATATCCTTAATTTTCACAAGAATTAAAAGATAATAGCATTAAATAATATATAATTATTTTAATGAGCATAGAGTACATAAGGATATAATTTTCTATTGTTAGAAATAAATGTTGATATAGTATAATCTGATTATGATTTCCTTTCTTCCAACTCCTTCCAAATCTTCCTCACTTCCCCATCTATCCAAATCCATATACATCCTTTCTTTCTCTCTCTCATTAAGGTATAAATAGGCACCTAAATGATAATAATAAAATAAAATTAGATAAGACAAAAACAAGCAAACAAAAGCAGGACAAATCAAACAAACAAACAAACAAAATGCCAAAGAAAGAGGTCAGGGAACAGATGTAGATATAGAGACATGCTCAACTGCACACACACACACACACACACACACACACACACACACACACAAAATCCTATAAAAACACAAAATAACCATAATATTTATGCAAAGGGCATGTAGGATAAAGAAGACAATACAGAAGACAAGAAAAGAAAAAGAATGAAAGAAAAAAATGTCTCAAAATGCATTGAGACAAAAATTCTACAGATGCCCTTTGAGATACTGATGGGCATGGTGCCTGCTGGCCCCATAAAAGCCTTCCTTGTTACTTCATTGTATCCTAATACCAAACCACAGGGACATCCTCTTTCTTGTTTAGAGAAGGACTGTGAGGATTTGGATGTCTCTGAAGCATAAAAAAAAAAAAATGACCCATGTGACCCAAAGTTCAGTATCACCAGGGACAGCACTCTGGCCTACAAATGGGTACCATACTTTCTCTAGCTTTGAAATGAACAAATGGACTTTGTTCTTGATTTCTATGCAGGATCTATCTGTGTGTTTTGAAAAGTGGTAATAATTGTGAAATCTGAGTCTAATGCTTCTTCCCATACAATTCCCTTCCCCTAGTGTGCTGGCAATGTGTACAGCACAGGATTCTGATAGAAAACTTTGTTTTTAGGCTTAATTGTCAGCATCCATTGTTGGACTTATATACCCAATGGTGTGCTAAAGAGAATAGTATCTATATATAAATGATAATATAGGTTTATAACATTAGGTTTAAAAAGGAAAGGTTTTGTTGTATATATTTTGTTACCTTTTATAGAATGAAAGAATTAAATATTAAGAACTACATAGCTTTGACACTTGATCTGACATGAAGGTAGTGGAGAACTGATTACTGTAGTAAATCTTAGCTGTAAAAAATTTTAATTTTTTTTGTAAGGGTTTGTGATTTGCCAAAGAATGATACCCCATACTCAAATAGTATGTAAAAGCAAAAATCATTTTATTCTGCAGACATCTAGCATGCAGGGGTCTACATGGAGATGCCCGGGTAACCTTGCAGGCCCAAAGCAGAATAGGGGAATTCCTAGGAGGGGTAGGTGACCCTTACCTTGATTGGTTGGCTCCATCTCTAGGGATATGGGGGTCTTTGTGATTGGCCAGGGCTCTGGGGATATTCCAGAACCATTGTTGAAGGGGGCAGGGCTGGAAACTGTTACCAGGGAAACCTGGAAATTGTTGCTGACTCACTGCATTTGCCTGGTGGCAGAGCAGCTTCTGATGGCACGGGGCTGCTTCTGACAGGCTACCCACAGCCTGTGAGTTTTCCAGGAACTGTCTTGCCCAAATTTGCCAAGTTCTGGGAAACAGAAATTTAGGGGCCTAGTCTCCTGAACTGCCAGTTTGAAGCCTGTCATGGAGTCATCCTGTCTCAGTCCTCTCATTTTGTGGATGTAAAATGGACAGTTTGATTTCCTGTCAGATTCTCATTTTGAAAAATTACTGACACTGTTACTGATGCCATGTTGTGCTTACAGACAGGAGCCTAGCATGACTGTCCTGTGAAGGGTTCACCCAGCAGCTGACTGAGACAGATGCAGATACTTTAGACAATCATTGGACTTAACTCAGGGACCCCTATGGTTGAATTAGGGGAAGGACTGAAGAAGCTGAAGAGGAGGGCGACCCCATAGGAAGAACAGTATTATCAACTAACAGAACCACTCAGAACTCCCAGAGACTAAACCACCAACCAAAGAGCATAGATGGGCTGAACTTTTGCCCCTAGGCACATATGTAGCAGAGAGCTGCCTTGTCTGGCCTCAGTGGGAAAGGATGCACTCAATCCTGTAGAATCTTGATGCTCCAGGAAAAAAAGATGTTGGCTCGGGTCAGGTTGGCTGGACATGTGGGGGAGCATCCTCTCAGAAGCAAAGGGTGATGGGTTAAAGAACTCAGGTGGAGAGACCAAAAAGGGGGCAATATTTTTAATGTAAATAAACAAAATAGTTTAAAAATTAAAAAAAGAAAATGCAAAAATAAACATTGAGAACATTCAGACTCAGGGGAAAAAAGTATTTTGTAAACTCAGTGAAACTCTCAGAGAAAACTTGTAAATATCCATTTACAAGTGGTTATCAATTAAAGATAACCTTCTTTAGTGTCAAAGTTATGCCTGAGGACTTGGGTCCACTTCTCTCAGTGTTTGGATCCCAACAGTTATAGACCTGTATAGGTCATGTGCATGCTGCTACAATCTCCATGAATTTATATGTGCATCTGTGCTGCTGTGTTTAGAAGGCCTTGTTTCCTTGTTGTCTTCTATTCCATGTGTCCCTCATTCCACCTCCTTTTCTTCAGGTTCCCAGGAGCCCAAGGATAGCAGTTTGATGTAGATATACTATTTAGGATTGAGTATATTCCAATGTCTCTTACTCTCTGCCCATTGGCTGTGAATCTCTGTACTTGTTCCCATCTACTGCAGGAAGAAGTTTCTCTCATAGCAGAACAAGGCACCAATCTATGAGTACAGTAGAATATTGTTATGAGTCATTTTATTGCTATGTTTCTTGAGTAGAACAGGAGCATTTGGTTTTCTACTAGGTCCCTGGTCTATCTTCTCTCAGGTTCCTGGCTATCTGAATGAACAGTGTTAGACATTCTATCTCATGGACGGGGCCTTAAATCCCATCTGAAATTGATTAGTTACTTTCACAATCTTTCACTCTTCCATTAATACTTCTTGAGGGCAGGTCACTATTGTGGATTAGAAGTATTTATAGCTAGGTTGGTGTTTATTTTTGGTGATGTACAGAATACCTTCCAGAACTATGAGCAATGATAGTCCATAAAGGTTAAGGCTCTAGATCACTACCACCTCAATTTCTTAGTAATCAATGAGTTATGTATGTGTTTGCTCCAGCAATATGGCCTTACTATCAATTTGTGGAGAGCAACCAATAGCCGTGTCAATTGCCTGGGTTGATCGGGGGTTCTCTTTGACCAACCACCCAATTAGATGTAATTCATTCTTCATAGAGTACTCTTCATTTAGTGGCAAGTGATGTATAATTGGGTGCGAGGACCAGCCTTGGCTTAGAGAGGGGTTTTGAGGGAATGGAGTCCGGGAGCAGAGAAACAAATGACACAAAGTCAAACTGTGGATCCAAGTTGGAGACCTACGTTCTGCTGGTGGACAGCTTTCCAGCCTGCTTTCTCTCTGTTCTGCTTT